>NW_028288728.1:0-310728 GCF_059628265.1 Tinamus guttatus
GTAGGTGTAGGTGCAGTTCTTCTTCTTGCATTTCCCACAGGTAAAGAGGTCAGTCTGCGTCCCTCCCGTCTTGGCCATCTGATGCTCCCGGATTGCTTCTTTCGTCATGGCTTTCCTGATCTCTTTCAGCTCGTTACTGGCCATTTCCTTTCAAAAAAGAAAAAAAAAGGCAATAAAATCACATCTGTCCACAGTTTAACCACCACATCCACTGCAGGGGAAGAGAAGCGACAGGGGCGGGATGGCTTAAGGGATAGGTAACAAAGCAAGAAGCCTTTCCTTTCTGGTTGTTGCCTAATATCTAGCCCCTTTTCATGATCTAAAGTCCCAGCAGGCTCCTCTTCCACACGGAAAATCCCATTGCAGCCCCCGCAGCAGACCAAGTCCCAGCTTCAACCCCATCCCTGTGACACAGCCCCGGGAGGAGACAAACTCGCTCCGACTTCCTCACCTCTGAGGTCATCACGGCGATCTGCTCCGGGGTAATGGCCCCCACACAGCACGTTCTTTTTTGAGCTCAGGGTTTTTGGAGTCCTTCAGGTTCGAGATGCGGCTCCTCACGCGGTTTTTGTACTTCATGTCGGTGTTCTTGATGTCCTGGTATATGCGTGCGTGGCAGTCAAGGAGCGTGCAAGCAATCCGGAGAATCCAAGCAGCGGGAATTGTCACTGCTGCCAGGACATCCAACAGGGTGCTGGGATCCCAAAGCAGTGTCTGCTCTGGGAGGGGTAACACTGGATTTGAGAACACATTTCCGCAATCCCAGAGTCCAGGGGCTGTCAATTCTTTGGGCTTTTCCCCTGTACTGGAAATAATCTTTACTTTCAGGTATGCAGCAAGGCAGCCACAAAACTCTCTGCTAACAGAATCCAGCTGCACCTCCTGCCCCACAGCCCCCATAGCCAGCAACTTCCCGGCTTATCTCACATCCACCTGCAACTTGATCCCCACTGCTCCATCCTCCCCATCACTTTTGCCCCACGTCAGCAAACTCTCCTCAGTAGGGAGGCAGAGGGAAGTTGCATGTACCTGGAAGCAGAGCTGGGAACGGGAAGCAGCATTTTGGCAGGATAGAGAAATTGAGGCCTGAAAATCCATTTGGTGAGAGCGGGAAGGAAGCAGCAGCATCAATCACCCCAGCAGGGGCTTGGAGCTCCCAGTACCCTGCTCATGTTTCCTTAGTGATCCAGGACGGAGCCAGGCAGAGCTGGAAGCCGACCCAGAGCCCTGACAAGCAGAGCTGCACTGCAATATTCATACAAACAAAGCAGCTTGGCCCATTTGTCCTCATTAATTTCCTGGCCTGGGGGCTGCACTCCTGCAGACCCCTGAAAGACTCCACATAGCAAGGATATATTCTTCGATCTGGGCTGCTATGTGCTCGCAGTCAGCGCCAATGGCAACATAGTCATCTGCAAGACAAGAGAACAGGAGGTCACTGACTTCCAACCAGGCATCCAAATTTCTGAGATACAAATCTACATAGTTTGTTATTCTGATTTACATCAACCGGCATCGTGGCCTTTGTTCTAGGTATCCTTCAACTTTTCTGAAAAGGCCAATGATAAAAACAGACAAATCCAGCCAGTTTATGCCCTCTGCCTCTCTGCTAGATAGACTGCACTGGGCCAGATGCAAAGAACCTACCCCCCAACTCAATAAACACAGTTTTCCAAAATCCGGTGTATCCCTGATATAGCTGAAGTCAAGCACATAGGGTCAGGAATTGATTCTCAGTGGCCACTGGTGTCAGTGAGAAGTAGCTCTACTCAGATCAAGTGATGGGGCCTGAAAATATATAGTGTTGGAGTTGAGCCTGTGTTTCCCTTCTCAGCTCCGTGCTCCATCTGACTTTACCTTTCCTTTACACAGCTCTTCTCGTGCGTTAAACAGCACCACACAGAGCACAGGAACTGTAAGAGCTTGGACATTGGTTATGTTAACCCATACCATAAGGCAGGAGAAGGTAGAGCAGAGCAGGGCTCAGCTAAAGGCAGCAACAGAAGGGACTATTTTTCAGGCTCCACAGAGCAAGGGTTTTGCTAAGAGTTACACCAAGTATGCAATGCAGCATATATATATACACACACACACTCAGCAAGGCTAGAAATGATGAGTTTCTGAACCTGTATTCTCTGGAGATCTTCCAAATCCTCCTGTGCCATTGGGCTCTGGGTATCCCTGCTAGAGCAGAGGGGTTGTACTAGATGATCCCTAGAGGTCCCTTCCAACCTCACCCATCCTGGGATTCTGGGATTCCTTGGCTCCTGCACTCCCGTTTGCACACACAGGTCCTAGCAGCCATCGCCTGACACACTGCCATGGTGCAGCTCAATGCCTGTTCCTATCCAAGTGCCTGGAAATGCCGCCGTGCCAGCAAATCTAACACTGGCTGGACTGAGCTGAGCAGAGATCCCACTGCCAGAGGCACCAGAGTGTCAGGAGCCAACACGCTGGTGCCTCCCTCACTTACCATCAGCCTGGAGAGCAGTTGTCAACATCTCTCTGCATTTGTTGCGGACCGCGTCGCAGGTGACGGGCGCTGGAGGGAAGCTGGTGATTTTGGGGGTTGTCGGGGTCTTCGGAGGCTCCTGCCTTTTGTTGGAGCTAAAAGAGAAACTTCACCCATCAGAACGCCTCGATTCACTGAGAGCAGTGAAGGGAGCAGCAGGCATGTGGCCAAGCACCCTGTTAATTATAACACAAAACCAGTCAGAGGAAACAGTGCAAAGACACATGCCCTAAATGAGCACACAGCACAATATAGCAGTCACCACCATCAATGCAGGTACAGGCTCCTCTGCACACCCTGGTGCTTTAATCCATTAAATAACCACGCCACAACTACTGGACCGCTGGATATCAGCTGAAAACACGATGGAGCCGTTGGGCACTGTCAGGAACTAGGGCTTAGGACTTCCATGAGCACCAGCACTCGCTGGGTCTGTTATCGCAGCCACACAGTCTGTCCTGTCCCTCCTGCTTCCCAAGATACAGCAAATATATTCTCTCAGAAGCAAGGCAGCACTCAGGTTAATCTCAGCGGGTTCCTCAACTCCCATCCAAGAAGTCAGCAGTGGGGAAGGAGAAGGGCCCAACAGAAAAGCCCCTGGCTCTCTGCTCAGCCCCCCAGGGCTGCGAGCAGAGGGTGCGATGGGGTCCCCTCCCGCACCAGGAGCCGCCAAGAAGCAGCCCCGCAGCTTCCACACGAGGAAGAACAAAGGAAACGGCTCCTTCAGCTCTGCTATTTTTCAAAAACACAGTGTTACAAATCAGAGGGGCTTTTATTTTCCCTGTGGCTCTGAACGAGAGTTTTGATTCCTCCTCTTGCAGAAGAGCATCCCTGCATGACCACATGCAAGTGCCAGGCCGACAGAAGACAAATAAACAGCACTTCACTTGCAAAAAAAGAGCTGCGTTTGCCACCTGCGAGCAATTGTGGGCACTGCAAGGGAGCACAAACATCTGCCTGTCGTGACTGTGCGTCAGGCAGGTCGTTTGCCAGAGGGGAACCAGCTTGAGGCCTAGGGCACCTACTTGCAGCCCAATTAGTGCACGAGGAAGCCCTGCATGTGACACCGTGTGCCAGGGGACCTCGGGGTGCACCTACAGCATGGAGACGTCCTGCCCATAAAGCCCAACATCTGCACAGAGAGTCAGTTAACCTCACAAAAAATGGAAAGAAAAAAAAGGCCTATTATGATTCCCAGATGATTTTATGGAGCTCTTAAATCTAGGCAGCAAAACAGCAAGCTTTTCAGCAGAGGTTGCTCTGTCTTTGGTGTTTGGGCCATAAAATGCACAGCATTTATGGGCAGTGTCTGGGTAATATTAATGCAGTAACAGACAAAAAGGAAGAAATAGGGAAACCCACGATACTTCACCCCTGCCATCCTGGAAATGCCTCCTTGAAGACCCAAGTAGCTTCACAGTCACCATCAGGCTGGGATGTGACCGCCAGTTTTTACTGTCATCTGTTTTACTAGTCAGCATTGCATGAAGCTGCTAAGGCACAAATTTAGTAAGGTGGGCAAATAACTAAAAACGTTCTGTAGGATTCGCACTGCACATTAATAAAATAATAAGGAACAACTTAGCTTGCAAATAACCAGTTCCAGGACGAGCACCTCCTGTTTGGATGTACAAATCACTACCAGCACTCTCGAACCTAAGAAGCTATGCAGAGGTTACAGACACTTTATAGTGCACGGTGGGGTATGTATAGCAAATCACACCCAATTCAGAAAAACTCTTCTAAAAATCAAGGCTAATGCTTCTCTTGTACGAAATAGCTTGGAGAAAAATAAGACTTTCCAAAAGACAAATGCAAAAAGCCTAAAAAACACAACCTAAGCAAAAAGAAAAGACTGAAAAAAATGGGGGTGATTTACAGCAGAAAAGACTATGAAAACCCAGGTTTTGAAAAACTTGCCAAGTTATTGCAAAGGACCATGGTAGGAAAACATCCTCGCTGTTTGCTGAAGATAGAACATGAAGCAACGGCCTTAAGCTGAAGCAACACAGGTTTTGGTTGAGAAGGGATTTCAAATTGCAGCTATAGAAACGTCTTACTCAAGTTTTTTTTTTAAGGGTTTTTAAAGAGCAGCTTAGGAACAGCTTGGACAGAGTTCATGATGTCCTAGGAAGGCAGTGGCAGATGGTGCCTTCTTCAGAGCTCTTCTAACTTCCCAAGTTCTTTGTCTCATTCTGGAAGCAATGACAAGGCTAAGGTCTCCCAGAGCAAAACACTAAGTGTAAATCCCCACCAAGGGCCTTCATCGCATCTTATTTATGACAGTTAACGTAAAAAGCACCAAGTTGACCAGCATCCTAACATGCAGGAAACAGAGCCACAATACCAAGCATCAATACTTAAATCCAGGCTTTAAACTAAGATTTACACAAGTAATATTTGATTTTTCAAGAAGGTTCTTGCCACAAGTGCAATTGACTTAGATATTTGGATGTTTGTATCCTGGAGGCAGGGGAGGAAAAAAATTAAAAATACATTAAAAATAGATAGTTTTTCCCATTTCTATTAGGTAATAAGTAAAGAAATATTCATCTACATACATGGCATCTCAAAAAGCTTCAAGCAGGCTGAAGGAAACTGAAGAACTTCTGCTTGGAGGTGTCTGGTGAGCGGAACCTCCCCCTGAGTGTCCTCAGCACCCGGTCGATGGCCATTTCGAAATAACTAAAAATACTCTGACGCACCAGGCTTCGTTCAGCTACAGCACAGGAAAGGCTTTGAAATCGTAAATTTCCACTGGACAGGAAAGCTGTTTCTTGCCTATTTCTAAAGAGAAGTCCCTGGAGTCTATTCCAGGAATCTTTATGGCCCAAGGTACCCCCAAATACTGCAAGACAGCGGATGAGTGAATCAAAGCGGAATCAAAGATGACTGGAGCGGGCGGGTTGAATCAAATTCCATTCAAGCCCCGTCAGACACTGACAGGACAACTGATGGCTCCTGAATCAAGAGAACAGACTTGGGCCACTCCACGGACCGTATAGAAAGTTATTTATTAGGCTTTAGAAGTTTATAATTAGAATAGTTGGAAAATAGACCTCAAACGGTCTGAGAAGACTTATTTCAGGAAATCCTTGTGGTTCATGCTGTTCCTGTTAAGAGAAGGAACTTTTCAGTCTATCCGGATAACCGAAGCTTATGTGTTAAAAAGAGAAAAATGCCAGAGCAAAATGGTGGTAAAGAACCAGCCGAGGCCCACAGGCAGAACACAGGGAAGAGAAACAGGCAGCAGAGCAGAATTTGGGCCACAAATCCCAAAATTCCTAAGAAAGGCTTAAGAGGATGCTGGAAAAGAGAAAGTTCACACTGTCAGAGAGGGAAACACTAGACACAGCCCATGAGAAGGCAGGTGTAAAATACTGGAGCCCAACGGAGCCTCCAGCTCCGGCACCACGCGAGGACTCCTGCATCTGCGCTCCAGAGCCAGGCAAGGCTCAGGCCAAGAGCTGCTCAGATATTTCTCCCTGACAGAAGAGGAAGCCCCAGCCAAAATCTATGAGGCTGAGAGGCTGAGCTATGAGAACACAAACTGATCTTTTGGGCCCTGGTAGCAGCCTCAGCTGAACCGGCCATCAGGCTCCAGGCAATGAATCAGCCTCCCTTCATCACAGCCTGTGCTTTGGAGAGCCAAGCCAAAGGCTCTTTACTGCTAATAAATTATTTTTTTTTTGTCAAGGCAGATTAGTAGCTTGTTTTGCACCACTGGAGAATAAGCAGTTTTGGCTTTGCAAGGAGAGCCTGGGTCAACAGCCTGACACCAGGAGCCACCCTCCTCCTCTGCGTCTGTGCTAATCCCCTTGCTCCTGTTTCTCCCAGAAAACCAAGGGCACGTCCTGTCATTTAGAAGGTACCAGAGGATGAATACACGTAGGAAGCATCAAGAGGGAAAAAAACATCTAACAAAGCAGGAACTGCAGCATATCCAAAGGCACGGTAGTGTGTGGCACAAGCCAAAAGGCTCCACTGCACACTGCTATAGTGGGGCAGTTACCTCTATAACTAACTTTGAATAATTTTGAATTAAATTACTACAAGCCTTAGCCATTCAGTCAGATGTCCAAACAAACCCGGCTAGCTTTGCTCACCAGTGCTGACCCCCACCACACGCAGGGATATGCATCATGCTTTCTTTGCTCTAGGCTTAGCATTCCCTGGACTCCCTCTTCCAAAGATTCAGTCAGGGGCTTCTCCTTTCCTTGAACTGCAAAGGCTTGAGCAGCATCAGCCACATCGGTAATACTTACCCCTCCTTTACAACCATGCATGAATCATTGGCACGGGTGTACAAGTAGCCTTAAGGTTAACTCAGCATGAACGCAGAGGCACTTACTACTGGTGAGAGCAGTCGGTAAGTGCAAAGCAAAATATTCCTCCTTCATGTCGAGCTTCAGAAGGAAAGGACTTTCTTTTCCCATCAGGAGAAGCAGAAAAACGTTTCCACCTCATCCTGCAGGGGAAGATGCCCCACCAGTGCACAGAAAACGAGCACCAAGGCTCTTACCCTCCTCTGGCTCAGTGCCACCCTGATCAGTCCTACAGCAGCTCCTTCCCGTGTTCACAGCCTCAGGAAGGGGGTACTAGTCTGCATTTTAGCCTGTTGTTGGGATCAGGTACCTGTCACACAGAGAAGGAGTTATCATCACAAGCCAGGTGGAAGTGGCCAGGCCAGTTCTCTCAGGTTATCAGCAAACTCTGCTATCATTGGCTGCTCTTCAGCCTCAGACTCAGGTCTCTTTTCAACAGCACAAAAGGAAACAGCAGCTGGGAGACTCCATCCTACTGCTCTTATCCCAGGAAGACTCTCACGCACCAGAGTGTCACTGTGTCACCCCCACACACAACTCGGACCCCGCGTTGCTGCAAAGCTGAATGCTTCTGGCGGGGAGGTCTTCTCCACACATTCATTGCAACAGTTAGTTGGAATTGTGGTCTTCCTATTCTATGCAAGGTGAGCTAGGCAAAGATGCAAGCAACAAAGTGAAGTTCTCCAGCTCAGCGTTAAGCAGCCCTCTTCAGAGCAGCCCGGGTGAGAAGGCTCTGAGCACAGTGACAAGCCTCGAGACAGGCCTGAGCAAGCACAGAAACGGGTGGAGGGACAGGAAAGGTGACTAAGAGAGAGTCTACAAAGCAGAGGGAATCTAGCACTAATATTCTAAATCCTCCGGCAAAATTCAGGAACTATCAAAGCTACAAAATACTCCAGGGATCTGAGGCTGAAAACAGTCTCACCTCTGGAAAGGGTCTAGGACAAGACTGTGTAAACCTGCATTTGCTCCCTCCCTGTAGATCACACTGCTTCCACTCCACGGCTTAGCAAGGGCAGCTGCAGACGGTGGAAACAGGATGCGACATTCAAGGCATGGCCAGGGCCAGGCATGCAGCAGACCTGCTGGATGGGGGGACAGCAGTCCAGAGCGAAAACAGGGCTTCTACTGGCACTTGCTGACAAGAGGACAAGAGAAAAAGAGGAAGGTTTACTACAGTGATGTATGAGGATCACTACCATCCACCATCTGAGCCTGCAAAGGCTAAAAATAATCTCTATTGTACAGGAGCTCAAAGTCAGAAATATGCAAAAGTATAAAAATGCAACACAAAACACCCAGAGGAATGTTTTATTAATAATAATAAAAATAACACAAAACCAAGAATGGAAAAATAAAAAATAAGTCATAAGACATGAACAAAAGAAAAAAAAAGGAAAAAAAAGAAAAAAAGAAAAATCACTAAAGCCACTGTATTTTGTAGATGTTTATTTCTGCATTACAGTTGTGTTTTTCTTTATTAAGAATACCACACAGATGGTCACTGAAGATGTCTAGACTCCTGGTGTATCTGACCAGGCATTTGAGTGTGCCAAATTCTTGGCTCAGACACTTAAAATTAAAAATTAACACAAGATGCCACAATAATATTTAAATGACCTAAAAGTACCATCTTTGGCTAAAGGGAAGTATTACCTTTGGTCTCTCGAGTTACTCTCCTTTGAGGATGATGTTGGCAATGACAGGTTTTTCTTTTTCTCCTCACTTTTCTCCTCAGAAGCATCTATATTCAAAAGCAAAGAGAAAAAGCAAATGTGAATGCTAAAGACTTCAGAATTGGTATTTACACTAGAACCCTGCATATATTAAGTGTCTTCAAGAGACTCAACAGAGTTGGCCTGAGGCAAACTGTTATCCTCAGAAAAAAAATAGGAGAGGGGTGGCCTTTGGGGCCTCCCTCACTTCCAGACCTTTCACTTGCCTCCACATAGAAAGGAGGTGAAACAAGTTTCCCTCACCTGGCTTCAGGAAGGCAGGGAGCAGCCCCCTTCCCTTGTTGGGAGATAAGCTTCCTCACAAGACATGCCTCATCACAAAGGTTTATTTGTGAGGGGCCTTTGGCTGCAGAGCACAGATTAGATCACGTTCTCCAGAGCACCACTTTTCTAGCAGTATTTCATGCCAGTGACACTTGAGGGGCCAGTAAGGGCAGGCCCTTCTGGGAATCCAACTTCTCATGTTTCCTAAATGCTGCTGAAAGCCAGTAGCACAATCCTGGAGAGAAGTTTCATTTTTACTGTAGAAAAAGATCAGCCCAAGAGGTAAACTGTGCCAGCCTAGCCAACACAGCTGCACTGTTAAAATGCCAGCTTAAGGTAGGAGAGGAAAACAGCACTTCCAGCACTCATTGAGCCTGTCAAGAAATGGGGCGTTCCCAGGTACAGATCAGGGCTAGCCACTCACTTCACTTGAAACAAACACCATGGCACATTTGTTCCTATTCTTTCACTTTACAGAGCTACACAAGATACCAGTTTTAAAATAGAAATAAGGCAAGTTTGGATTTCTCTTCAGTAGCACAGACTGGCAGACACGTTTGTTGTCCTGTTAGCAGGGCCCAGGTAGAGCTGCCTTCCTGGCCTCAGCACTGCCAACAACTCTTGGGTTTGTTTTGTTTTTAAAAAACTACACAAATGTAACCACTGAAGACCACATCTGTGAACTCTATTTGCAGTTTTGAAGTTGGTTAATTTGGGCTGTATCAGCATTAAGAGTCTTCAAGCAGAATCACAAGCTTCTGCCTGTAAGTGTCTAGCACCATGAAAGCCTCCCCAGCACGAAGAAGCCTGGGGGAATTTGCCTACAAAGGTGTTAAAACAAGGCCATCACCCAAAACACATTCCAGCATTTCTCTTTCCAGGCTGTTACACCAGGATGACAGCAGATGCTGGTTTAATGCACACCAAAACGTGGTGGAGTGTTCAGAGCACAGACACCGTTTAGAGTTTCTGCACTAACACTGCTAATTATATGATCGGGTACATGTTCAGAACAGTCCTGAGGCTTCCAGGACACTTTCCAGGAAAAGCTATACTTAGGGTTGACAACAGGAACTAAACCCAGAGGAATGCATGCTAAGACATGAAACTCCCAAGACAGAGGGTGCATTCTGAAAAGCCGACCTGCTGAAATGCTCCATATAAATCAATAGATAAATTTGCTTATTTTCTTGTGAGCCTCAATCTCTAGCTGAAATTAGCTATTTAGCAGGTTGAATCTGACAGGAAAAAATATATTTTCTTACCTAGAAGTTTTTTCCAAGACTTGATGAGTGATTTGGCAAGCGATATCACCTCTTCATCTGTGCTCTGCTTCCTCAGTGCATTTACTGACATCCCAATGCGGGTGGACTGCAAGGGAACGTTCAGATGGATCATTTGGGAGCAGACATTTGTTACGGACCAAAACCAAAAATAAGCATCAGCCAAAGCAACGACCAAGATGCAGAGTACCCAGGGACCCACAAAACGATTATCCCCTTCCAGCTCTGGAAGGGCAAGATGACAGTCCTTGGTTTACTCAAACTGATCACATGAGTTTGGCTTCTGCTCACCCTCAAATACCTTTTCTACCTATAAATGGCAATTAAAGTTGAACTTGCAAAAATCCAGGATGAATATCTTAGTCTCTGCATTGTTATTCTATTCAAGTCTCCCCACAGACAGCATCCCACATATCACCATTAAGAGACTTAAACAACCACACCCATGATGGCCTTTCTATTCTGCTTTTCCCTCTTTTTGAAATCCCTGAAAGGATTTGAGTAGCTACCCACACTTCCCTCATCAAGAGTGCATTAATTTATTGAGGCACCAAAACCACTTAACTGTGAGTCTAAAGCCACAGTTCAGCACTATTTTCTAGATGCAATGTTTATTTTGATGCTTCGAGGGAGGCAAGAAATCAAAGGGAACCTCATTAAATTCATTTAAACATTTTTGGTTCACTCTGGTGGATTTTTTCAGCTGTGCAACTCACCTGCAGCAAGTCCAGAGTCATAGGCATACTTCTGAGTTCTTTCAATAAATCCATTGCACCATCCTGCAGAGGAAAAAAAATCTAACAGTGAGAGTGCCTCCTTATGCAGAGGAGCTTACGGGTCCTAACAGCTGAAAGATACACCTTGAATCACAACCGTCTCAGCACAACAGTCATCTTGCAGGAATAATCCTACTGTCAGTGTTTTGGGGGTCTTATGAATGATGTAAGTTCAGCAAAAAAAAAACGCATTTTAGCAGAGGTGCAAGAACTTCACGATCACCCACCTAACACTCAGAACCACTGCCCAGAGCCAGAGCTACAGGCACCTTTCTACACTGCAAAACATGAAGTAGCTGTTTCCCAGCTTCCTGCTATTGAGCATTGACTCTGCTCAGCACCAGAACCAAAACCAGCAGCAAGGCCAACAACTCACAAAGCTTCCACACAGCAGCTGTGCATCCAAGGACCCAGATCCAAGCACTATCTCAGAGCCGAGTGGAAGCACCGGCCGAATCTGCTTTCAGTAGCTCTCTGGGCACAGCCTGGAACGTGTCGGTCTCCACTCAGCCTGCAGCTTCCTCCCAGCCCCCTTCTGTCAAGCAAGGCCTTCTAGTGTTCACATTTAGCAGCTCATTTTAAACACTAACCACTCCAGGGCCATTTGCAGTGCAAGGCCTGCGGAGCGGATAACTGCAGGGATGTGGAGCCACCTGCACTGATGGATTCTGTTCTCACATCCCTTTGTGCCTACGCAGAGAGGCTGTCTCCGACTCCTCACGAGCAGCAATCGGGCTGCAGTGCCAAGGCCAAGAAAGCCAGGTCAAAATTGAAGGTTTCAACAAGCACAAGTGATTTAATCCAGCACAAACCATGCGTTACTGCACCTGGAACGAGAGACTTGCCACCCAGGCCGGTTTCACATCTTCAATTTCCCCAATAGTCACAGACCGAGTCCATCAAATTCAAACACAAAACAACAAATCTTAACATACAAAACACCCGATTCCGGTGTCCGTTGTGAGAAATGGAGCCACTTGGGGCCACAGCAATAAACAGGGATCCACTCAAGCTAGAGCAACAAGCAGGTACTCCAGGATATCATCCTGTGGGAAGAGTTTACAAATTAGCTGATAAAATAAACAAACGTATATGGTTCAGTACCATACCAAATGCCAACAGGAGCACTGCAGACAGCTCATTTAAGAAGCTGTCTCTTTCGCCATGAAGTTTGGAAGGAAATTCAGTAAACTTGCTCCTTTCCCATTTAAACACGGGCATCACAAAAACCGCTGGCAGGGGGACCAGGCTGCCGTTTAGCCTGGACGCAGGGTGCTGCTGGAAGGGAAGGCTGGGGGACAGCGAGCTGGGCGTTCTGCAGCCACGACAAGGAGCCTTTTGAGGTCAGCAGTGGGGATAACAGCAGCAGGACATAGAAAAGGCCTCAGGTCCCATCTCTGAAGGCTTTTCCCCAAGCAAATGGCTTAATAAAGCAGCATCCACCAAGAGCAGCGCTAAGGGGATGTTTTGTTGGGAGGGAACCTGCCTGCTTCCAGCATGAACAGCACCACGCGAGCACCGAGACGGCGACGCTGCCCTCACGCCGCCCTGCCAGACGCCCCGTCGGGGCTGCGGGAGGTAAATACGGGAGCTCCTCGAGGGCACGGGAGGAAGAGCGGGGTCAGCGCTGGCGGGAGGCACAAGGAGCCCCCTCCCAAGGGCTCCCAGCTGGAATTGAGGGTGTCCCCCCAGCGGAGGGGAAACCGCTCAGCTGGGAGCAGGGGTGCTGAGCTGGGGGAGTCCCACTGAGGTGGGACAGAAGGGGTGTCCTCTCCTAAGGGGAGAGGACATGGAAGGGACCCCAAAGAAGGGACTGTGCGAGGAAACCAGGTGGATCCCACATCTTCAAGAGATGGATGGGGGGCACCAGACAGGATCCCCCACCACCACCCAACAGATCAGAAATTAGGAAGGGGGAGACTCCCCACATCACAGCAGGAATGGGCGAGGGGAAAGGATCCCCCCCCTCAAAGGGGGAGTTGTAGGGGGGGGAAAACCCCTCCTCGATGTGGGGGGGGGGGGGCATTGAGGCGTGCTGGGGGAGGAGACCACCCCAAAACGGGGGGGGCCCATCACAGGGGGCAGCTTTGGGGATGGGGGGGCTGGAGGGGGCATTACGGGGGGGAATCCTCCACGGCGCGGGGGGGGTTTCACTATAACGGGGAACGTTTATGGGGGGCTGGGCGAGAGGACACCCCCATCACAGGAGGGAATTAAGGGGGGGGGGGGGGTCCGGGAAGGGACCCCTCCCGCATCCGAAAGGGGGCCCCGGCCGCTGCCCGCGCCCCGCGGGCCTCACCGCGCTCTTCTTGGCCACCATCTTGTCCAGCCGCTTGGCGATACGCACGATCTCGTCCTCCCCGCCCATCGCTCCGCTCCCCGCGGCCGTTGCGCCCCCCGGGGAGCCGGGGCGGGAGCGCGGGGGGGCGCGGGGAGCGGCGGCGGGGGAAGGGCTGGCGGCGGCTGCCCGGCGCCCACGGCCCCCAGTACCGCAGTCCGGGCGGGCTAGGCGGCGCGCGGGGCACGACGGGACTCGTAGTCCTCCGGACGCCCGCTCCGCCTCTTCCCGCTGCCCCGGCGCGCGGCGGGACTACAACTCCCAGCGGCCCGCGCGGCGCCGCCCTGTCCCCGCCGCGGGGCGTTGTGGGGGCTGCAGTCCGCCCGCCGGGGCGTGGCGGGAGCGGCGCCGGTACCCTGTGGCGGCCGCCATTTTGCTCCCCGTGCTCTTTAGGGGCTCCCGGAGCAGCCGTTCCGGGCCGGCCGCGCCGGGCCAGGCCGAGCCAGGGAGCGGGGAAACAGCGGGGGCTGAGCCGCGGGAAGCGCCCTGAGAAGCGGTGGCGGTTTCCGGCATTCTTCTCAGCGAGGCCGCCGGGCAGGCGGGCCCAGTGACGCCGGTCTCGGTGCCCTGGCGGGGACGCGGGGCTACCCTGTAGGTGGCACTCGTACACTGCCAAGCGCGGCGCTCCCCGCGGGGCGCCGGGGCTCGGCCCCCTTCGGCGCCTTCCTGGCAGCCGGAGCCGTTGGGCGCCTTGGGGACGCCGTTGGGCGCCTGAGGCGAAAGCGTGAGCCGCGCGAGCAGGCACAGCCCAGTGCCGTCTCCTGCCCAGCACCACTTGTAGGGCCCTTCCTGTGTGCCCAGCAGCCCCCAAAGGGCAAGGAAACCCCTTGTGGGGCGAGTGCCCGGCCAGCAAGGGCTCCCTGAGCCCCCTTCCCGCCGCAGGCGGGTTCCTGGGGCTGGGTTCGGGTCAGCTTGTTGAGCAGGGAGGTGCTCGGTCACTGCTGTGTCACTGTCCCCGGAGCTGCTGCCCTGCCTGGTGGCCCGTGCTGAGGCAGGTGGCCGTTGGGGTGCCCTCAAACAAGAAGTGCTCCCCCAGTGTCCTAGGCAGACCCCTGGATCCTGCTGCAACGCAGCAGGAATGGCCTTGCTCACACCTTAGCTCCAGAGCCTTTCCCTGGCATCGTGCTTGGAGCCACCTTGAAACCTCTTGCCCCGGCCTCGTGTCTGCAACTGCAAATTCCCCCCAGCCGCAATCTGGAGTCTCGGCAGCTTCTGGAAAGCTTCCATGCTCCGCAGGCTCCAGCCGTGAAGGCAGGGGTTGCTGTTTTGGAGGAACCCACCTCTTGCAGGGAGCAGAGGGCAGGTCGGAGCCCGGGTCCGCTCCGGAGGGTGCCGGACACAGCGGGCGGCCGCCTGTGCCGCGTGGGGTCGGGTCACGCCGGTCCTTGGCGTCAGCGGAGCGCTCGAGCGGCCCCGCTGCCACTGCGGTTTGTATCGCTGCGGCGCGAACGTGTTTCCTAACCACAGCTATGGCCGGCGGCGTGTCTGGGATTCCAGAGCGCTCAGTCACGCCAGGCGCCGTCACCCCGTCCGCTCCCTGCCTCGGATCGAGACACCCAGCGCCCCGCTGCCCCCAAACGCCACCCGGCCACCGCAGCCGCACGACTGCGTGAGGGCAGCCCCGATGCACGAAACCCAACTCGCAGCCCCTGCAGCTGGGCGGGAAGGGAAAATGCCCACGGCCCTTGCGCAGCCCCTGGCCCTTCCCCACGGCCCTTGTGCTCTCCCCAAGGGTGGACGGGCGCCGCGGAGCGCCGAGGGCTCCCGGCTGACCTTGGCGGGGCGGCCGAGCGGCGTCGCTCAGCCCAGCCCCCCGAGCCGCTGGCCCCAGCGCTCCCGAGCCTGGGTGGAGGTAGATCCAGAGGAAACTCCACCTCCGCAGGAGCCAACCTGCTGTTGCAGGAATTCCCAGAGAAATTCCCGCTTGGGCTGATCTGTCAACGGAGCCGTGAACTTTCCTTTACCTCTTGCAACAGCAGCTACTTGAATGCACTAAAAGCGGAGCAGGGGTGAGGGGGAGGCTGTCGTTAAAGGCTGAGCCCTGCGAGCAGGCAGAGGTGGCAGAGCAAGGGAGGGAGGTCGGTGCAAAATACCACCAAATTCCCCCTGGATTTGCCACGGTCCCGCAGCTTTTCCCAGGTGATCCCATTCCCATGGGATGGGCCATGCTGGCACGGGGGCTGTTAGACAGGGAAGACCCTGGTTCTTCCCTGGTACCGTAAACCCTTGCAGCACTGCTGCCCAAGCCTTTCCCAGCACCGACCTTGCTCCGAATGGTTCATCCGTTCCCCCTTCCTGAGCAGCCTGTGTTTGGGAGAGGAGAGAGCCAGGGGAACCAGCCCCCCAGACCTGAGCCTTTCGGCACCGGCCCTGGAGTCAAGGCTGGGAGGCTGCCTCTTGTCTCGGTCCTTGCTGCAAGTGTCCGCTATCCCCTTGGAATAGGGGACGTTTGACCTCCAGGGCCAACATCCACCACCCAGAATCTTAAGAAACCTGGAGAGCTTGGTCCATACCATGATTTGTGTTTCTGTCTTGCAGAACATCCTGATTTCTCCTCCTTTCTCCCCCTGAGCACCAAGGGACCGAGGTGCTCACAGCTCCCCTGCGATGCCTGGACACGGCTGGCAAGCTCCCACCTGGGAAGCGAGCGGGACCGACCAGCGGATGCGTGTGAGGGTGTGGATGGGCCTTGGACCCCCAGGAACCACTCTGAGGTTAACAGAGGAGAGACCTGCTCCCCCAATCCCTCCCTCCTGCAGCTTCCCAGAGCGGCACTGCCACGTGGGGGGTAAGTCCTGCACGTGGAGGGACTGCAGGGTTTGACAGCAGCCAAGGAGAAGCCAAGGACAAGCCAAGGCCTCCTGCAAACACGGATGTGGAAAAGGGATTGTAGAGGAGCTGCCAGCTCCCGTGGATGCTGCTCATCACCAGTGCCCGGGTAGAGCTTGGACCTCCAGCTTTGCAGCTGCTCTGCCGAGACATTTTGGATGTTCCCCACATCTCCTCCTTCTAATGACTTTAATTACACTGGCTGCTGTTCAAAATAATCATGGAGGGGGAGGCAAAAGCGCTAAGTGAGCGCGAAGTTCGCAGGGAGCAACACCACGGCCGGGCCTGTGCGTGAGAGCGAGTGCGGCGGCGCCTCTCCCCCTCTCCCTGTCTCCTTTTATTCTCCTCCGTAAAACATAGGAAGTCGGAGCCATTCATTTTGCTATTTGCGTCTCACTCCCCACGCCCGGCTGCTCCGCGGCGCCCCGCGGCCCGGCCGCTCGCTGCTCGCCCGGCATCCTTGACCCCGCGCAGCCCGCTGCGCCGGCACTTCCCTTTTGGCCCACATGAAGCGCCGCTCCGAAACGGGGCCTTGATAACTGCGCTGTGGGAAGGCAGGGGCGCCGGGGCTCCCACACGGCCCTTTCCCAGGGAGCGCTTCCGACGCTGCCGCGAGCCCCGGCGCCCGCGGCAAAGGGCTGCGAAGGACGGGGACCCCCGGCGCCTTCCTCGGAGCCCCTGTCCATCCTGCAGGGACCGACCGGTCTGCTCAAGTGCCTGGCAGGGCAGCCAGCACCGAGACCACGTTGGGGCTGGGGACCCGTCACCGCCACCACGGACACACAGGGGCAGTGCCCACGGAGCAGCGCAGGGACCGGGCGGCGAGGGCCGCATGCGGAGCAGCTTCCCTGCCTTGGGGAAACGTGATCCGAAAGCGCGCGGCGCTCCGCTCTCCCGGGGCTGGATGAGCGCCGTGTCCCGCTCCTCGCCGCGTGGCCATGGCACGGGCGGCCCCAGCGCTGAGCGCGAGCCCTGATCTCATCCGCGCGCCTCGAACAATACCCCCCGTCCCCGCCCGACACAATTCCCAGAAACGCGCGGCCTCCTGCTAGAGCCTCCCGAGGGAAGCGTGCCAGCCGGCCCGCCGGCACCGCCGCCGCTGGCACCGGAGCCGCCCGCCACGAGGGGGGCTTCTCCCGGCCGAAACACGCATGGGACAGGGGCTGCTCCACAGCAGCGCAGGAAGCCCCCAGCCCCGGCGTGAGCGCCGTCCCCGCGCCGTCCCCGCGCCATCCCCGCGCTGTCAGGGCACGTTGTTCGCCGTAATGCGCGGGGACGGCCGGGCAGGACAGACTGGCCGGCTGCGTCGCGCTTCCTGCCTCCCCGGCCACGGGCGCCCGCCTGACATCATTGTTCCCGCTGGGAACGCCGGGGACGGGCCCGATGGCCCCGATAAGGCCCTGACCTCCTGCTGCGCTTCCCACCCACCCAGGGCCGGTTTTGGGGGCCGCTCGCTGGCCCCGCACCCCGGTGCAGAGCCAGGGTGCCCTTCCGAGGCCCTCCTGGTGTGGAGCACATGGGGACACCTCCCACCACCAGCCCGCAGTGCCCGGAGACAGGAGGCGGCTCCGGAGGTGCAGGATGGGGTGATGCCCAATGCCTGAAGCCTGGGAGCGCTCCCGGAGCAGGGCCCGAGTTCCACGCTGGCTCTGCCCCCCTGCCAGCCCTACTTTCATTTTGGTTTTGCACCGTGCAGCAACAGCAGCCGCTGCCTCGGGGCGCACGGCGGTGACAGGGACACGGGGCCCCGCGGGGTCCGCTCGCTCCTTCCCTCTTCCCCATGCAGGGAGCACGGATGTTTTCCCAGCTGCAACCGCCCTTTCCCTGTGAAGCCCCTACATGGATGGGGAAGCTGCACGAGGCCGCAGAGCCTGGTGCGCAGCGCGGGGACACCGTCCCTCCCTGCAGCGTCCGTGTCCCTGCACGCCTGGGGACAGCTCCCGCCACGCGCCGCGCTGCGTGCACCGGCGCTTCCCCGCCCGCTGCAGCCCCATGCGCCTCTTCCACGGCTCCTCGGCCCCTTCTCCCAGCATTGTTGGCCCAACAATGAAAACTGTTTGTGTTATTGTGTCCCCGAAGCCCTGCCAGCAGCACATGTGTCCCGCGCTGATAGCAGCAGCCTTTGGCAGGCCGGAGACTCCATCAGATAAGACGTGGAGCAGCGCTCCTGGCGCGGGCGCGTGGCACGCTCCGGCGCGCGCCCTGCCCGGCGCTCCGAGCCCCACGCGAGCGGCGCTGCCGGAGCGGGGCAGAGCTGCGGGCGCTCGGAGCTGGCAAACGGGCTGCAAGAGCCTTTCCCGGAGCCCTTCCCGCAGCCGAGCGGTGCCCAAGGAGCCTCCGCTGCGCCTGCCTTCGGCCCGGCGCCCGCACCCTCCTCCTCCTCCTCCCACAGCTCACGGCTTTGCGGCCGTCCCTGCTGCCGTTTATCCCCAGCTGTAGCACATAGGATGCTCTGAAATGGGAAAGAAAAGGAAAAAAAGACCTTAACATCTGCCAAGCTTTAAAACATCTTCACTTTCCGGGCAGTCTGTGCGGTGGGGACGGGCGCAGCAGGGCTGGGATCCAGCTCCCACTGTGCCGGGACGCAGGAGCCGCTGTCCCGCTCGCGCTGCAGCCCTTTGCTTTCGCATCCGCGCTCTTTATCCCTATTTCTCCCATCCAGGAGGGAAGCGCGGGGTGCCCATCGCCCCGCGGCCCCCTCCCTTTGCCGGGGAGGCGGCGGCAGCGGGCGCCGCAGGGAGCCGAACGCGGGAGCGAGCGCGGGCGGCAGCCGCCGCGCGCTGATGCCTCGCGCCGAGTTAAAGCACGTCAAGCAGAAAACCCTTCCCAGATGTGTCCTAGCGCTGCCGGCGCGGCCGCCGCAGCCCCGCGCGCCGGCTCCGCGCACCGCGATGGGGAAAAGGCGCCGCGCCGGGGGGAGCCGCTGAACGGCAGCCAGGGCCGCCTCGCGGCGGCTCTCGCGCGCTCCGCGTTCACGTATTTGGCATGAGCAGCTCCGCATTGAGGTAATTCATTAATGCTGACCCAAAAATGTGTTTATGAGAGTCTTGAAATGCTTGCTGCAAGCGTAAGACTTTCCTGCCTAAACGCGCGAGCTCTCGCCGGGAGAAGTGAGGATAAAGCGACCGCCGCCGCCGGCAGCTGCTCGGGAAGCGGCTCAGCCCGCTCCGGCCCGGAGGGCACAAGGTCCCGGGTGCCCAGTGGCTCCTACAATCTGGGATCCGCTGTGCACAGGAGGATGCTCCGGGTCCGGGGAATGAGCCCTGGAGCAGCCCTACGCTGCCTGCACAGGAGGATGCTCCCAGGGGACGAGCCTGGACAAAACGTGGCCGCTTTGAATCATCCCAGGCAGGAGAGTGGGAGAAGGTCAGCTCGATCCCGGCCACAATCCTGCCATCCCATAGGGCAGCAGCAGGGACCGGATGACCACACAGAACCTCCCATTTTTGCACCGTCTCCAGGGGCTTGGAAAAGTGGGGAAGGCAGCTCCTGCGTCCCAGGGCCTCTTCCCGCCATTCCCTGTGTGGCTTTACCCTCAGAAAAGAGGGTCTGTCCCCAGGCTGGGGATTCCCTGGGCTTTCCCCATGTCCTTGCCCACGCTCCTGATTTTCAAGCCCGCACTCGACAGGGCCAAGTGGCTCCGGGCACAGAGGAGCCTCCAGGCCGGGGTGTCCCCCGCTGCCCGCGGGGACCTGTGGGCTCGCTGGTGGTGACACCGGCGCCGGCGGGAGCTCACAGCAACCTCTCCCGGCGAAACATCCCACACACCCGGGCAGACGCGCCGGGAAGCACCGGGTCACTGCCCGGTAACTCACACGTTAGCGGCGCTGATGCTCCCAGGAGGGACGGGTGAGCCCTGGGCAACAAGGGGACAGTGCCCAGACCCCCAGGACGGGCTCCAGCCCCGCCAGACACTGTCATTACCGGCATCCACCTGCTGCAAATCTGGGAAGGGGGGCATCGAGCTGGGCATCCCTTGGGGCTGCTCGTGCAGCACCGTGAGCAGCGGGACACGGGGGTCCCCGCTCGCCAAAGTCCCCTGCACCTCTGAGGAACCCGGCAGCCGAGCGGGACGGGGCGACTTGGGGCTAATGAGAAGCAGGAGGCGACGCGCGGGATGGGGGCAGGGAGGGAGGATTCCCTTTGTGTTCGGAGCGGGGACCGCAGCGGGACCCGCCGGCAGCCTCTGCTAGGGGAGGTGCTGGAGCCGCCAGCCCCAAAACTGGGGGAAAGAGGAAAAAAAGGAGAAAAGAAGGAAGACAGCCCCCCCACAGCCACCCCCCGCCATCGGCTGGGCCGGGGCCGTGGCGACGCCGCGAGGGCGCTGGGAGAGGTCACCCTGCCGGCGCTCGCCGCGATCTTATCGCTGCCCAGGAATAGCCGGGGCTTCCTCCTGGAGCGCCGCGGGGGCCGGCGGCCGCGCAGAGGGATCCGGGGGGTTATTTGAATTTTTCCCGACTCAGGGGGCACTGGGGTGGAGCACGGATGTGTCGCTGCAGCCCGGCCAGGCGCCGCGGGGCCTTCGCCTGCTTCACCTGCTCCTCCTCCTCCTCCTCACACTGCCCCGGGCCCGTATGTCACCAGCAGCCCCAAGCACCCAGAGCCCATCCAGGGATCCTGCTGAAGCCGGGCAGACACCGATGCCAGGAGGCAGCGGTGGGTGCGGATGCACCGGGGACATCCCAAGCAGCCACCAGGGTCGATGGCCCCGAGCGCATCCCAAGCGCCTTCCCCTATCCCAAGGCTTGGGCTCAGCAGCTCCCCGGCACCCGCCTCACTGCTCCTGGCACTTGGAGCAAAATCCTGCAGTGAGGAAGGAGCAGCCGGGACTCTGGGGCACAGGGAAAAGCGGAGACGCCTCGAGCCCTGTGGCGTCTCCCCTGCACTGCTGCAATGCACTCTGCAAAATATTCCCTCCAGGAAGGTGAAGGAAAACTAGTCCAAAATCTCCATCGCTCCTGGCTAGCAACTGAAGTGAGACAAGGCTTTTTTTTATGCATATATGTTATTTTTTCTTATTTTCTTAAGGCCTTTGTTTTGTTCAGGGTTAACAACAGACCGGCGCTTTCAAATCACTTCCAGACACGCAGAGCCCGTGCGCGCAGAGCCCAGCGCGGGGCCGGCGCTTGCACAACCCCGCGCCCCGCTCTCGGGTTTCAGCCGCTGCCGCCGCGGGGGCTTTGGGGACAGATGCGGTGGCCGAGGAGCCTTTTGCCCGCGCAGCGGCCGTGCGGGCGGCTTCAGAGAGCCGCGGCCGGGGCGGCCGAGCTCCTCTCCCTGCTCGCAAGCTGGTGCAGGCAGCAGAGCTCGGGCGCTCGGCAGGACCTCGGCACCATCTCCTCGGACCCTTGTCACATCGCGGGTCCAGAGGAGCGACCCGCCAGGGCACTTAATCGTGGCTGCTGCAAGGGCATTGGCACAGCCCCGTGGTTGCAATGCTG
The DNA here is from genome assembly GCF_059628265.1 of Tinamus guttatus. Taxonomy (NCBI): domain Eukaryota; kingdom Metazoa; phylum Chordata; class Aves; order Tinamiformes; family Tinamidae; genus Tinamus; species Tinamus guttatus. The sequence goes on from NW_028288728.1 coordinate 21,505, forward strand.
CTGTCGGGGTCCCCATGATCCCCGAGAAGCCCCTGGGCTGTGACTTGGGAAGCACAATTCATTTCATGGGAACAGCCCTTGGAAAAGGAGCAGTTTCTCTCCCCTTTCCTCCCGAAAGCTTCCAGCAGAAAATTGCCGGAGGCAGAGGGCTCCCCTGGGCCCTCACCCCAGGGCTGCTTCCGACCCCAGGCTGGCCAAGACACACACAAAAAAAGTCACAAGGAAAATAAACGTCCCCCCTGCCCCAAGCATCCCTGCCCCTTTGCAACGCGGCCACGGGGCAGGCAAATCTCAACCCATCCCCGTCTCGGCTCCGTGGAGCCACGAGCACCTTTAGGCAGCCAGAAAAGGGGCTTGCAGGGAAAAGAAAGAAGAAAAAAAAAAGTAAAGAAAAAAAAGAACAAGTAAAAAAGAAAGAAAAAGGAGGGAGAGGAAAAATTAAGAGCCCTCCTCCTTGGAAGAAAGGAAACCAGGCAGCGACATCCACAGCGGTCCCTGCACGGCCCTTCACAGGCTGCTTTTCCTGCCGGTGCCTGGGGACGCCCCCCTTCCTCCTCCCGATCCTCCTCCTCCCCCTCTCCTCCTCCTCCTCCTTCGCCTCTCCTCCTCCTCCTCCTCCCCTCCGCCCCGCTGATTGGTCCAGCCCGGCTATATTTTGCCCCTTCCAGCTCAGCATCATCCCAAAAGTTTTTTTGGGGGGGAAAGGGGGAAAAAAAAAAGAAAAGAAACCAAAACAACAACAATATATATATAAACACCCCTGAAAGACCCCAGACCCGCCAAAGGAACCGCGGCGAGCGCAGCTGCCCCCCGAAGCGAGGCGGGCGGCTTCCCTGCTCGGCGGCTGCTCGGAGGCTCTCGGCGGCGGCGGCGGCACCCGGTTCTCACCCGTGCGAGTCGGACCCAAAGCGCTGTCCAGCTGGAATGAATATATCTGAGTCAAACTACTGCCGAGAGGAGATACCGCAACCCCGGGGCGACTGTTCCTGGGCGAGCGCCGCCGAGGCCGGGCTCGCCTTCGCGCGGCCCCCGCCCGCCGCCTCCCCCGCCAGCCGCACGCCCAGCCCCGAGCCCGGCTTCGCCTTCGGTGCCGGCGGCGGCGGCGCGGCCCCCGGCGCGGCCCCCAGCCGCTCGCCCAGCCCCGAGGCGGGCTATGGATACAGCCCCCCGGCCGGGCGCGCCGAGGGCAAGGCGGGCGAGGACTCGCGCATCCGGCGGCCCATGAACGCCTTCATGGTGTGGGCGAAGGACGAGCGCAAGCGGCTGGCGCAGCAGAACCCCGACCTGCACAACGCCGTGCTCAGCAAGATGCTGGGTGAGCGGGGGCGCGGGGCGGCGGGGATGGGGAGCAGGGAGCGGGGATGTAGGAGATGGGATACGAGGGAGAGGGATGGTGGGGATGGGGGTGAGCGAGCAGGGATGCAGGAGCTGGGATACAAGGGAGAGGGGCGGCGGGGATGGGGAGCAGGGAGCGGGGATGCAGGAGCCGGGATATGAGGGAGAGGGGCGGTGGGGATGGGGGTGAGCGAGCAGGGATGCAGGAGCTGGGATACGAGGGAGAGGGGTAGTGGGGATGGGGGTGAGTGAGCAGGGATGCAGGAGCCGGGATACAAGGGAGAGGGATGGTGGGGATGGGGGTGAGTGAGCAGGAATGCAGGGCTGGGATGTGAAGGAGAGAGGCGGCAGGAATGGGATGCAAGGGAGAGGGGCTGCAGGAGCCAGGGTGCAAGGGAGAGGAGCTGCTGGGATGGGGTGCGAGGGAGAGGGGCTGTGGGAGCTGGGATTCAAGGGAGAGGGGCTGCAGGAGCCAGGCTGCAAGGGAGAGGGGTGGTGGGGATGGAGTGCGAGGAAGCGGGGACGTGGGGATGGGGTGTAAGACAGAGGGGCTGCAGGGATGGGGTGAAAGGGAGTGGGACTGCGGGAGCTGGGATGCCAGAATATAGGGCTGTGGGAGCCAGGATGCAGAGGAGTGGGGCTGCAGGAGCAGGGATATGGAGTTGCAGGAGCAGAAATGCTGGAGTACGGAGCTGCAGGAGCCGGGATGCTGGTGTACAGGGTTGTGGGAGCCAGGATGCACGGGCACAGGGCTGCGGGAGTTGAGATGCAAAGGTAGAGGCTGTGGGAGCCAGGATGTAGGGGCGGCAGGATCTGGGACACAAGGATTCTGGGCTGCAGGAGCCACATTCCAGGGCACAGGGCTGCGGGATGCAGGCTATAAGGACAGAGAGGGCTGTGGGATGCAGGCAGCGAGGATACAGAGCCGTGGGATGCGGGCAGTGAGGAACGGAGCTGCGGGATGCGGGGATGAGGGGCTGTGGGCAGCAGGGCTGTAAGGATTTGGAGTTGTAAGGATCTGAGTCTACAAGGCTGCAGGATGCGGGAATGCAGGTTCACAGGAGGCAGGGATATGGGCTGTGGGGAGCTGGAGTGCAGAGATACAGGCTGCAGGATGAGGTGTCCAGAGCTGCAGGGGTGCGGGATACAGGGATACAAGGCTGCGGAATGTGGGATACAGGGATACAAGGCTGCAAGATACCAGACCCGGGGGATACGGGGCGGTAGGATGCAGGACGTGGGAATACGGGAAGCGGGATATGGGCAGCCAGGGCGGCAGGATGCGGGAACACGGGAAGCAGGATATGGGCAGGCAGGGCTGCAGGATGGGGGATACGGAGAGGGATACCCGGCTGCGGGGGGCCAAGATAAGGGAGCGAGGATGGGGGGGCACAGGACGCAGTGTTTGGCACCGGGGATGCAGCCTGTGGGATGTGGGAAAGACACCCCCGGGCCAGGACCCAAGTGCCCCGTGCCCGGGCGTCCCCGCCGCAAAGCCGAGCGGTTTCACAGAGCTTCGTTTTGCCCTCGCAGGCCAGTCGTGGAAAGCGCTGAGCGCCAGCGACAAGCGGCCCTTCGTGGAAGAGGCGGAGAGGCTGCGCATCCAGCACCTCCAGGATCACCCCAACTACAAGTACCGCCCAAGGAGAAAGAAGCAAGCCAAGAAAATCAAGAGGATGGAACCCAATATCCTCCTCCATAACCTTTCCCAGCCTTGCAGCGACAACTTCAGCATGAGTCACCACGGCGGCAGCCAGCCGGGCCACCCCCAGCCTCCCCCACTTAACCACTTCAGAGAACTCCACTCCATGGGGTCGGATATTGAAAACTATGGCTTGCCAACTCCCGAGATGTCGCCCTTGGATGTCTTGGAACAGACCGAGCCGGCGTTTTTCCCTCCGCACATGCAGGATGACTGCAACATGATGCCCTTTCGCGGCTACCACCACCACCACCAGCTGGAGTTTCCGCAGGAGAAGTGCCTGGGGCGGGACGTGCCGGTGCCCTACGCGCAGACCCCCTCGCACTTGGCCGATGCCATGAGGACTCCGCACCCGTCCAGCATTTACTACAACCAGATGTGCCCGGGGGCGCAGGGCGGCCTCTCGGCCCACCTGGGCCAGCTCTCGCCGCCTCCCGAGGGCCACCACCTGGAGAGCGTGGACCACTTGAACCAAAGCGAGCTCTGGACAGACGTCGACCGCAACGAGTTTGACCAGTATTTGAACATGAGCAGGACTCGGCCGGAGAGCTCGGCGCTCCCTTACCATGTGTCCCTGTCCAAAGTGACTCCTAGGAGCATCTCCTGCGAGGAGAGCAGCTTGATATCCGCCCTGTCCGATGCCAGCAGCGCTGTGTACTACAGCCCCTGCATCACCGGCTAGCTCCGCCGCGCTGCCGAGCGGCCGGAGCCGCCCGCCCTTAACCACGAGCTCCATAATATTTAGAGTATCTCATTAAATGCATCGCTTTTTCTTCCTTTTTTTTTTGTTTTTTCTTCTTAAGAAAACCCTCCCAGCTGAAGTCACTGATACACCATATATCTATATATCACACCCAGCCTGCGCCCCGTGCCCCGCGCAGGGCTCCCCGCCGCGGGGCTGAGCTGCAGCTCCCGGTGAGGCTGCTCAACCACCTCGGGGACACGGAGGGGATTTATTTTTAAGGCAAATTACAGCGATTGCTGCCCAAAAAGCAGCGTTGAAGAGGACAAGCCAGAGCAGCGCCGGGCAGCCGCGGCACGGGGGACGCTTCCGGAGCGCTTTGCAGGGACGGGGAGCGATTCGGTGCCTGTTAGCGGGGGTCTTTAGGACAGTTTTTACTGTATTATCAGCAATATATTTTAATTTGGGCAACAAAACTATATTTTTACTAAGCATTTTTTTATATATAAAAATGATATTTAATGTCTTTGTTTTTTTTTTTTAATTAGACTTTTTAAAAATAAATCAAGGGATATCCATGAGATCTAAAGCATTTATGTAGCAAAGCTGGATTAAAAAAAAAAAACACAAAAAAAAACCAAAAAGCAAAATAAAAAAGAACAAAATAAGAAAAAAAAAGAGATATTTTGTGAAAAGAGAATTGCAATGTAAATATTATGGAACAATTGACTGGAATTTTGTACAAAAGAAAAATATGACTGCAAACACTTCTATAGTCTCGAACTGTATGGAGAGCAAACTGTTTTATACTGGTTAATTATTAAAACATCTTCATATAATTGTTGCCATCTTGTGTGCTTGTTGTGCGAACACATATTTTCCGCAAATACATGTTGTCCCCAACCGTTTCCAGATTGCCGTATCCGTTGATTAATGCTCTGACAACCTGGTAAACGGATTAATTTGGAGGCCGCTGTCGGCATGGGCCGCACGAGCCCTCCGCGTCCGGCGGCTCCGGAGCTGCCGGCAGAGAAAAGCCCTCGATAAACCAGGAGGTCCCTCCTCTCCCCATGGTTTGGAAGGGGCTGGGTGGGAGGTCTGTTCCTGCAAACAGCCAGTTTTCCCGGGAAAATCACCAGAAAGAGGTGCTGGGTGGGATGGGGGATGCCCAAGCTGCCAGGGGGACCAAATCCCTGTGTTCCCTACGCGGGGCTGCCCGATCACCGCCCCATTCGCTCCTGTGCGTGTCCATCCTGCCGGCATCGTCCCGCTTCCTTGCAGGAACGTTCCCAAATGCAGGATTTGCAAACCAGCAAAGGGGGTTGCATTTACGCCCAGCGCAGGGTCGCAAACCAGCGGGTTTCGGCTCCCCCAGGCTTTGCAAACCAGCGGGTTTCAGCTGAACGCAGGGCCACACACCAGTGTCTTTAGGCTGCACGCTGGATTTGCAAATGAGCACCCTGAAGCCGAGTGCGGGATTTGCAAACCAGCGCGTTGAACCCGCGCGCGGGGCTCGCACGGCAGCGCCTTGAACCTGGTCGCAGTATTTGCAGAGTGGCACCTTCAAGCCGGGCGCAGCGCTCGCAAACCAGCGCGCTTAAAAAGGAGGGATGACAGTATCTGTTGCATAAAGACCTAGCGGCATCCGTTCCTTGAATGATGAGTGATTTAAACCAGGCTGATATAGCCAAAAAAGGCTCTTAAAAAAAATGAATAGAAGAAGAGCTTTTTTGTTGTTGTTGTTGGCAAAGAATTGCCTTTTAGGGGAAATGGATATTTAACAAATGACATTAATTTTCGAGCTTCTCCTAAATTAAATTCACATTAGTGTTAACAGGACTCAATCCTGACTCACTTTTTTTTTTTTTTTCCCTCTCCGCGGAGCGCTAATAAAACCGGAGCCGTTTGGGGGCCGGCGCTGCGCGCTCCTGCTGCCGGCAGCGCCGCGCTTCCATATACAGCCTGCGAAAAGGGGGAATACATGGAAAAATGACCTCACTACCTACACGGGAGGGCTGGCGCGGGGCCGCGCGCAGTGCGTCCGGCGGCTGCCAGCAGCGGAGCTTGCAGCGAGCGACGCAAGGAGCCGCATCCCGGCACTGATGATGCCTCGCGAGGAAGGAGTCTCCGGCTGGGAGCGAGTGGAGCCCGGGAGCAGAAAGGCCCGGCCTGGGCTCCAGCCCCTTCTCCGTGATGGTGGCTCCGGCGGGCACGCGCTTCCCGGGATTACGCATCCCGCTCCCAGCCGCTCGCACCGGGGCCCCGCCGGGAAAAGCGGATGCGGCCGTGCAGGAAGCGTGAAGTCATCCTGCTGCGGCAGAAAGTCCCCTCTCCCCCTGGGTTTGGTCCCTGAGCTCGCTGGCTCTCTGAGGACGGGGAGGTTTTGGCTGCTTTTAGCTGCTCTTCTTTGAGCATTTTGGGGCTTCGTCATTCCGGTGACGCACCCCGGCACGGCTGCTCTCCTTGCATAGGCACCGGAGCCACATGAAGGGGACGGGAATGTGGCCCCGGAGCGGGCAGATGGGGCCTCGCTTGGGATTTTGGCTCTCTGGCAAAGCGGGTCCCTGTCTGCCACGATTTATTTAATCAAAAAGTGTAACTGCAGTCGAGGACACAAACCACCCCATCTGCCCCTCCGCCAGGTCACAGCCGGTAGGGGCACAAGCAAGAAAGGAAAAAGAGAGAGAAAGAAAACACGGGCACAGGTTGAGGGTGAAAAACCATTGGGAGAAGAGCCCCAGCCAGGCTCATGGCCAAAACCTGCAGCGCCAGCGCCTGCTGCAGCGCTTTGCATCCGCACAGCGGCTGCGCTTGGTCCCGCGGCTCCTGGCATCGCCGAAAATGAGTTATATTCCCCCAAACTTGCCCTCGCAGTTTTAGTCATCACAAGAAAAGGCAGCTCCTCCATGGGGTTTGTTGTCAAGCTCAGCTGCATTGCAAGAGCTGCAGCTAAATCTTTAATTCCCGGCTGAATTTACATGGGATATTCGGCTGCATTTGCTTGATTATTAGGGAGAGTGTCCGGAGCGGGTGTCTGGATCGGGCATCCCGTGTGGGCAGCGCGCGGGGTGCAGGAAAGGAGCCCCGAGCGCCCCGGCCAAGCTCAGGTGTGAACTGGAAATGGGAATGGGCCATGTTGGAATAGTTTGGGGATGATTTCACTGCCATTACGGCTCAGGCTGGGGCTGTTTCCACGCAGCCCTTCTGATTTTATGACTTAATCTCTGCACAGCTCGGGGCCTGATGGGCTCTTCCCAGCAGGAGCAGCCAGGGGCTCTTAGCAGGTCGTTACTGCCCAAATGTGCAGGAGGAATTTGACAGGTATATTTAAAAGCTGACAGCCTGGGGCTGCGCGCAGGGCTCCGAGAGGAGGGGGGACACATGGGGGACCTCCTTGGCTTGCAGAGTTGGTGGCATCAGCCCTGTGCCTGCAGCGAGGCGCGCAGCCGCATGTGCACATCTGTGTGCGTGCACTTGTGCATGCAGCCGTGTGCAGGTGTGCCTCACTCTGCAGCTGTGTGTGCGTGCATCTGTGCACGGCTGCATTGCTGCATGCAGTGTGCCAGCGCGTGTGCACGTGCATCGTTGCATACCGGAGGGATGCATGCATTGCACACATGCATGGGGGCGTTTGCGTGTGCATGTGTGTGCATCCATTCTCCTCTATCCTTGGGCGAGCGCATCCCTGCGTATCTGCATCCATATGCATGGATCCATGCGCAGGGACGTCCCAGTGCGTATCTGCGCGTGCAGCTGTGCGTGATATCCGCGCATGTCGCACACGTGTGGCAGCGTCCCCGTGCGCACGCACACCCGCACGCGTGCGTGTCCGCGCGCCCGCCCGTGCGCGTGTGTGTTCTGCAGGAGGCTCCCTGGCCAGGTTTATAGATGTTCTGCTTTTTTATGGCACTACAGAGCACTCGATGACATCACCCAAATATTAAAACAGCATGTGCCAGGCGGCCCGGGCCGGGGACGGAGCGGCGCGAGGGGGAAAACTCCCCGGTGGGCCGGGAAGGGGCCCGGGAGCCTCCGGCACCTCGGCCGAGCATCCGCGCGCGCTCCAACCACGCTGCGCGGCGAGGACGACCTTCTCCTCCTCTTCCTCCCCATCCCGGTGACCACACGCTTGCGAGGCTGCCGCTCGGGAGGTTTCTTTGGAATTTTTGCTTTTCCACCAATAAATAAATAAATGAAGCGGGGATTTTTGCAAACCAAACCTGTCTGTGGGAAATGGTTCCCAAACATTTCCTGACTGCCGGAAAAAAAAATAGTGCTGGGGAAAAATAAAGTTTCCAGGTTTTTTAGCTCCAGGCTGTGTGACTTGCCTTATGTTTTAAAGACTGGATGAAGGGAAAAGGTCGAGCTCCAGAGGAAGGTTCCAAGGGTGCCTGGAGAAACTCCCCTCTACCACCAATCCACAGGCAAAGCCACCTTGGCTTGTGTGTTCCCAAACTTTCCCAAACTTTCTGCTTTGCAGCCCAGTTTGGGAACGGAAACGCTTTAAAATCTCGGCGCTGCTCAGAGCACAGGAAAGCCGTGGTTTCCTCCCGGCGCTGCGCGGAGGTGCCCGGCACAGGACACACAGGCAGTGCCAAGTCGGTGCGGGTGACGTTCTGGCCTTGTTTGCTGCTTTGCCCGTTAATCCCCCAAATTGGAGGCCAGCGAGGAGGGAGGAAGAGTGTGGCTGGGAGGGCGATGAAGGCCCTGGCCGCAGAGGTTAAAGCTTGGTTTTCATCCTGCAAAGCTCGTGGTTATGATGAACGGAGATCTCCCTGCTTCTCTGCTCCACTTGGGAATAATTTCCTGAGCAGCCAAGTGTCCTCAAGCCCCATTGGCTTCAGCACAACCCATCCCAACCTTCCAGACCCAATTGAACCCCACTAACCTGTCCTACCCTCCGCCTCACTCAGCCTAACCCATTTGAGCTGAATCTCCTCTTAACCCAGCACAACCTCCTCATAACCTAAAACTAACCTGCCCCAGTCCAACCTAATCAACCTAAACCAACCTAACGTCTTCCGGACCTGCTTCTAGTCCATTCTATCCAACGTATCCTCCACCAAAATCACCTAATATCCCCCTAACCTGTCTCCAACCTGCTTCTAATCCAACTTAAGCACCCTGACCTCTCCCAACCCAACCCACCCTCCCTCTAACCCAGTCCAACCTCCCCTTAACACGACTCATCCTTCCTCCAATCCAACATAACCAACTTGCACTTCCCCAATGCAATCCAGCTTTCCTCTAACCTGCCTCTAGTTCAATCCAACCTCCCCCAAACCCAAACCGACCTCCTTCCAACCCAGCATAACCAACCAACCCTCCTCCTAACCCAGCATAACCAACCAACCCTCCCCCTAACCCAACCCAACCGCACCATAGCCTGTCCCTCACCCAACCCAACCTCCCTTTAACCTAACTCAACCTTCCTCTAATCCGACATAACCAAGTTGACCTCCCCTAAACCCAACCCAACCTCCCCCTAACCCAACACAACCAACCCAACCTGCTCATGACCCAACCTCATGCTCCGAGCAGGTCTATCCGTCACCTCCCAGCTGGTTGAGCTCATGTCTCCTGGGCGGTGGGGAGGTGTTGGTGGAAGCCTCTCCTTGCCGGTGGCTCAGGGCTGAGCCCTGGCGGGGACTGGGTCACCCCCTGCGGCGCAGGAGCGTCAGAGACCGTCTAGAGCCTGTCAGGAGAGTCAGGCCAGGCCGCGCAGGGCCGTTCTGGGAAACCGTCCAGCCATCCGCTGGAGAGACGAGTCTGCCTAAAAATGACTCTCCTGGCTCCTCTCCACACTCCGACCGTCCCATATGGAACGAATGTACATTTTCCATCGGTTGTTTGTATTTTTCATTTAAAGAAAGGGAAAAAAAAAGAGAGAGAGGGGCAGAAAGAGGAGAGAACGGCCTCTCCATACATGCGAAGTGTCAGCGGCAGCAGATAGGCCCCATCGCGGAGAGGGAGAACCACTGGCCGCCGTTCAAGAGACTCAAACGTATGGTATGGAGCAATAAATTTTAAGTGTGTTTTGACATATTTGGTGGTCTCTGCCTTGCGCTTAACGAGTGTCGGCCCCTGTTAGAGGGGAGCCGCCGCTCGAGGAGGTTGGCAGCCGCGCGGGGAAGCCCCGGCCAGGAGAGCCAGCCCGGAGGTCGGTGCCGAGGTGGTCCCGGCCCACAAGGACCGGGCACAGGAGAAGAGTCCCAAGTGATGCCGGGAAGGGATGCGGATTGGGGGAGATGAGAGTCTGGGGTGCGGGACGTTGCATGGTGTTGCAAACCGTTGCACGCCGTTGCACGCCGTTGCACACTGTCACGCGCCACCCGCATGCTGCCGGATGATGCTCCATTGCACATCCGGATGGCTTTGGAAAAGCTGAGCCCAGATGTGCCCAACGGTGTCACAACAGCCGCGCTCGACCCCGCGGCCGCCCGTTTCCCTATGGAGCCGGGCGCTGGATGCAGGAGCATCGCTGCCCGCGGAGCCTCCTGCCTCCCCAGTCAACCAGGGCCTGATCACAAAGATGGACATGAAAGTGGAGCTTGGCTCTGTTTTCTCTCTCATTCAGAACATTCAAAAACTATTAACTGTGGTGGGGGTAAAAAAGCAGCTGGTTTCAATATCGTGCTCTTCCAATTGTGTTTCTTTTCTTTCTTTCTTTTTTTTTTTTTTTTTTTTTTGCTTTTTGCTTTTTCGCGAGCACTTTAAGTGACATGGTTACATGTATTTGATTAAAAAGCTGTAATTCAACGAGTGCGTTTTCTTGTACCGTACGAAACTGCTTAAAGACACAGGGTGGATTTCTGGTGGTCTCCAGGTTTCAGCTGAAAGCCGGGATGCCAGGGAGATGGGGAAGGAGGGATGGAGAGAGCCGGCAGCGGACACGAAATCGGAGCCACTACTTGGAAAACCAGAGCAGGGATTTGGGATGCAATCGGCTGGTCCTGCCCCGGGGTGCCCCATGGGGTGCAATGATGGGTGCCAAGCTGGGAGCCCCTTTTTGGGCACCCCAAGCTCCTTCCTGGGGGGAATGTCCTGCGCCCCCTTGGCCTGGGCTGGGTGGGCACTGACACTGCAGTCCTGAGCAGAAAGCAGCTTCGCCCAGGCCCGGGGTTGCCTCCGGCACCAGCGCTGCTTCTTGCACAATAAAAACAGAAAAAAAAAAAAAAAAAGGGGAAAAAAGGCAGATTTTGGCCCTCCAAGCCGCAGTCTTGCACCCTGTGCCCGCAGGACACAAACTGCCCCGTGCCCCGACGCCGGCCGGGGCGGGCAGGCGGCGGGTCCAGGGCGCGCGCCGCTTCCCGGCGGCTTCGGGCCGTGTCTTTTCCTTGGCTCGCGCCGGCTCAGGGATCACCTGCGGTTCAGTTGATTTATGAACGGAGAATTTTTCGGGCTGCGTTTCCTTCTCATTGTTGTTTCAGTTGCTGCGCTCGCTTCCGCCCGCCTTTGAATAGCTCCGGCCGCGCCGCGAGCGATGAGAATCGCCGGGAGTAAACACTCACACTCGGGCCGGGAACGGCGGCTCCCGGGCGGACGCGCGCGGAGGAAAGACCCCTCTCCCCCACCACGTCCCCATGGGGACGTTGTCCCCCTGCACTGCAGCTGCGGAGGGACATTCGGGCCCCGGTGCCACCGCGGGGATGGGGCTTTTCCTGGCCAGAGCCTGAAGAGCGGCTCGTGCCCCAGCTTTGTCCCGCTGCCGCTGCCGCTCCTGCCATTGCATCCCAAGGCAGGAGGAGGTTTTGCCGGGAGCCTGGGCTGATTTGCAGCAAGACCCTAAAAAAGGAAAAAAAAAAAAAAAAAAAAAAAAAAAGGAAAGAAAAGGAACAAAAGGGGGAAATAAAAGAAAACCAAAGGAACCCCAGCTGCAATCTCAGCTCAGCACTCAGGGCCTGGCGCTGATGACCTGCAGGCTGCAGCACCCGCTGCTTTGCTGTCCCCTTTGTACCACAGCTGGGGACATCAGCAGCAGCTTGAGGGGACACTGGGGTCCCCGTGGTGTGTGTGGGGGTCCCCGTGGCGCAGGGGGGTCCCGGGCGGTTCCTGCCCCCCGCTGCGGAGCCCGTCGCAAACAGGAAGCTCTCCCCAGCGTGATGCAGCGGAAATGAGACAAACGAGCTGGAGCGGCAGCGAGGAAGCGAGCGGAAGCGCGCCGGATATTTGGAACGGCCAGCGAATTCTTGGGCTTATCTCTGCGCCGCAGAGGCCCGGGAGTCCTTACAAAACAGCGCCCAGCTGGAGCGCGGCCCGCGGCGAGGCCGGAGCCGGCGGCCACCGGGCTGCTCCCTGGCCACCATTTGGGCTGGCGGCCCCAGGCGGCGGCAGAGCCACCATGCACGAGGCATGGGGACGGCTCTGGAGCTCATGGCCGTGATCCCAACCCTTTGCTGCTCAGTCCTTGCAGCCCGCTCTCGTCCCGGCCCCGGTTTCTCCCCGCGCTGCCCTCTCGCTCGCGCGGCACAGCCCCGAGCCCGGTGCCCGGGCGCGAAGGGTTACTCGCCGAGGCGGCTCGCTGCCGCGCGGCCGTTCCCACTGCCGCTGCCTTTTTGTTCCTTTTCAATTCTTTTTCGTAACAATGCCCCATTCCCGACAGGCCCCGCGCACGGGGCAGCCTGGGGAAGAGCAAATGGGTTCAGGCTGTGAGCGCCGCGCTGGAATGCTCTTGCCCAGAGAGGAAGGGCTTTGCAGCGGTTCCGAAAGCCGGGCAGGCGCCATCCGCAGCCATCGCGGCCGTGAGCTCGGCACAGCCCGACGCACTCCGCTCCATCCGCGCGGCATCGTGCTGGGTGACCAGAGCTGTCACAGGAGTGCAGGGATCGGGCTGTGCTGGAGCCCAGGGCACGGATGGGTCTGGGGAATGAGGACAGGGCTAGTGCGGAAGGCTGGTCTTGGGGGCAGCAAGCATGGGAAGCGGTGTTGGAGCATTGCCGTAGGGATGCTGGGGCCGGAGCATTGCCATAGGGATGCTGGCGATGGAGCATTCGTGCAGGGGAGCTGGATCTGGCGCATCGCTGTAGGGATGCTGGAGCATTGCCGGGGATATTGGGGACGGAGCATCCCTGCAGGGATGCTGGGATCGGAGCATCTCCATGGGAAGCCTGGGGTTGGAGCATCCCTGCCGGGATGCCGGGGCTGGCACGGGCGCCAGGGCCGGGGGGGCTGGCGAGCGCGCGGCTCCTCCGCGGCGTGCGGGGAGACAAAGGATGGAAGCGGCGGCGGGTTGCGCCACATCCCCCGCGAGCACAATGGAAATGCCACGGGCCGCCTTGTGAAACCCAAACCTCAGATGCTCCCGCGCGGGGCTGCAGACGCCCGCGGAGGTCCCGGCCCCGCCAGGTCCCCGGGGAGGCAGCCGGGCCCTTTCCTACCCCGGCGAGGGCCACGTGTCCCCTTGGAGCTGGGAAGCCTCCTGGGGACGCGGCTGGTGACGGTGACGTGGGGCTGGCGGGCGCAGCTGCCCGCACACCTGCAGCCCTGGGGCTCCAACCACCGGCACCTCCTGCAGCCCGGCCGTGCGACACCCCAAAAGGGGCCTCCCCGCACCAGGAACCCGGCAAAGGGCCGGGAAGCGGCGCCGGGATGTCCCCCTGCACCGGGTGCTCCGCACGTTCCCGCGTCGGCCGCCCCGCCGCCCCCGGGGCTGTGGATAAACCTGCTCTGCCTTTATGCTCTTGACCCGAGGTTTAATTAGCCCCCCGCTTCCTGGCGCGATGAAAAATCACTTCCCCGAGCAGGTGGCTGCGATCCCGCCGGGGCCACCGCTGTTGTGCTGCTTTTTATTTGTTAAGGGAGGGGAGGACAAGGTAAATCGGGGGAAGAGTTTGTTGTTTATTTTCATATTTACAAAGCGCAGCTTTTTCCTGATGCCGGGCAGAGGAAGAGGGGCAGGATGTGGCCTTCCTCCATCCCCTCCTCGCGCACAGAGCCGCAGCCCGGTGCAGCCGACGGGCCCGCGGCGCTGGCATCCCCGGCAAGGGGGGCAAAGCTCCAAGCGTGGGGTAAAACAAGAGCAAACCCCATGCAGTCCACAACTGCTTCTTATTTCAAATAAACACCACCATATATATATATATTTGCATGCATATACATATATATGTGCATCTGCAGGCCTGCAGCTACTTAAATGAGGGGAATACAATGCGCTGACTTCACTTCCAGCCTTTTTGCTCAGCGAGTGCTGAGGTGCTGAGGCCAGGGCTACAAAAAGCCACCCAGGGGCTACATGGCGATGGTCAGCGGGTCCCTGTGCCACCGTGGGGCCCCAAAGTGCCCCGGGTGCTTTCACACTGCTTGCCAAGACCGAGAGACTTTTGCTGCTGCGTTTTCACACTTTGGCCCCCAGAATGGTTGCCCTGACACGCAGGGCTCCAGGGCTGAGCCCAGCTACCTATCCCGGCTCCGACACGCTCCGTATCCGCATCGGCATCGGCCACTTCCACTCGGCTCCGTAGGGGAGGGTGAGCGCGAAGGCGCGCGCGGCTCGGGGCGGTTTCATACGCTCCGCGTTACGAGCTGGGGAAAAGCTGTGGAACACACAAGTGGTAACGCAGGATTAATCTTCCCTTTAGTCTTGGGAATTATGTTTTCATTAATCCTAATTTTTCCAGATGTTTCGCTCCTTATACCATGGTCTTCAAAGCCTCTGTGGCTACAGAGTCTAATGAAGCCATGAGAACATTTTAAAGAGAGAGATTCAAAGCTTAAATTGCTTCCTTTTTTTTTTTCCCCCCCCCCTTTTCTTTCTTTGCCCCCCTTTTCCCTTCGGTGTGTGTTGGGGAGCGCGTGTGTGTGCGGTCCCGGCGCCGCCGCGCACAATGTGCAAACAAGATGGGGCCGCGGCCGGGCCCCGCGATGCGCCCTGGCGCCCATGGGCCTGCAGGGCCCGGGGGTTTCACACAGGGCTGTTTAATGCAGCCCGCGGGAAGCGTCTCCGGGTGCTGCTGGAGAGGGGTGGCCGGGTGGGATGCTCATGGGTGGCAGAACCCGCGGTGCAGGAGCGCCTTGGGTGCAAGTACCCAGAGGGGTCCCCATGCCTGCAGCGTCCCTTATGTTTGGAGAGTCCCCAGTGCTTGCAGGGTCCCTGTTTGTTCAGAGGGTCCCCAATGTTTGGAGGGTCCTCGGGGCTTGCAGGGTCCCTGATTGTTCAGAAGGTCCCCAATGTTTGGAGGGTCCTCAGTGCTTGCAGGGTCCCCAGTGCTTGGAGGTCCCCAAGGCTCAGAAAGTCCCCGATACTCAGAGGCTCCCCGATGCTCAGAGGGTCCCCAATGCTCGGAGGATCCCTGATGCTCACAGTGTCCCCAGTACTCGGAGGGTCCCCAAGGTCCGGCAGCGGGTCCCCAAAGCGGGTGCCGGACAATCCCTCCGCTCGCCGCCGCCCGGGATTCACATCCATGTACTTATATGGCCTTCAAGCTGCGGCAGGAGCATGACCAACGTCTGGAAATCCAGCTACGACTAGCTCCCTTCATTAGTAATTTCTTGTACATGACTTTCGAGACCATAGGGATTTGTTAAATTTGCAGGAGTGTTTTCTCACAGTGCCACGGACTGGCTGCTGCCAGCATCTCTTGGCTCGGCTCTGTCGGATCCTGTTGCCTTATATGACCCTGGGCTAATTCAGCTTTCCTTTGTACGCGGCGCTCAGCGGGGAATCCTCCGGCAGGCTCGGCGCATCCTGCCGCGCCGGCGGCTCCGCGGGGCCGGAGCATCCCGCCGAAAACCTTCCCGGAGCCCCCTGGATCGGCATCCCCTGCCCCACACCACCGCAGGGAGGGAGATGCCCCCTCCAGCCTCCCCGGCGACCTCTGGAAACTTCGACCTTTTTTATGGGTGCCATAAAGGTTATTTTTTAATCGGCTCCCGGCCACGCGTCCCCACCGCTGGGTGCCCTGGGGGGCATCGAGGCGTTGCTGCGTTTCTGCTCCATTCCGTTTTTCTTTTGGGATTTTTTTTGGAAGAAGCGAGGCTTTTGGGAGCAGCTGCTTTGCTGAAGAGAGGCACCAGGGCAGGGATCCTGGCAGGAGGCTGCGGCCCCGGCCGGCCTCTCCTTGAGGCCAGGTCTGAGCTGCCTCCCTGTGGGCGCTCGAGGTGCCGGTGCCAGATTGGGCCACCCTGGGGCCACCCCGTTCCCCTCCGCAGGGACCAACCCCGCCACAGCCGTGCCCAACACAACCAGGCATGGAAAGAGCCTGGAGAACTACCCCGATTCCTCACGTTCTGCCTGCGCATTCGCAGGTGGGAGATGAGCACGCGTGCGCACGGTGTCCTGCATCGCCCCGCAGCTCGTGCCCTCTGGATTCGATCCTCGGGAGCATCGCGTGCCCCAGTGGGATGTCCCTGCCGTTCCCTGCACCGGCTCCGCTGCTGGAAGAGCCCCATGTTCTCCCAGCCGGATGCCTGGATTTCTCCCTGTGCAAGGGAGACCAGGAGCCTCCTGCAGAGGCAACGTCTACTCTTCAGCATCCACCAGGCACGCGCAGGGCGCAGGGCCCTGAGCAGGGGCATGGCCTATCCTCACCCAGGAGGTGCAGGAGAGCGGGATGGAGCCTTCTCCTGCCTCTCCACCTCCACCTCCACTTCCATCGCCACTCCATCTCCATCTCCACCTCCACCACCACTTCCACCTCCACTTCTACCTCCACTTCCATCTCCATTTCCACCTCTATCTCCATATCCAGCTCCACCTCCATCTTCACCTCCATGTTCACTTCCATTTCTGTCTCCACTTCTACCTCCACCTCTTCCTCCATCTCCATCTCTATCTCCATCTCCACTTCCATGTTCACTTCCATCTCCATCTCCATCATACCTCTCTGGGAGGAAGGAAGGCAAGAGCAGCTGGTGGCAACCTTGGCCAGGAGCAATGGTGGGACTCCACCATGCATCACCCCACCAAGTCCCTCCAGCCCTTCCCATCCCACCAGCACCCAGGGAGGTTGCTGGCTCCCAACCACCCTCTTTGTAGGACCCAAGGCCCTTCCCGTGGTGGAGCATCTCCTCCTCCTCCTCCTCCCGCGCGGTGCCCCCATCCCCAGCGTCTCGGCGTTGCAAATGGCCGGGGAGGCTTTGGCAAAGGCGCCGCTCGCGGCTTATTCAACAATTGTTTCCCATTTTGCGCCCTCGCCTGCCTCATCCTCCAGTAACAATGACGAAGAGCGGCGCGGAGCCAGCGCCCGCGGCAGGGGTGTTGAGATCAGGGACAGCACAAAAATATCTCCTCTCTGGAACAAATATTTACCAACCCTTCTGCCTTTTGTTCTTGTGGTTCTCATATTTTTTTTCCAGACATTCGCTGGCAAAATGTCACATTAAACAGCAACCCAGAAACTTCGGGGTAGCTGCTTGGCTGCTCTGGGCTTTGTTTTTCTCGCGCCGATGAATCTCCAGCCCGTCCTGCCAACGCGAACCGGTGAGAAAACCGTCGCGGCGGCCGCGTGTCGGGCCCTGGCGAGGTCGGCAGGCTGGGGCCGAGCAGAGCGGCACCCCACGGGGCGATGCACCCATCGGCGCCGTGCCGCCTTCCTCCCATCTCCTCGCAAGCTTCAAACGCTCGCGTCCACTTTTCCAGGGCTGCCGAGCCAGAGAACGGGGCTGATTTATGAGCTTTGCATATGGAGGAGGAGGCGGGTGGGGGGAAGCCTTGGTCTTCTGAACGTTGACTCGTATCTGCAGTTAAAAATTAACTGCGGCGATAAAACCGCCAATGTGCGAGCGCAGCAGAACCGCCGTCGCACACGGTCCCGTCCTGTCCATCCCAACGGAGGGACGGGCGCGTGGGTGGCCCCGCTCGCTGTCCCCGCGATGGTCCCACCGGCGGCCGGCAGCCTCCGCTGCCGCTTGCCCACCTTCCTGGGGCTCTTCCAGGGCGCCCTGCTGCTCTTCTTCGCCCTCTTCGTCTCCTACGATGAGCACACGGATGCTGCCTCGCAGGCTGCAGATGCCGACCCTGGTGCCAACGAGCTCTACGGCATCTTCCCCCTCTTCCAGGACGTGCAGGTGATGCTGGCCGTGGCCCTGGGGCTCCTGCTCGCCTTCATGCCGCGCTACGGCCTCGGCGCGCTCGCCTTCAGCTTCCTGCTGCTCAACTTCTCCACGCAGTGGGCCCTGCTCCTGCGGGGGCTGCTCTACCACCGCCGCGGCGGCCGCGTCCGCTTGGGCCTCCGCAACGTCCTCGAGGCCGAGTTCGCCGCCACCACGGTGCTCATCTCGGCCGGCGCCGTGCTGGGCAGCACCAGCCCCTTGCAGCTCCTCGTGGCCGCCTTCTGCGAGGTGCCCGTGTTCCTGGCGAGCGAGTGGGCCATCGTGACGGGCCTCAAGGTGCTCGATGTGGGGGGCACCATCACCATCCACGTCTTCGCCTGCTACTTCGGCCTCGCCATGTCCTGGGCTCTCTTCCGGGCGGGCAAAATCCGTCCGGATTGCAGCGCGGCGAAGCCCACGCGCCCGTCGGACACGCTGTCCCTGGTGGGGATGCTCGCGCTGTGGGTTTTCTGGCCCAGCTTCGTGGCGGCGCTGAGTGCGCCGGGCGCCGCGCAGCACCGCGCCGTGCTGCACACCGTGCTGGCGCTGAGCGCCAGCGCCCTGACGGCCGCGCTGGCCTCGGCCGCGCGCCGCGGCGGCCGCCTGCGCCCCGCGCACCTGCAGAACGGCAGCCTGGCGGGCGGCGTGGCCGTGGGCGCGCTGGCCGACATGGCGGTGACGCCGGGCGCCGCGCTGGCGCTCGGCAGCGCCGTGGCGCTCGCCTGCGTGCTGGGCGCCGAGCTCGTGGCGCCCGCGCTCGCCCGCCGCCTCGGCCTGCTGGACCAGTGCGGCATCCACAGCCTGCACGGGCTGCCCGGCATCGTGGGCGCCGCCGCCAGCGCCGCCGCCGTCCTCGCGGCTTCGGAGGATGCCTACGGGCAGCACTTCCATGAGCAATTCCCGGCCATGGGCAACGCCAGCCTGGCGGGCGGCGGGACGGGACGGAGCGGCGCGGAGCAGGCGCTGGCGCAGGCGGCCGGGCTGGCCGTGGCCGTGGGCAGCTCCCTGCTCGGCGGGAGCCTCACGGGCGCCCTGCTGCGCCTGCCCGGCCTGGTGCCGCCCGCGCGCTGCGCCGACGACGCGCTCTACTTCGACACCCACGGGGACGACGGCACCGCGGAGGCCGGGGGACCCGCCGAGGAAGCCGGGATGGCCCTCAAGGAGCGGGTGTAGAGGCGCCGGCACAGGGACAAGGACGGCAGAGCTGGCTCGGGGATGGCAGCGATGGCCCTTCCTCTGCCCTGGGGAGCATCTGTCCCCTGGGAGAAACACCTGGCTTTGACCCACCCAAGTCACCCTATTCCCAAGGAGATTCCTGGACTTTCCTGGCTGCTGTGCCGGCCCCAGGATGCTCCTCCGGCTCTGCCTGGGCTCTGGGGACATCTCCCTGCCTCAGTCCCCATGTGGGGCACTGCGGGAATGGGCTTCCACCCCGAGCCCATCCCTGGCATCAGCGCCAGGATGTGTGAAACGGGCTGCAGGACGGAGGGGCGTCCAGAGGCCTGAGAGCCACACGGGACAATCCGGGATGACGTCGGAGATGTCCACAGCGAGGACCGAGCAAACCGGACCCCTCGGCGGCGCCGGCCTCGCGGGGTGCCGGGAAGCGGCTCCTCCCGCAGCGCCGGCCCCGCACGGGCCCTGCGGAGCAGCGCGCGGCCCACGGTGAGAATAAAACATTGCCGAGGCCTCACAAAGGAATCCGGCGCGGCCGCCCGGCGCGGCAGAACAATGGGCCCCGGCGAGGCCTCCCGCCGCAGCGGCCCCGCTCCCGGCACCGCGCGCCCGCCGGCCCCGGCCTGCTCGCTTCCTGCCCAGGGGGGCTTGGGGAGACCGTGGCAAGCAGCAATGCACAGAAATGACATGCACACGCATGCACAAGCATGCACGTGCTTGCACAAGAGTGCACATGCATATGCACACCCATGCACAAGCATGCTTGTGCTTGCACAAGAGTGCACACACATGCACACACATGCACATGCCTGCACATGCTTGCACATGCTTGCACATGCTTGCACATGCATGCATAGCCCCGCAAGCTGGGGTTCCCCTTGCTGTCCACGGGAGCCTGCAGGGAAGCCCTCCCTGCTCTGCCAGCCTCGGCCTTCTGCAAACGCGGGAGCCTCCAGGCCTGGAGCTGCTTTTTAGCCTCGCTGAGCCCGTTGCAGCCTGGCACCCTCGGCCTCCACACGCGGTGGCAGTGCCAGGGCACCCATTTGTCAGCCACGGCCAAACCCGGCACCACGGGGTCACAGCAGCCCTGGGCACAGGGCTCCTGGGCACAGCGGGGTAAGATGGGCATGGGGCGCCCCATGGCCCCCCGTCTCGGGCACCGCGGTGCTGGCTGCGCCCGGCTCTGCCCACATCTCCACCCTGGCCGCTCCGCGAGGCCGGAGCAGCCCAAGCCGGCGCAGAGCCCCGGGCGTTTATCACGCCGTAAATCTGCCCTTTCAACAGCCGGGCGATGCCGTGGGGAGAGGGGAAGAGAACAAAACGCTCGTCCTCGCGGGCGGCGCGGGCCCCGCTGCCAGGCCCCTGCGCTCCCAACGCCGCCCACGAGCCCCTCCGGCCCTGGGAAACCGCAGGGAGCCTCTCCCGGCCCCCCGGGACTGGGCCTGGCCAGGAGCATCCGTCCCCTTTCCTGGAGCCCCCGTCACCAGCATCACCCGCTGGCCCCCAAGAGCCTGTCAGCACCACGGTGACAGCCCGTGGGGACCCCCAAACCCCATGGGGACAGTGGCAAGAGCTCGGGGGGACCCCAGCCCCACGCAAGCCCCAGCTCCAATTGCGGCAGGGATTGCAAGAGGAGAGCGGAAGGCAGGAAGCCGGAGCTGTTTTCCAGGCGCTCGGACGCAGCTGGGAAGCCCTTGGGCTGCTGTCCCGCGGGGCGGCCCCGCACACCTGCAGGCGCACGGAGCGCCCGAGGCCGGCACGCGCGGGAACGCCGGAGCGGCACGATGCGCATCCCGGCACGCACAGGATAACGCGTCCTGCAAGGATGCGCGTCGGGACGAGCGCCGGGACGCAGGGCCTGGCCCGGGCCGGCCGGCGGAGGCAGCGCGGCGGGCGCTGGAGCCACATCAGAGCCGCCCCCCGGAGCCGGCGGGAGCGCGCGGCGCTGCCCTCGAAGGAAATGCGCTCACTCCCATGTGCTGCACACTTGGGCTTGCCTCGCTGCTATTTTTATGTGACTTTTCAGGCCCGTTTCCTTTTTCCGGCTGTTTTGCTGCAATTCCACCGTGGCTCCGACCTCGCTTTTCCCCTCCCTCCCTGCAGCCCCTTCCTTCGCTCCTTCCTTCCTTTCCATGCGCTCATTCCTGCCGCCCGCTCCCCCCACCGTGAGCAAGCGCCCGGTGCCGGAGCCGCTCCGGGAGCAGCGCCGTTCCCGGCCTTCCCAGCCCGGCTGCGGAGCCGAGCGCACGGGCGGCCCCGGCAGCGCTCCGGTTGATCCGGGCGGGCGCTGACAGCTCCGGTGGGAGGGGGGGAACTTTGCTCCAGCCTTGACGCAGGAGCCGCCGCGAGTCACACGGGTGCCCTGGGTGCGAGGGCCCGGCCCGGCCGCATCCCCCGGGAAAAGCACCAGGATGCCGGACCCCCCACCCGGCCCTGCAGGGAAGCAGGAGGATTTGGGAGACCCCACGGGAGGGTTTTGGTGTAGCCAGGGGGCTGCTGGGCTCCCCTCCTGCCACTTTTCTTCCCTCCATTGAACCCGATGAAAAGCGCTGGCGGGGCCAGAGCTTTTGTTTAGGGAAAAGCAGGGAGGAAACACAAGAGAGAAAACAGAAAAAAAGCACAAAAAAAAGGCAAGAGAAGTGCAACCCCCATTGCCAGTACGGAGGCCCGGGCTGTGCACACCCCAGTGCAGTGCAGGGAGCAGCGGGTGCTGCCCGCGGTGGCATTGCCAGCCCTGGGGACATTGGGACACGGCCCCGGGTGGCAGAGCAGGCCGAGGGACACGCGTCGCGGCCAGGGGCCACGCGGCGGGGCCGAGCGCAGCCCGTTGCTGCCATCTCGTGTCCTGCACCGCTGTCCCTGCAGCGAGCGGCGTCACCGCCTGCGCTACTGCAGGGCCGGGCTGCTCTGCTCTTCGTCCCCATCGCGGTGGGGACGACGCTCCGGGGACACGCAGCATCCATGGGCACCTGCACACGGAGCAGCTGGAGCCCTGCGGGACAAGGAGCCGATTTATTTTCCCGCACAGGGAGCAGGGGCTCCGGCTCCCGCTGTGCCCCGTGGGCCAGGGCGCTGCATGGGGCTCCCCGCTCGCAGCAGCTCGGTGGATGTTTCTCCCTGTTCTTTTTGCTGCTCCTTTGCCCTGCCAGGTGCCCTGCGGCTCCTGTGGGTTGTGTCCAGGCTGTCCCCAGTGCAGAGGGGACGTGACACTGTGGGCAGGAGGGACACACCGGTGCCACGAGGGATGGGCAGGGAGGGAGCAGGGCAGCGCCAGCAGCGATCCCAGGCCCAAACCCTCCTCCTTGGGCTCGGCTTCGCAGTCACAAGTTGCCCCAAGGAAGCGGCGGGTGTTGCAGAGCCAGGGCCTGGAACATCACAGAAATCCAGGTCTCTCCCTTTTCCCAGCGCTCCCTCAAAGTTGCTGGTTTTTCAGACACTCCTGCAGCAGAGGAGCCCGGTGGCATCTGGCCCTGCAGCAGGGCTGCTCTGGGAGCACCAAGAGGATGAATCCAACCCTAGCACCCGCCAGGATCCACGCAGCCATCTCCGGAGTTGAATTTGCCCCAGATGGGGGAAGGAGAGCCCTGGAGCGAGGAAAGCGGAGCAGCGTCGCGCTGCAGCTCGCGGCACGCGCCGCACACGAGCGCCCGGCGAGCGCCGTTACCTGCAGGGCGGGCGAGGGGCCAGGACCCCGCGCGGGCAGCGCCTAGGGGTGCCGGGCGGGCGCGTGCAGCGCGTAGAGCTTCTCCCAGCACGTCGCCAGCCGCTCGGCCTTGCGCGCGATGTCCCGCAGCTGCTTCCTGCGGCGGCCGGGCCGCGCGCGCCGGGGCTGCGTCGGGGCCGGCGGCAGCTTCTGCTGCGCACGGGGGCGTCAGCGGCGGGGACGGAACCAGCGCGGGGCGAGCGAGGACATGCGTGGGATGGGGGTGCCCTGTAAAGGTGCTGGCTCCCCCCGGGCTGCCGCTCACCCCACGGCTTCCACCCCGGATCAGGAGCTATTGGCGGCTGCAGCTCATGGGCGATGCTGCTGCCTGCATGTCCCCAGCGGAGCCCCGGGACACAAGAACCTCCTGGGAGACCCCCGGGACATGAGAATCTCATGGGAGAGCCCTGGGATGCGACAACCTCCTGGGAGAGCCCCAGGACGTGAGCCCATCCTGGGAGAGCCTCGGGACATGAGCCCATTCTGGGGGAGCCCCGGCTTGTCACCCTCACGCCCTTCCCGGGAACGCCGGGATGCAGGAGCAGAGCGGGGGAGCCCACGCGGAGCAGGAGCACCCCTGGCCGGCTGGGGGGCTCTTGCAGCAGCACAGGCTGGTGCGAACCCTCCGGGCCGGGGGTTTCCAGCCCGCGCTGCCGCGGCCGCACGTCACTCTCTGGGCCGGGCGGTTGGAAGCTCGCGGGACACGCGTGTCCCCACCCCCCCAGCCGTAAAACCAGCACAGACCTTCCCGCCACGCCGGGCCGGAGTACGTGGGCCCAGGCGGCCTCGGCCCGGTTGGGGGGTTTGGAGGGGTTCCCACCTTGCCGACCTTCCTGCAGTTCTCCCGCAGGACGGACTCGGTGTTCCTGGCCACCTTCCACACGGCCAGCTGCTCAGGGCGGCGCAGGGAGCCCCCCGCCGCGTCCCGCAGGGACATGCTGATGTTGTAGATGGAGAGCAGGATCTTCTGGTCCTGGAAGAGGAGGAAAGCAGCACCAGGCAGGGAGGGAGAAGGGGGTGATGGCCGATCACCGTGTCCTGAGCTTGCTGGGGCTCAGCCCGCACGGCCCTCAGCTCACCTTGTGCCAGCGGCAGGCGGGTCCCGCACGGCCCTTCCCGGCTGCCAACACACTCAGGTTTCTCTGGAAAAAGGAATCAGAAAAAGGTCAGGGTCAGGTGCCAAAGCACCGTGCCCTTGCACAGGGCTGGACCCCCTGGCTGAACACGCAAAACCCTCTCCCGCAGCCCATCCCACGCCCCCGGCAGGCATCATCCCGGGAAGAGGGGCCCGGCGGCTCCCGCTCCTCACCAGGTTCTGGACCTCGTGGAAGAGGACGGCGCGGTACTGCCGCAGGATCCTGGCGATGCTGCATCTCCTGCCCCTGCTCAGCGCCGCCGCCACCAGGAGCAGCAGGACGGCGCCCGGGAGCGCCCGCGGGAGCAGCTGCGCGGGAGGCCGGGAGTCACCGCAGGCAGCGCTCCGGGATGCGCCGGGAGCCCCGCGCTCCTTCCAGGCACAACGGGAGCAGCCGCATCCTCTCCCACCCATCAGAGTCTTCTCTTCCGTCCCTGCTGCCCCGACATGGTTGGGCACCCATGGAAAGAGCCCGTCCTGGCACCTCCGCAAAGCGGGACAAGGATGTGGCCCTCGTTCCCAGCACATCCCGGGTGCTTCCACAGCCCTTGGCGCTCCAGGGCCTCCCGCCAGCCCTCGGGAAACTCGAGCACCAACATCGGAGCTGGCGGTGGAGCGCGGCAGCGCCGGGGAGGGACGGCGGGACCCTCCCGCGCAGGGACACGAGCCCAGGTGCTTTGACAAGGAGCCAGCGGGACCCGGGATGACCGAGACGGGGATATTTGAGCAGGGCCGCGGCAGCGGAGCGAGGACGGGAAGCCCGGAGCCTGCCAGGAGGAGCCGGGGGCCCCGCGGCCGCGCACACCTGCGGCGCGGGGACACTCCATCAGCTCCCGCCGCGGCCGTCAGGTCCGAGCAGGCAGAGAGCAGCCCGGAGCAGCAGCCAAGCGTGCGGAGGCGCCGGGAATGCCGAGCTGCCGGCTCCCCGGAGCCGCTTCCAGCATCACGGCTGATTCCAGCTGCGCACGGGACATTGCTCACCCCTCTTCCCGCACCCGCGCGCCCCTCGGCTCAGCCTCTATCCCCAGGGCCAGCACTGAGGATCTCAGCCCCAGGCAGCGCGCTCAGTGCAGGGAAATGAACCCGGGGGTGGCTTTTAAAATCCGTGACCCGTCGCAGCTCCCCACGCCATGAAGGGCCATCCCAGCTCCAAAAGTGTCGGGAAAGTCCCGCTGCTGCCTGGGGCTCCGTCACAGGGAGCGCAGGGCTGCAAACCCCCAGCCGGGGCAAGCGGCACGGAGCAGCTTAGCAAAGCCACAACAGGCGGCTGTGAATCCCGGGGGGCTGCAGCTTTCCTGAGAAAAACCCAGATTCCTGCGGCCCTGGCGGGCTGGGAAGCAGCTCGGCCGGCTGTGTGTTGCGCTCGGGACAGGGGAGAGACCTCGCGCCGGGAGGATTCCGCACCGGAGCATGGGAATAGCCCTCCGAGACACAACGGAGAACGTTGCTTCCACGAGGATGCCCCGTTCAAAGTCTAAGGGTTGCGCTCAGGAAGCCTCCGCCGCCACAAGACGAGGCCAGGCCGTTTTACTCGAACCAGTAAGTCGGGAACGACTTCCCCGAAGCGGCTTATTAAACTGGGAGCAGATTCCAGGAGCAGGCGCTCCGCCGCCCGCACTTCCAGGCAGCCCGGCCTGGCACCGACACCTCTGTCCCGGGAAGCGCAGGCTGCACGCGGAGCGGCCGGAGCTGCCCCGAGCTGGGATTGCTCCTTCCCCACGTGCTCCCGCGGGAGCCGCCTGCTCCGTGGGGCAGGGAAGCTAATCCCAGCTCTAATCCTCCGGCAAACACAGCAGATAAGGGGAATCGCCATTATTGACAGCAGCTCCTGGTGGCACCCCGGCACCAGGATGGCCAGGAGCCTCCTCGGGATACCCAGGAGCCCCCCGGGCCAGGGCACCCCAGCCCTGCACCCTCCCATGCGGAGCTGCCCCAGGACCTTCCGCAGCCCCCAGCACGATGGGACCATCTGTGTCCGTGCTGGGGACAAGCAGCATCCAGGCCAGCTGGGGACAAATCCCATCCCAACAAGTCCAACCCCATCCCCACTGGAGCAGCCCTCTCCAGCGGCTCCATCCTGGATGGATGAGGCCCTCCCAGGGAGGACAACCCCCTCCCAGCCATGCAGGAGCCCTATCCCAGCCCTTCCCCTTGGATTTCAGCCTCAGAATACCTGGAGCAGCCCCCATTCCAACCAATGCTTCCCCCTACATGGGATCCAGTGGATCCAGCCCCAGCCCAATAGGTCTGAGCTGCATCCCAGCCAGCAAGACCCCTTCCCAGCCGGACCAGCCCTGTCCCGAGCCCCTTCCCAACCAGACCAACCCCTTCCAGGTGCTCCAACCCCCTTCCCAACCGGACCAGCCCTGTCCCGAGTGCTCCGAGCCCCTTCCCAACCGGACCAACCCCTTCCAGGTGCTCCAACCCCCTTCCCAACCGGACCAGCCCTGTCCCGAGTGCTCCGAGCCCCTTCCCAGCTGGACCAACCCCTTCCAGGTGCTCCAACCCCCTTCCCAACCGGACCAGCCCTGTCCCGAGTGCTCCGAGCCCCTTCCCAACCGGACCAACCCCTTCCAGGTGCTCCAACCCCCTTCCCAACCGGACCAGCCCTGTCCCGAGTGCTCCGAGCCCTTTCCCAACCAGACCAACCCCTTCCAGGTGCTCCAAGCCCCTTCCCAGCTGGAGCAGCCCCCTCGCGGCCGCCCCGGGCACTCACCATGGAGCCCCCGCGGCCCCGGGCCGGGGCCCGCAGCCCCTGCGCGTGCCGCTCCGGCGCCCGCCCGCGCTCCGTTTGAACTTGGCTCCACGGTGGGAGGGGACGGGAGGCTCCCGCGCGCCGGGGGGGCCGCCCCGAGGGGCCGCCCGAGGTGCCGGCACGGGAAGGGGCAGGAAAAGCGGCACCGAGACCCGCACGGGAGCAGCCGACGCTGCCCCGGGGCCTGTGCGGGGCTGGGAGTGCGTGCGGCGTCGCGATCCCGCCTGCTCGAGGCGCTCCGGGAGCCCAGGCCACTGGGAATTGAATCCTCATCCTCCCACACGGCCTTTCTGGAACTGCTGCTGGCCCCGCTTAGCGCCTGCCATGCACCAAGATTCCGTCATTCCCATTTATCCATCTAGAAGAACCTGGCACAAGATCCCTCCAAGCCCACACGTGCTTCTCAACACCGACTTCCCGCACTCCCAGCGGAGCAAAAAATTCCTGTTTCCCCTCTGCACATCTCAACATTGGCACAGCGGAGAAGGCAGGAAAACAGTGCCCTGACGGGTGGCTTGGAGCATTCCCATGCGGGATGCAATGGGAATCACCCGAAGAGCAACGAGGCTCTGCTGAGAAGTGAAGCACATGTGTGTTTTAGGAGGAGACAATTCCAGTACTTCAATATTCCAACGTCTCTGAAGGTGACAGATGCAAGTGACCAGGAGGCCTCTGGAGAAGGGCAGCAGCCACTGCAAACAGGAGCAGATCACTGCAGACAGGACCCACAGAACTTGTTTACTGAGCTCTGTACACAGAGGAGGTTTATAGGTGCCATAATCCGTAAAAAATGTGAAACCTCTACAAACACTAAAAGGCTGTGAGATTGACGATCTCTTTTATCTAAAAAAAATGAATCTAATAATCCTAGGCCACGGGAAGGAAAAGGCCAAAGATACAAAGGGCAGTGGCAGAGGGAGGTGGTGCTGCAAGGAAACCAATAGCCCGTGGGGTGCAGATGCCCTCGCCAGCTCCGTCAGCTCAAAACATTCTCTCCATGAAAAGACCCTAAGAAGAAACTGCCCAAGTTCTTCCCCTGCATCATGCCCATCTCTGAGCACTTAGGGCAGCCTTTGCCCAACAAATCCTCCGGAAAGGCCGGGCGCTGAGCACAGGGCAGGGAGGCAGATCCCGAGCTCAGGGAGCCACCCCAAACGCTCTCCACAACCCGGGAGTTTCTCCCAAACAAGATCCACGGCTCTGCAGTTCCAGCCACCAATGAAAACGCCACGCAGAAGCCAAACGGGCTGATGCAC
Organism: Tinamus guttatus; assembly: GCF_059628265.1. Taxonomy (NCBI): domain Eukaryota; kingdom Metazoa; phylum Chordata; class Aves; order Tinamiformes; family Tinamidae; genus Tinamus; species Tinamus guttatus. The sequence continues at coordinate 49,277 of NW_028288728.1, forward strand.
ACAGGGAGAACAATTATTTTCCATCATTTTCTCCCACATGTCCACCCAGTCCCTCTTCAGAGCACAGACCAACGCCTCCATTTTCTCCTCTGAAATCCCCCCTTCCTCCCTGCCCGAGTCCACACCCGGGACAAAAGTGACCCAAGACACCAGAGATGCCACACACCTCTGCACAAGAGTCTCCACTCCCACCACCTCTCACTCACCTTGGAAAACTCCAGGTCCTCAGGGCACCTTTGGAATGAAAATGCACCTTCACACATTTCCAACAGCTAGGCAAGAGAGCACAAGTTTTGGTTATAAATCCCAAAGAACAGGCTTTTTGCTCCAAGGCCAACCATTCCTACTCCAGTTTTAAGAGGGGGACTTCTCAAATATGGCAAAGGAAGCAGGAAAAACTCAGTGTAGCCACCCCTGGCACATGTATTCCCAACATCTTTGTACAGAGCCTGGAAAGCTCACAGGTTTCTGCAGTCAGACCCACTCTTCCCAGTAAGAGTCAAAGCGCCAAGACCATGTTCACAGAGAACTTAAGGAAACAAAAAGGAAACAATCATCAAACTGTATTTTATATGTATTTCCTAGGCAGGTGATAAGGTTTTCTTTAACTAAATACACTACACAGGACACAGAACGGAATACTTTTGCTAGATCCTAATATATAAGACATCTTATAGCTTTTCACTGAAAGAATAATCACAAGAAAGTCAGGCTCTCTGGGTCAAAATAATACAGATCACAAATATTAAAAGGGTCCTAAACACAACACTCTTCCTCCAATGATTTTGCTTTTTTCCATATGCATTGAAGAGTCATCCCAAATATCCAGACTCAAAGCAATTACCACGTTAAAAAAATGCAGTTTCTCAGCGGCTCTCACAAAAGGTTAACTCCTTCCAAAGGGCCTTTAGGGATTATATTTTGCCTTGTTACTTCAAAATACCACTTTGCTTAATGAAATCAGATTCCTAAACAAGGTTATATCATATGCCTTAAAAAAAGCTGAGAAAAAGGTCTTTAAAAATATGCTCTTGGATTTCACAAAGTGCTTTGTCTGCTCAGGTTTAAGGGAATGTTCCGAGTTAAGTTGCAGTTTGCCAGCAGAGGAGACAAATGAGACTTGGGGCCAAGAAAAGGGTCACCCCGGCCACCCTCCTGCCTCTCCTCCCCCAGCAGACACCCACACATCCCTCCAGAGTAAATTTGGTGCATTCAGATAGCAGAGAAACAGATCTGTGCAAAAAGAACCAGCATCTGATAGGGCCAAACACTAACAAAACTGCACAAAAGGGTGGCAGGACGAGCATTCATGCTAGGGAAGAAATCAGAGGAACAGCTAAACAACAGCAACCAAATAGGCAATAATTAAGGGTCATATTTACAGAGGGGATTCAGGCATTGAAATGAAAATGCCAATTGAGCATCAGAACTGCTCAACTCTGCTACATTTGCCCCAATGGCAACGTTCAGAGAGGTTTTAGATGCACTTGTGCTGCACACAGCCGACGACTGCACTGTGTGAGCCAAGAGCACTACATCAGGAGGAGAAGGGAACAGAGCTTTTTCTTTTGGAAAAAAAAAACCCACATCTTTCATTTTGCCACCAATCTCTTGTCCTCTAAAATGTGTCCCCTGTAAGGGCAAACACACGGAAAGCTGGTGAGCAGACACCCTAGTCCTACAGAGACACCGATGCAGCTGCGTCAGCATCCTCTAGAAAGTATTTTTAAGCTTGGCTGCCACAAGTACAAGAATCTCTCCGATCTTTTTCTGCCAGTTCTCAATATCCTTGGAGACGTCACACCAGAGCTCTCCGTGGCGGGGTTCGGCATTCTCACAGCGCTTCTTCACCTCCTCTTGTTGCTCCTACAAGGAAGGGAAACAGCAGTTTGCAAGTCTCTTAATGCCCTGGTTTGTTCCAGCGTATAGCCAGAGAGTTAACCATCCCTCCCTGAAATTAGTGCTTTTGGGTTTTGTTTCTTTGTTTTAAGGCAGTGTGGAAACCTGCTTTGAACGAGTTAAAGATCAGTGGCAACTGTCCTGCCTTGCTGGACAAACTGGCCTAGATACAGTCAAGCAAGTTATGGCTACACCAAAGAAACGATAGCAAAAACTTTCTCTGTGATAGCACGGCATGAGATATGCCAAGCGAGAGGTCCTCTGACAGCAGAGGACAAACACTCTCATCACATCAGTAACATGAGGTAGTAAAGGCACCCTAAGAGATGAGCACGCACTGTCCCGATGGCTGCGTTCACGTGCGACCCATACTCAGAACTTGTAAAGAAACAGAACTGGCTACACAAACCCAGCATCGTAACCACAGGACAGTCTTCCAGCAGGCTGGTGGCTGACACACAACACGCTAATTTCATGCATTTTGCACGAGCTGTGAAGACAGCAACGCAGCCTGAAGGACGGTTTGGCTGATGACACCCCATGTTGGTGTTAATTCACGGCCAGGTGTGACAGCCTTCGCCTCCTGATCTTTGAGCCACGCCGGCAGCAGAGGCAAAGGGCTCAGCTCAGCACTGCAGCAATTCCCAGGGCAGCAGGAAGGGATTCCCTGTCCGTGCTGGGGGAGCAGCTCCGTTTCCCCAGGTGCACACTCACCTCTGTGCCGTGCTGGAGCTCAAATTTGTAAAAGAAAGCCCAGGCATCTCCCAGGTCGGAGTCTATCTTCACTGTTCGGTGGAACCATTCTCGGGCCTTGGTTATTTTGCGCTCACTCCAGAATAACCTTTTGAGAAAAGCAAACGTTAATATCCAAATTTCCTCTTGGGAGAAACACAGCAATCTGCAAGCCCTCCAGCTTAAAGGCCCTACATGTATTTCAGTTCTCAGCTCTCCCAAGATGAAAAAGCCGATTTTGTAAATCTCTGCCAACTGTCCCGTCCTCTGGGAAGAGAGGAGACATGAGAGGACTAAAAGAGACATTTGCTTCTTCACTCTCCACCTGATCTAACAGGCTAAATTAGCTGCAGCCAAAGGAAGAGACAGGGGTTCCAGAAGAAGAAGGAATGTTCTTTGAGCTCCATCTTTGCTACCTCCTCTGCTCGGTACTGCTGTTCTGCATTTGGTGTAGGAATAAACAGCAACCTATACCTACATCTTTTTCCCCTCCTCCAAATTCTTAGTATTTTAAGGTGGCTTTAGCATTTTACAATTAAATAATCTCAAACAGTTGAAAACTGTAAGCAAGGCTGCTTAGAAAGCCTCCAGTGAGAAGCTCATGTGCACTCTGAGCTCTAACAGAGCGGGTCTGTCCCCAAGCCTCACTTTTTCCAAGGAAAGGTGCAGATTCCACACTCGCATCCCAGCTTGGCTGCTGCCATAGCAGAAAGCTACTTCGGAATGCTGAAATTTCTCCCCAGTAATTAACCAGCTGAGTCAATAGCCTATTGGTTTCAATCTTTCACATTAAAAGAGTTCATTTGAACTAGCAAGGTCTTTATCAAATCAGACAACCATCCCTCATAAAGAGCTTAGGCTGCCATAAAATTATACAACTTCTGTGATTGTTTTTAAGCCCTATAATACCCTTGATTGTTTGGTGTTAAATAAACTGTGATTTAAAAGAGCATGAACAATGATACCAGAAAGACTAAACACCTGCAGGTAGCAGCCATCTACAGAAACTTCTTTTTAATAAAGAGCTTTTCCTAAGTGGGTGACAGACCACGTTTTATTGCACCTACATGCAAGTCTTTCGGAGGGAGGTGGAAATTGTTTGTGCTGGGATTAGCTGCTAAATGAAGTTGCTTCGGAAGGTGCCCAGAATCAGTTTCACTAAAGCAAAAGTTGATTTTTTTTCTCACTTGCAGCTAAAGCTGAACAAGTAAACTGTCATGATCTGGCAGAAGCCAGTGTTGCAGTCACTGGAGTGTATCCTACAGTTTTCTTTGGCTTATAAAAATGAATTGTGAAAGAATTGGGCAACATGCTTCTCACATTAACCTCTTGTGCTACTCACAGAGCAACAAAAGTAATTTTCTGATACTGTTTTATAGCCTTTTACACATTAGATCAGACAGGGTATGGCAGGAGTCAATTCTAACGATAGTTTTTCCTTCCTGGAAGCCTCACAACTTGATCTAGGCAACAGGACAACTCCTAGCAGACAGCCTTCCTGTCTAGAAGCAAACTACAGCATGACTAGTAGTCTGCATTCTGGAAAGGGCCAAAACTGGGGAAAAAAAACTGACACCAAACTGACATAGCAGAAATTTAGGAAAGGAGAAGAATAGGACAGCTCACTGTTATCAGGGTAGGAGGGAAAAAAGAACAGATCACGAATTCACACTGTCAACGAAAAAATCTGGTCAATACCCAGGAAAAACTGTCCCCATTTCCACGAATACTTAAAATAGACCCCATGGAAGTTAAGCTTGTCCAAGTGACATGAAGACAACATGTTTTCATGGAGCACAAACAGCCAGCCCTGGAAAAGGACTCGGGGAGAACATGTTACATCTCCAGACCCCAGACCCACCACAGCAGCTTGAGGAGGGGTGGAAACCTCCAGTTTTGAATCAAGGGAGAGGAGCAGATTTGCACAGTTCCTAGGAGGCAGCTCAAGAGCTGCAACTTGCTTTGAGGTTTATCATCGCTGCAGCACTCACAATCACACGGGCTACTCAAGTTACTTGCTTGAGTGCAATATTTCATCATTTCAGATGTAGCCACAGAAAAATGGGTATTTTTACTGCATTAAGCTTGGGAACTCACTTGGCCACAGCCAACAGGACGTGCGGGTCATGTTCACACTTCTTCAGAGCATCCACACTCTTGGTCTTCCTTTGCGGCCGTGCCTCCAGGAAAATGGCCTCTGACCACAGGATTCCTTAAACGAGTCCAGTTGGAAGATGGTGTTATTTCAGAGATTAACCTCCCCACACGGTTATCAGGCCAGTGATCTCCAAAACAAGCAGAACTGTTGCCCCCAGGCTATGAGGTGTGCAATCCCCCTGTTCCAGGCTCGTCCCCAAGCACTCTTTCTGCACGGATATTCCATTCAGTGCTCCTGAATGAAATATCCCGAACTTCTAGCTACTGCTTCCACCACACCAGACTTTCAGAACTGAATGTTTTTGTGCCATAATCTTCCTGCAGCTCCTGTGTTCCCTGTGGCAGCAGGCAGTAACCCAGAGCTTGTGACTGTCAGACAAGACATTACAAGCAAGGAAGCAATGGAGGGTAAACCAGGACATAAGAAGTGAAAGATATCGAATTGTCTGAATGGGAAACTACAGCAGCAGATGTTGTCCCAAAAGGTGATGAGAACACCATTTGGAAACAGTTTCAAAGGGGCCAAAGAGCACCAAGCTCTCCACACATCTGAAGAACGCATCAGCAGGCAAGAGCGGGTTCAGGAAAGCTGGGCTTAATCCCTAGTTTCTTTCATTGCCAAGAGCAAAAAGGAAACACGCCCCAAGGAGCATGAAATCTTCAGTTTCACACGTCAGCCAGCGATACTTGCTGATCAGTTCAAAGCCAAGCCTGAAAGCTTGTGCCTGCCAGGGCTGCAGCGAGTGCTCCCACTTCCCATAAACAGCACCATGAGAACAGACACAAGCTCTGACGGCTGCAGCGACAGAGCAGACCAGAACTCCCTCCTCCATGCCTTTAGGATTTGCTCTGTTCATACACAGTCAAATCGCATTTTCAGGCCTCTATTTTCAGGCCAGCTGAGGACACAAACATCGTCTATGTTTCAGCTTCGTTCCCTGTACGGGCTGCCTAAGTGAGACACAAGCAATTGGAAATCAGTTTGGCAATCAAGGGCAATTCAGCAATGAAAGTGTCTGCTTTACATGACTGTAGGTGCTTAGCCTGCTAATTCCAGCAGGCCTTTATTTTGGTTTATAGAATTTCAAGCAAGAGTTGGAAGCTATTTTATTTAAACAAAAACTGAGATCCTGCTGCTTATTTCCATAGCAACCAGCAGATTCTGCAGCGAGGCCTGTGGTGGCAAACACACATTAAATGTTAGGCTAAGCAATTCACAAGAAGTGGGGCTTGTGTGGTATTGCTTTGTTGGCCCACTCTCACAGTGAGCAGTTTGTAATGAGTTTATGAAATCGTAAAAAAATAATAATAATAAAAAAAAATCACTTAATTCCCTTATTTCACTGGATTCCAGCACCTGCCAATTAAACACCTCTAGAAACCCAGCCTGAAGGCAAACTCTAAAGGCTTGCAGTAGACTACTGTGTTTCATAGTTATGCAACATCTTTTCTCCAAAGACAGCAACATGTTTAAATAATTAAGCCTTCCAACAGTTCTGCCAAAAAACAAGGAAGTATCATGCACTCTCTCCTCCTATCCCGGGAGGCAAATACTTCCACTGCTGGCTTGAACCAATTGATTTGGATTATAGGACCTATTTGCCTTGTTCTAGAGGCGTTCGAATAATCCGAAAGCAGGACTAAACTGTTGGGGTGAATACTCCACTGATAGGACTGTGACTGAGATTTGCTGTCATATATATATATGTATGTATGTATGTATGTATGTATGTATATTTCAGTGAATTTTCTAGCTCTTAAGAGTCAAGTTTAAAGTTTGGTATTTCTTCCTTTGCAAATTTCTACTAGCTTCAGCAAAAAACCACCCATATCCGAGGTGGAAACCTGGAAACCTGAGAACAAACTGCAGACAACAGACCCAATAACACACTGTGATTCTTCAGCAAAACAGAATCAACACCCAAGACCTCTCTTGGTGTGAGAAAGCACAAAGCAACTGGGACTATTCAATAACACTAAGAGTTTCCCTCATTAGAGAATGACACCTCTTTGAAGAATCTTGTGGCCTGACCAAATAGGACATCTTGGAGAAAGGTGAATCTTTTTCTGCTGAGAAAATATAACTGTGTTGAGATTAAAGATCAATAATTAAATAATCCATCTTACCCGAATTGGGACATTCTTGCAATGCCTTGGCCATCAGCGTATTTGCAATATTCTTCAACCCAGCTCTGTATTCTAATCGTACAGACTCTAACCTGGTAAGGAAGAGATCAAGTGATGACACTTATGAGATTTAATTCATTATGTAGAAGTAAGTGACAAGTCAGTCACATGAAGAACATAAGAAAACATAAACGTCTGCCCATACTCCGACTACATATAGATAGATGACTGGTATCTCCCCATTGCTCACTGTTTAAGTAATTATGATCTTTATTCTATAATATAATAATATTCTATAATATATATAATATATATATTCTATAATATATAATAATATAATAAAATAATATTCTATAATATAATAATATTTCTATAATAATAAAAAAACTCATAAAGGCACTAAAACAGAAATTAAAGATCCCTGGGTTTTCGAACTCTACAGCTATGAGTAAAACAAATAACTGGTCCTCAACTCCTTAGGGGCACCTCTGCACTAGCAACAAGAGCATTTTTAGGATTTGGAAAATGTTGCTAGTCCAGAGAACATTAGGATTGGCAGGGTCTTAATCGCTCAAACAGCTGGGAAGATGCAAAAGGTTAACCTCAGGAATGCCTTAACCTCATAGCTCAAATTGTCTGTGTCCACACAACTCACCAGAGATCAGGATTCTTTGGGTTTTTTAGGCGAGACTTTTCCAAGATGGCTCTTGCTCTAGTCAACTGCCCAACTTTCTCCTCCAGCCTGGATAGCAAGAGCCATAGGGGTATGGAATGGGGACACTTCTTCAACTGTTTTAAAGAAGGAAAAGCTTAGATAGTCTGTAAATTTGCAAACATCTTATAATCTCTAAAGAAACACCCCACCCCTCATCTTCCTGGAGAATACGGAAGAGGCGAGATGAAGTTAGACTACACCACTCCAATCTCTCCTAGTTAATCTTGTGGTTCAGATCAGTACAAACATCTGGTTTGCCCCACATCCAAAAGAACCAGGCAGTACACCAAGAAGGCCTAAGCCCTGCCTATATCACAAGAAAGAAAACACCTCCTTTAACAGGACATGTCGGCTGTGCTCGTCTGGAGGGCTCTTACACAACCCAGGCACTGCAACAGAATACACTGGGATTGCCCTTAAAGCCAAGGCAATCAAGAGGATACCAAAGCAGGCAGCAAGGAACATGTTTCCCTATTTCTTTCATGGATGATTTTCAGGAACATTTATGTGTAAGAAAAACAATAATCATTTGAGAGAGACATGAGTGCTGGGTAGGCCCCTCCTTCCAATGGGTATATCTAAGAACTCATTAACAGGCTTTTCTGTTAAAGAGTTTTATTGCCTATCTGTGCAGGTCTTATAGATTTATTGTGCAATGAGCTTTCTTTTCCTACCAGCGATGAGTCCAGCATACAGCAAACTTATTCAGGGGGAGGAAAAAAAAGTGAATTTTGCCTATTGATAGCGGGATAAGAGAGACATTTTTTCTGATTATTTCAAAGTCATGATGGTTTCTTTGTTCTTATTGCTATAACAAAAATAAATAAATAAATAAAATCACATCTCCAACAGTCTGGAACAGGGCTTTCTGCACACTACAAACTACAAATGCAAAGCAAATTTGCAGTAACATCCATCTCACCCCTTGATTATAAGCTTCCCGTGCTTTCTCTGTCAGCTCAATTTGTTCCTCTATTTGTCCCTTCATCATCCACAGCTTGGGGAAGTCCTCATAGTGCTTCAGGGCCTCCTCGCAGAGCTCCTGGGCTGCAGCAATGTTTCCAAGCACCCACTCTAACTTCACAGACTTCATGAAGACCTAAGAACAGAGTTGTTTATCACTACGAGCCATTGGAAAACCATTACTCTGCCAATGCTGAGGGCTCTCAGGTTCAAACTCTCACTGAAGTGTTATCGATTTGCTACAGTCTGAAGGGGGAGAAAGTCAAAGTTAAGTAACAGAGGGAACATAACAATGAGAACATTAAATGCAAGTGTTAAAGCAGTTGGAACAGTGTGATCAGAGAATCTTTATCCCAGCTATTAGCAGAAAATTGATAGTTTTATCTATGCAAAGAGCACTGCTTTAAGGGCATAACCAAATACATAAATTAGAGTGTGCTCAGCTGCTTCATCTGCACACCCAGAGCTCCCTCCAAGGACACCCATACCCAAGGCTACTGCAAACACCTTTTCTTACTTAAGGCTCTAAGTCACAGCTGAGCTCCTGCTAATTACAAACTAGTAAACAGCCTCTTCTGTCTTCAATGTCTTTCTTCTGAGGCAGGGAGGTTGCAGCTGTGAGAAACAACTTACAGATGGAGGCAGTTTAGCTGCTCTGACCCCTGTCCTCCTCTTACCCAAACTCCTCCACCTATGACTCAGCAAGGGACACATCAAATGTGACAAGAGATTCAGCCTCAGCTGCCCTGACAGGACAGAATCTGACTAATGGAGGGAAAGAACAATTTAAAAGAGCAAGAATAAAGCACAAATAAGAAGGAGAAAAAAAAAATCATTTCCTCATAACATGACCCAGATCTTTCCTCTTCAACGAGTTAAAGTCAGCTGTGAAAGTATCTATTCTCCTTTTTCCAAGGCAGGCTTTTACACACAATGATTAATCTACAAGCAGCTGTAAACCAGGAAATTCCTGACTTTTGCCATGTGTGCAAAAAAACTGATCGTGGTCTTTTTTTCCCCATCATGCCCTCATTTATGTCGCAATTAGCTGGAGAAGAGCAGCCACATGCCCACAAAGGCAGTGGCAGGGAGCCACCCGCTCCATCGCCGAGGCCACAGAACTGAAGGGCCTTCTCCTTCCGCCCGGACTCCTTGTGCCAAGAGAGGTCTTGGGCTCTCCAGCCTCCACACGTCCTTACCCGTGCGGTGGGGGCACTGCTGCGAGCCTTTGCCAGCAGCCTCCTTGCTCTTTCATATTCATTGTTTTCTGACTCGAGCTTCACGGCAGCCAGCCAGATCTCCTCGCTGTTGGGGTTGGCCTGCAAGAGCATAAAATGACAGGCAAATGCATACAATGAATCAACAGCAGATTTAATCCTTCGTTTGATCCAGATTAAAATTGAAATCAGAGCTTTGTCAATCCTCACTAGGTTTTTTTTTTCAGTTCAAGCTCCTCCCAATCGTCTTTGACCTTTGAAGTTTATAGAAATTCTCCGAAACAGATGCGCAACACAAAGATACACGCCAGTTTAGAAGTTGGATGCTTCTCAATTGTTGAAAAGCATTAATGCTTGATCTTCTGAACTTCCAGTTTAAATACCAAAAAGATCATAAAGTCTGTCACAGCAAGACCCTCATTTTATTACCCTTGAACAAAAAAATTTAAAAAAAATAAAAAATAAAAAAAAGCAAGCCCGAATTCCCCATTGAGGCCTGTGAACACCACTCCAAAACAAGTCATCTCAGCAGCAACCATTTCAAGGAGTCTTCAGAATGGTAACAAGAAGTGCCAAAAACAAATTTCTGAAATAAATACCTCCTTCAGGAGCAAGTAACTACCATCACTCAGCTTTTGAGTTTTACTCCCAACGTTAGAGTTCTGTCGTTCTGCCCATCTTTCAATGCTTGTGGATGATGATAACCTTCATTTTGCTACAGATTAGTGCAGGGGCTCTATTGATTAGGGTAGACCATCACTCTCTCAAATGAGCATTTTCAGAAAAGTCAACAAAAGGGAATTCTGATCCATGGTGAGAGTTTGTGGGAGCCCATTAAAATTAACAGTCTGTGACCTTAGGAACCTGAAGTTGCACTATTAAAGGCAGTAACACACTCTTGCTTCCAGCTTGCCTCTATTTGAACATTTTCCTGTATAAAGTAATCAAAGAAGGGTGGAAGTCCCCTCATTTGGGGAGGAAGCAGCAATCAGGTGGGCATCCACAGAAAAAGCTCACTCTCCAATCTTTAACAGTCAACCCCAAAACCACCACAAAAGTCTAACATACCCACCTGGAAAGCCAGGGCCAAAATGCTTCTGGCCGCGGGCACATCTCCTGCCAGCCACTTGGATTTGGCTCCCATGAGCCAGAGCACTTCTGCTTTGGGACAGTGCGCAACGGCTCTCTGCAGCAGAGCCTCCAAGGATTCCCTGGGACAAGAAAGAGCAAGTTACAATCATTCAAAACACTGCCAAGCAGGAGCTCTCACCACTTCCACTATCAATGTTATAAATATTGTTGCAAAGTCCAACACTGTCAACCTTGATAAGTTGTTTCATAACCAGGAGAGGGTGGGTCTTTTGTCACAAGGCTCCCGAAACCAGCGCTCCACAAACAGCTCATTGTTCAGACACCTGTGTTCAACAGCCTCTGCGGAAAGACCCTACATAAAAACCTCTCATTTGTCTTGGAAAGGGCTTTTTCTTTTAAACAAACCTGAGCAGAAGCTGGGACAGGAAGTCTTCAGAATTATTACATGAGCCTGGGTTAATCTCACTGAAGTTTTTCATCCTCTAGAAAACATACTTTTCAATTGGGACAAGGGGCTAGAAAGGAAGTCACCATCAGAAAACATAAAAGAGGATCAAAAGAAAGAAAGGGGGGAAAAAAGGGGTGGGGGGCACTCCCTGTCCTATACACACAAGCCCTGTTGGCTTTAATAGGGTCAGCTGCATGTGCACAGAAACTTTGGGCAGCAAGTTTCAACTGCATTTGACAGAACTTTATGAGAAACTTTAAAATGAGAAGCCTGGACCACTGACAGTGTAACAGCAATATTAATACACTGATACATATGCCCAAAATGTTTAATCAAAAAAAAAAGTTAGAGATACTCAGGCAGCTTCAGTGATCACATAGCTTATTTATGGAAGTTTAAGGAACCATGTGCTATATTCCTAGGTGATTTGTTACACCATATTCCCATTTCTTTCTAGAAATCCATTCTCTAAGATGAGGAGTCTTCATTTTAAAAAAGTCAAGAGATGCTCTGACCACAAGAAGGAAGGTCAGATCCACAAATAATGCCAGCAAGTTTTCACCAACTGAAATAACTCTGCTTGTGTAACGCACAACTTTGTGATTCACCTTGCAGCTCTATGACCTGCCCAATCTACCTCTCCAAAAGAGGAAACACGAACCCTCCATCCAAGGATTATGCGGCGTGCTCACCTGGTCCCGTGGTTCTTTTCAAAGTAAGCTGCTCGCAACCAAACACTTTTCTTGCTCGGGAAAACTTGCAAGGCATAAGCATAAATTGCTCGGGCACACTCCAAAGCATTATGAGCAACACACTGAAGAAAAACAGATCGTAATTAAGTTAGTTTAGGGTTGGACTGAAATGAAGGGTACAATAGAATGACACAGACATAATTCAATACAGACTAGAACAATTCTAATTAATATATAAATTAGGGCATCACAGGCAACTGAATAGCAATTTTCTTAGAAAATTCCTCACTGCTTCCTTTTTTTATCAGAGCACAACTATTGCTGGCCTTTCACTGGGACTGACACACGCAGGCCAACTTGAAGAATTATCAGGACATCATAAAGGCTCTCACATGTTTGCACTTCGCTCCTCTAAAGGCAGAACTCTAAGCACCACAGCCTACGCCCATCTTCCACAGCAAGTCTAATTCAAGGCTGCTGAAATGAACATTTCTCCTGATGAAATACAATTTACTTTTTAGTGTATATTTAAACTACTCCCCAAAATCAAAGAAAGACTGGTAAAACTTTTACAAAGTCCTCTACCTACTCTTGCAATAATTCTTGAGCTACAGTGAGCAATTCTTGAGCTTTCAAGCTCAAATCTGGACTGCAATCTTTACTGACACTGCAAAAAGAGCAATAAACAATCCAGCACAATCACCAATTTTATGCTTAGGAAAAAATCCAGATCAGAAGAAAGCTGCACAACACACCAACCCCCCGAGAGGCAGATTTGCACAACCTCTGTCAGCATTTGGCCAATCGCATCCACTTTCACTGACAAATAAGCATGTAATTTCCCAGGCACCAGTTCCATTTCCCCCAGTTCAAAGAGAACAAAACAGCACAGCTGGACGTACGCTGTCTGCGTCTTCCATCCAGGTATGTTTCCGATCTTCTTCCTCAATCCCAATCCCAATGACAGCTCTCATGATCGCCTGGCACGTGGCCACACTTCCAGCTTTATCGCATTCCTCAGCATCCTAAAAACAAGAGCAGAGAATTGTTCCTTTACAGGAATCGTGACAAAAGGCATCAGATTCTGCAACAGCAACCCAAGTGCAAACACACGGACACCGTGGGCAGTACCGTATTAAAAACACTGCTTAACCATGTCTTGACACTAATCAGTGAGACAACAGCTACTCTGAAGATGCTGTAGCTGTACATACAGAAACAACCACGGCATCCATTGAGAAAGACCATGTGACAACTCATGAGCTTTCCTGTCTGAGAGGTGTCTTCTCATCACCCCACGGACCTTCCCTGGGCTGGGTTGAGCAGGGACTTAATGAAAAAGAAAAGCAGCAAAGATTTGGGAAGAAGGACTTTCAGCAGCAGAACTACTGACCTTATTTCAGCTTTGGAATCATTCTGAAAGCTCAGAAAGGGCTAAACAACAGCTGAGATTAAACACACACTCAACCGCTGTTGAATTACAGCAAATTACACATGCAAAAAATACATAAAATGTCTCACTGGGGGCTTAAAGCCTCTATCCTCCTTAAGGCAGCAGCTGCTTCCAGAACTGGAAGCTGCTTGTTCTTCAAGAGAGAAGTAAACCAGACCCTCCTCGGCTGAGCACACACAGTGAGGCCCCAGCGCTCCAATGAACCATGGGCTTGGGCCTCCCCAGCAGACTCTGGGGTCTCGCTCACTGAATTTTCACAGGGGTCAGACCTCCATGGATAAGCCTACTGCAAAATAATAATTTCATAACTCCAAGCACCAGAGCCTCTGAATCGGAGACCGAGGCTCTTCTGGGTATCTGAAAGAGAGGAGGCAAACAAGTACCTGTATCCATTGCTCCCTGTTGATTTCCACACCGTTGGCCCTGAGAGACGTGATGGCTCTGTCGATGATTTTCTCCACCATCTGAGTGTTTCCATTGGCCTCCTCCAGTTTGGCTGCAGTAATCCAGATGTGACGATCCGTCGGAATATTCTCTCGGGCTTTGTTTAGGACTTTACGGGCATTCTCGTAAGTCTCCAGTCTTGCCAGCGCCAGCCAAAGCTACAGAGCAACAAAGAATGTATTTCAGATTAGAACAAGGAGATGGCAGTGCCTCAGTGCAGCAGTATTGGGCCAGGAGAGATAAGCAGCTTTATGCCGTTTGCTACAAGTTGGCAACCATCCTCCTCATGTAGTACAAGCAGACTGCGGGATATCTGTATAGAAATGGTATTTTTACAGTTTGCAACTATTCTTAAAGTTAAATCCCAATCATTACAAGACATTACCTCCTCTTTGCTGGGCTGCTGCGCTAGTATGTTCTGTCCAGGCCACCTTTTAAACAGCTGAGCTTAAAATTCCTTGGTTCAATGATCCAGAAACAAACCACCACCTTTAAAGTTTCCTAAGCTGTACATATGCTAGTTTTCACAACTGTCAGGGCACTGAACATGAATGCAAACATGGCTAATTGGCTGCTGCGGGCACAGCAGTCTCCTGGCATAACAAACATAACAATTACACAAGAAAATGAGGCATATAATGACCACCAGGCAATTAGCTCAGGAGAAAGAGAACACAGTCCACTACTCAGCAAACCCTTCTGATGTCTTTCTGGTAGAAAACTTGGGAGTGCTTTTTGTATCCAAAGCCCACCACTATCCTGAAACACTACATATATATTTTTTAATTTTACTTTTTAAAAAAAAAGAGGAAAAATCCCCCCAAACCTTACTTCAACACTAGTTGGACAGCATTCCACAGCCCGACTCAGCATGATCCTGGCATCCTCAGGTTCTTCCAACTCCACTGCTGCCTTCCATAAACGCACCGAATTTGGAACATGCTCAAGGGCTAGAGAAGAATAACGGTTATGTGAATCATGATAAAGTAGTTCACCAATTGGAGCTGTATTTTTCCAATATGATACACTAAATTTTAACCCCCCCAAAAACCAGATGAAACTTCCTGAAAAAGGTGGAAACTATATTTTTCCCAAATGAAAAAACCTTTTTCCTCTCTAGCAGTGACAGAAGAACAAACTGAAAAAATGCTCGCTTAAAATACTACTGGCACCACTATTTTTAATAGCAGTATCTACACTATCTCTTATGGACTTCATCAACTGAGAATTTTAAACCAGAAAATAAATGTTTATTTAATAATTTTAATTGAAAACAGGTTTTGGTGAGCCAAGAGCCTTCCCCTGTACAAACTACTATAAAAGGAAATTCCAGACCCTGATCAATATTTTACTTATGATGCTTTCTTAATCCACATCTATGTGATTTAAAATAATAAAAATAAATAAAAAATCTAAGGCATTAGTATTAATGAAAATACAAGAAATACATACCATTCCGGTATAAAATCCCATAGATGCAAGGGTTAAGTTCTACAGTAGTCTAATAAAAAAATTACATTTTTTACAACTTCCATGTCTTGGGAAATGGCATTAAGAGGTATTACACATCCTGCCCAAACAGGGCTCATCTGACAAATGTGTAAAATCCTTATTTGATCTGACATTTTGAAATATATGAGCATATAAGAGATCTGAAAAATTGGTGAGGCTAATAATGTTGTGTCTTCCTTCAGGACAGGAAAAAAAAAGAAAAAAAGCCATTTGATTTTTAACCCATAACATCCCTGTTCCCACATTGCTGAAATCACCTCTTCACAATCAAGTTTTCCCGTAAGGATCTGCTGACAGCTCAATGATTATTGCTTTACCTTTCCAAAAGGTTAGACCCACTACCCAAAAATAAAACTAATGGAAGCATAAAAGCTTAAAGGTATCGCAGGGCAACTTTAACAGCCCAGCCACAGAATTCCACGTGTTCTCTCTGTAATCCAATATGGGATCCCTCTAACAAAGAGTCTTTCAGGCTTCTTTAATCTTGCCCAAGCATTTTCTGCTCCTGGCAGAAACTTCATTCTCGGCAGATTTTCCTAGAAGCGCTGTCCAAAACATCCAGCTCCAAGCAACGGCTCTCCTCAGCCTGCCTTTTCATAACCCTGTATCTTAAAGTGACATTGGGAAAAGAAAGCAACTTTTTTTTTTTTTTTTAGCCCCTTCATTGCCACACTTAGTACGTAATCAGTTTCGTTGCTTCTACTGTGGTGACACACAAGTGTGTTACAGTAATGGAAAACAGAACGTAGTCTTCTTCAATAAAAGTGTAACTGTAGGACCACCAATATGAGTGTTAAGATGAAACTTTATATACTTTCAAACCAATTCGGCTTCTAAGTCAATGGTATCCCTTAATTATTGCTGCAGTGGCCGAGGGACACCGAAACCCCGGGGCTTTACAGAAACATACGGAATATTTACAGGGAGCACGCTCTGAGGACATGGGCACTAACTGTTCCTCAGAGCCCGCAGCAGCAGGAGGTTTTTCTGAAGCATTTTAAGTGAGTTATATCAGTCTGCAAGAACTGAAAGCCCCACTCAGCAGGATAGAGCATGTTTTCATAGATACAGCATTCAATTTCAACACCTCAGGATGTATTTTAAGGCACAGCTTGCTGCCTCTCTGGTGAGAGAGAGGCTTTTAAAACCCTAGAGGTTTTGCAGGATGGTAGGAGTATGCACAGGCCACGGCCAGAAGAGCAGGATAAATTACGGAAGACTGCACTTCAGTGATGCTACCTGGCACACAGCCTTTTTTATTTATGGATGAATATTGTGTTAAAGTGCGTGTTATGTAAGGCTGTGCATGCAAACACTTTAAAACCATCAGATTTCTTTTACTTCCTACGTAGTCTAGGCGTGCTGTAAAGCTAACTGTTTAAACAGAGAGAAATTAGAAACAGCATGATAAATTAACACTCCATTCCACGAACAGCTTTGTATCAAAGCTCACATAGAGAGCTCCTAAAACTGACACGAGATGTTTTCTCTTAGAAAACACAATGTTTAAAGCAAAAGAACAGACTCGATACTTCACAGGCAAGATGCTTTCCTGCACGAGCCAGACTCTGAAATCTGTCTCTGCTCATGTGTTTTTCTTGCAGCAGAACACACGCTTTCACAACAGAAGTGACACTCTACAGAAGTCTACACTGCTTTGCCAATGGAAATTCAAAATGCTGCAGTTAATACCTGAACTCTCACAAATTCAGGTGAAACACCAGCAACCTGGACGTGCAAACCTTTTATCCATATGCTGATACATGCAATAAAGAAGTAATTTCACTGCAGATGAGCAATTTACATGCACTAGTAGGAGGTGGAAGGTAATTTACTCCCTTTGAAGCCACATCATTTAATACTGTGGACTGCTGCACGCAGAAAATGCATTAAATCTGGATTTTCTTTTCCCCGTCTAGATTAAAGTCACTAGAAATAATTGATATGATTCAATAGGCATGAAAGATTTAAACTCTACTGATATGGGCACAATAGCTTCAAGCAATCAAGGAATTGATGCCCTGAACTTGCAAGGAAGACCTGGATTCAGAGCAACAAGAGGTGTTTAAAGAGAACAGCTTTGGAAAAATGCTGAATTCCACAAAAGAGGAAAACCCATGAGTGCAATAGGATAAATGATGAAAGGTTTTGTGTTTTCCCAAAAACTCCATGTGAGAAGATAAATACAACACCATTTTCCTTTTATAGTATCACCTTTTTAATTGCCTTCCTCTGTCCCTCTAATTCTGCTCAAGTTGGAATTGCTTTTAGCAAATAAAAGGGCCTTATGCAATTGTTCAGCAAGAGCAGCTTTCTGCCCAGCAGTTTCACAAACACCGCAAAAACTCCAGTCTTTGCCTCAACGGCATCAAGTTCCATCACTAAGGCACACATTAACAACTGTGTGCTTACCAAGGGGGCAAAAAATAAAATGCTTTTAAAATTTAAAGGCACACCCTGAACAATTTACAATATAATACTACAGAGATAGACTTAATGAAGGTTTTATTCTCCCCATCTGCAGTTCTCACCTTTCCTGAGGACACGTTTCTTTGCACGGATGTCTGTCTCCAGCTCTGCTGCCCTTATATATATCCGGACAGACTGTGGGAGGTGGCGGACAGCTTGGGCCACAACGGCCTTTGCTGTATCCCCAGGCTGCAGCCGAGCAGCTTCTAGCCAAACATCTTCACTCTGCCAGGAAAGAGAAGCAACCCTCCTTGGTATCAAAGCAGGCACTATGAGCAAACACTTAAAATTAGAGACTTCAGTTAAATCTGTTATTTTAATACTACGGATGATGGAACTTTATCAGGCTACAGCTGGTACATGCTTAACAGAGATGCTGCCACTCATAACCCCAACCTTCTCCTAAGGTAAGGAGTAGCAGGGAAGCAAAGGAATTCTGACCTTGGGGCACATCTCCGTTCCTTTCATGATGAGGTTCCGAGCTACTTGGAGTTTGCCAGTGACCTCCTCCAGTCGGGCTGATGCTATCCAGGCTGGCGGGTGGTGGGGATTGGTCTCTCGGACAGACTTCAGGAGCAGTCGAGCCTTCTTGATGTCACTAGTGAAGGGCAAGAGACAAGCAGGAAGATTTTCAGAACAAACAGCTCTCCTGAATCAGTGCCCTACAGCCAATGCTCCACAGCGACCCTCAGATGCACAGTAACCAGCACCTCAAACATTTCCATGCTTTTCCACATTGATGCATTATACACTACTCCAACAAGCTTACAAAGAATACAGATCAGCACAGCAAGGTCACAATGACAGCTGACTATCTAAGGGTTTTTTTTTTTTTTTTTAAAGGAATTACAGTTGGGCACTTGCAGTTGGAAGCACAAATGTTGATGCTTAAGTTTCACTTAAAGCAACACTTGCACATATGGCTTTGACTTAAATAGCAATTCTTTATGCAAATAGGTGTCAGACTTCCAGTTACAGAAGTTTTCAGCAGCCAGTCAAGCCTAAATTAGCTGTATGGACGTACAATTAAGCAGATTGTTTCCTGGCTGGCAGGCAGCCACACATGGCCATCACTGTCTGGCATGTTAGTCCAGGGATAGAATGGAAATTACTCTCACAATTAACATATCCAGGTCAGATCCTAAATAAACCAGTTAAAAGCACATGTCATACCTCATGCTAAAAGAATTCATCCTCCAAAACTCATACTGCACCTCTTAAGAATTCATGGCAGGCTGAAAACCATCCACTCAGATTTCCATTTATATGCAGAAACACAGCTCTTACTAAAAGGCTATATCGGTTAATCCTTCTTAAACTTACTTGATATCTCCTCCATGAGTGGGAATCATTGAATTCAAGTCCGTCAGGTATCCTTTTGGATCTACTACAGTCTGGCCACTCACAGAGTCCGACACCTAGGAAAGTCAAGGCAGTGCTACTGAAATGACCACTCACAGCATCACCGTTTGTCTGCACACATTAAGGACACATTTATCTGTTACCAAAAGCAAGCAAAGTTTTTATTGGCTTTATTAGCTTTGCTTTCACTTCTAAAATAGAAGGCTAAGGTTAAGCACTTTGCATCACTGAAAATCCAGAAGACATGCAGCTTGGCTTGCAGCCACAAGGCCTTGCAAAACTATTTTTAGGTCCAACTGGGCTATATTTCTTGTATCTAATGCCCAAAAGAATAAAAAGGTATTCTAAAACCTCAAAAAAAGCAGCATACCATCAACTCCAAGTCACCAGCTCCAAATCCCACCTCCCAGTGTCCTCCTTACCTGGCTTAGCCTCATATCCATCAAGGTGTTCCTTGCTTGACCAATCTTCCTCATATCCAATTCACCTGTCCCTGGTGTCATTAAACCTGGCGTCATTCCTCCCGGATAGGGAGTATTCAAGCCCCCTGGATATGGAGTATTCAAGCCACCAAATTGCTGGAAAAAAAAAAAGAGAAAAAACATGCTCCAAAATCTCTTCTGCGATTTCAAGAAGAATTCAAGTTGTTGGCTGATCTGCTCCTATTCAGTGGCTACAGGATAAAGATGCCAAAATCCCACAGGGATTAGGGACTTCTAAAAGTGTACCTAATACTAACAACAATCTAAGCAGAACTGTGGCTTCCCTGAAACACTGCACAATTCTCGCACAGGTGTTGCAAATCCATAGGGTAATACACAAACTTAGTCCAGTTAAATACGTAATGAGAAAGTACATGAAAGATGTAAGAACCAGCATCTGAAACAGCACATTTAAACAAGAACATCCATTAAGATGTCTCACATACCCCTGGTGCCAATCCTGGAAAGAAGCTTCTTCTACAACCAGCCTGTGGCCACACAGTACTGAACTAAATTATCTGCTTTACTGTCAGTTGAAAACCGGTTTAGAACAAACTCCTGGGCAGAGTAAGCCATTAAGGGAAGCTGATCCTTATTTGCTGTTCTATGTTGGTAAATATCTTCAGCTATTCAAAAAAAAAACACTGATTCTGGTCACTAAAGCTCACTAAATTATCCTTCTACATCCACAGAAAGACAAAAACATTTCCTTCTGTGCTTGGCATGATACACTTCTCTTCCCCCTCCACCATCCTCATAAATAGGAATGCACAGAAAGATTGAAACAAACACAGGAATTTAACACCCAGCAGCAATTCCTCTGATAGGCTGACAAAGTACACCCATTTTGGGGGTCACGTATCTTTTCTTCCAAATGCCACTAAAGAAAATTGCAGCTCAACCCTTCTTTTTACATATAACCCACACGTTCACGAGGTTTGCTTTAACGCTCACCGTCTGTCGGGGATCCACAGAAGTGTGATTCTCCCCTGACTGTAAGTGCTTTGCAAAGAAGCTGTCAGGTACAGGAGTCAGCTTCTCGTAACGAGGATTCCTCTGACGCTTGTTCCTGGCATCGCCAACTTCCGGAATACTTAGCCATTCCTCTTCTGTGACTTCTGCTAGTTTCCTCTATAAAAACAGGAGTTGTCAACATTATTCATTTTAGAAACTTGCTCCTTTTATTTTGCTTGCTCATAATCTTTTTTTTTTTTTTTTTCCTTTTCTTGAAATCACTATAGATCCCACTAAAAGCATTATGGTCAAAGATGAGCTGCTCTTTAAAACTAGCATATCAAAAAATTCAGTGCGTATAATTACAATTTGATCTTAGTCCAGGCTCGGATTCCATACCAATTTTGTTATTAAACTCTCTGTAACAAATACTCAGATTAATATCAGTGCCTGCAGCACCGAACATTTAATTCCTAAGTGTTAAACAATAGAAGCCAGGGATGGTTTTAATAATATATTTTATTTAATGGAAGATTTAAATTCAGGAGATCCTTCTCAACTATTATTTTCATTCTAACATATTATGAGCCCCTCAAAAACGGGAGCTTAAAATCCTCTTGAGGACTAATTAGAACAGTCACAGTAAAGTGCAAAACAAAAGCCTATTACGAAAATTTGCATGGATTCCATTATGTTGGTTATCCACAAAAAAAGTGCTCAGACAGAAGCAATGCATTCTCACATGCCCCTAAAATAGTATTGAAACATCTAATGAAACATCTATCAAGTCTGAAGGCAATTTTGAATATGACTACTGATAAACATGATACTGCTTTATTATTTGCTGCAAATCCCATCACCTCTTTAATTAAATGAACACTATCAACTGTACTAGCTACAACTGTTGACTAAAAATTACACTGCGATACTTGAGATAGTTTCAAGCCAAGAATATCTTTTTTTCCAAACAAAGTAGTTTTAATCTGGAAAACAACAAGCTCATAAAGAAGGCCTGAGCAAGCAAATGCAGAACATGCATCCATGTCGCGTGTGCCATAAAGACAGAAGCCACATGTAAGAAAACACTCTTTCCTTACTTTCAAGTCTGAGAACTGCTGCTGAATTTTGGGACGTTCCATACGGTATTTTTCTATCTCCTCTTTCTCTCGTTGTTCCCTTAAGAAAAGGAATACTGAAGTTATACTTAAATTAAAACTGTGCAAGTCTTTAAACAATGTGTTGCTACTATAAAAAATGTGTTTGATCAGAAGGCATTAAAAATAGGAATATTATTTCAAGTTTATACTATCATCATCACAACACCAAGCAACACATCTCATCAAATAAGGCAATATTAGTGCGAAAACAGACATTTGTAACCAAATGAACTTTCACTCTTTAACCTCCACTTACCTGTAGACCAAGTAATAAACTTTTTTTAAATGGCACTCACTGGTTTATAAGACATCTGCATTAGACGACTTGCAAAGCAATTTCCAGTGTGTCATGGAATATGTCAGAAACTTTAGCTCAGCATCTTCCTAATTAATTAGAATGAAGCAATCCAATCAAACTTACCACTAAGGAAAACAGGTAACAAGCACTAAGACTAGGTTAAGTTGTGTCAAATATCCATGGCTTTTATAGCAACAGTGTCTACAGTAAGGCACTAAAACAAATAAAAACAGCAGATGCTTCTGAAAATATACTCAGTAGATAAGGACAAATCTTGAGTTGAAAAATGGAAGAATTGGAAGAAAACTCTAAAACAAAGTAACTAAGAAACACAGGCTAACTCAAAAACACTTCTGGCCAGGGTTGGAACTAATCCTACCTTCTTTCTTTCCTCCGTTCATCCATCCTTTTATCCAAAGCTGCATAAATAGCATCTGCTTCCTCATCGTCTTTTTCATAGGGACCGCTTGAGAACAGGCTCCCCGCGTATCCATTGAACTAAGAATAACACAAACAAAAACCAAAATCCTCAGTTTAGAGCTCTCTTTATGCACCTAGCACAGACAACGGCCATCCAGAATAGAGCAAACGCACGAGCCCACTATTTATAGCAATGCTGCATCACCCTAGAACATCCCTTAATGCAAACAATTTTTCTCTACCCCAAGTGATTATTCTCCCACACTATCTTAACAGCAAAACTTTCCACTTAGCAATAAACAGGACTCCAGTTTATAAAAGTCATTTTCTTCCATTACCTCTCAAATTTTACTACTAAAACCAAAACAAAAAGTGTAACAAAATAGTTAACAAACCAATAGGGGATTTAAACACAAGAGACTGCACAGACGACATAAAGAGAGATGTATGTCAAAGCACAAGAGCTTAGATTTCATTTCTGCAGGAGCATAAAAGATGTATCCCACAAAGTACTCAAACTAATATTGTATTTATGGATTTCTTCCCAAGACTCTCAGAGCTTTGTATATATAATTAAACCACAATATATGGATGAAAGCCAAAAATCTGCAAGTACTACACTATTATGTATACTGGGGTCCCAATAAAATAAAAAGAAAAAAATAGAAGAGAAAAGGAAGTGCTGATGTTTGACTACAGGAAATTCTGGTCTTGGGTCTTCAGCAAACTCAGGGCTTCACAGCAAGACAGCAAAGAGCTAATGGGCTCCTCTTCCACTAGGGGACAAACACCCGCAGGGGGATTAACCCAGCACCTCGTCATAATTGGTGTCGTTCAGATCTTCGTCGTCGTCATCGGCCGTCTGGTTCTTCTTCATCTGGTCGCCCACGGTTCTCTTCCCCGGCGGCGCATGTCGATCGTCCACCGGGTCGTTGGCATCGCGCGCGGGGCCGATATCGGAGCGGGTGGTGAAACCTGTGGCTCTGCATGGACAAAGCAGCAGCTGCCCTTTAGAACACAGCAATACAACTACCACATGGAGGCTGCTCCAATTACTTAATATATGATGATAAATAAAAATCATTTCATGGGCAGGGATGGGGTCGCCATATCCTCACCCCTTGAGCCCTATGAACCAACAGGGTCACAAAATCCATTGGGAATAACTATCTTCTTATGGGAATAACTTTATTTATGGCGTTACTGGAGCCTTCTGTTCTCTTGCACCCAGGACCATGCTCCCTTTTACATCTATCACCGGGATGCGGCAGGAGAGGTAACGGGGGGGCTGCGAGGTGTCTACAGCCGGGGCAGGGGCAGCTCAAGACCGCATATTCGCCAGCGCTCTCCCGGGCCCAGCCTATGGGATCCATACGTCCCAATGCACAGGGACGAACCGGGACCGACAGCCACGAGCCACCCGGGAGCTACCGAACGGGGTGGAAAACACAGCAGCGCCGCGTGCAGCGCAGCTACCGCCAGCACCGGCTCAACCTGCTGTCCCCGGGGCCCAAATGCAGGGGCAGGACAGACAGGCAAGGGCGGCGCACGGAGGCCGCGGCGGGGCCAGGAATGGAGGGAGGCGGCCCGCGAGGGTCACGGTCGCCCGCGGGGGGCCTCACCCGCGGCCCAGCCCCGGCACGTAGCCCAGGGGCGCGGGCATGCCCAGGAACGGCTTCTTCTTCTTGTTCATGGCGATGGCGACAGCGGGAAACGGCGGCGGCAGCAGGAGACGGGCGGGGACGGGGGCGCCGGAAGTGGCTTCACGACGGGGCGGGGCGGGGCTACCCAGGCGGCCCGCGCGGGCGGAAACGCGGGCCGACACTTCCGGGGAGGAGAGGGAGGCACCGCCCTCGCCCCCCGGTGCCGCGGGAGTCCCGCGCCCACCCCGTGCGCATGCGCGCAGCTGCCGGCACGTGCGTGCGCTCCTGTGCGCATCCGCGGCGCGCGCGCCCCGGGCACGCGCGCGAACACGGCGAGTGCGCGCGGGGCTGCGCATGCGCGCGGGTGTGCGCGCGCACCCTGCACGGCCGCGTGCGCGTGCACTCGTGTGCAAGCAGCGTTCACACCCGCATGCATATGCACACCTGCATGCACGTGCACCTTGCACACTTGCGTGCACCCTGCGCACCCGCATGCACAGGTGTGCATGCACCCTGCACACTTGCATGCACACCCACATACGCTCCTGTTCACCCTGTGCATACACCCTGCACACGCAGATACACTCCCATGAATGCACCCTGCACACCCACACGTGTGCAAGCAGCACGTGCACCCTCATGTACATGCACTCCTGTGCATACACCCTGTACGTTTTCATACACATGCACACATGTCCAAGTGCCCTGCACACTGATGCATGTATCACATGCACATGTGCACACACGTGCCCACGCTCACCCCACTATGCTTGCACAAGATGAACTTGCATGCATATGGATGCATGCCTGTACAGACACATGCACGCGCACGTGCACACACTACACACAGGTGCATGCGCTTCTATGCACTGTTTCTTACACGTGCACGTACACACCTGCTCATAAACTTGCCTCCTTGCACGCAGGGTCATGCCAACCTACACACGTTTGCACATCTGCATGCCGTGCACACAGAGCTGCGTGCACGCACGCGTGTCTCGGTGGGTGTGCAGCCCATCCCGCTCCTGCACAACCAAGGCTGAACACTGACACCATTAATGCTCGCTTAACCCCGTGCACGTGCAGGATGAGCTCCCCACGCGCACGTGGATCCCCTTGAGCGGAATGCTCAAGTTTCTGTATTCATCAATAAGGGGGTTTCTCCACAGTTTGGCTGAAGAGCAGGACAAAGGGAGGGGAGACTGAGTGGAGCCATGAGCCCAGAAGGACAAAAAGAGCCATCTGCAAGGAGATGGGGCCTTTACAAAGGAGGGAAATAGGGCAATTGCCCCACATTCTTCATCAAGGGGGACAAAGGAGTTGGTGAGCTCAGGTGAGAACAGATGGCGGGAGGCCGGAGTTGGGTGTAGGCGGCCGGGAAGGCTGTAACTGCTGAGTACCTTGGCCAATGGGGAAAAGGAGAGGGCATCCCTCGGTCGGGAAATTAGGATAAAAGGGGGGCTGCGTCCCCCAGCATTTTGAGAGACCCCACAGGGATATGCCCGGTGGACTCTCCCTTTATTCGAATAAAGTTTTAGGACTCCTCTGTCTCCTTTTTGGACATTCGGTTCTTGACAGCGAGATTTTCCGCACACCCTCGTGGCCTTGCTTGCATCTCGCACGCGCCCTGCACGCCCCTAGGAGCACAGCAAGCGCACGCACCCCTGTTGCACACAGTGAACCCCCCACGCGACCCCTCATGCAGACGCAGCCCCTCCAGCCACGCAGCCCCCGCTGCCCCCTGCAGCCTGCAGGGACACGGGTCCCCTCCTGCCCTGCAGCTTGGAGGGACACAGCGGGGACTTGGCACAAGCTCCCCCCTCTTTCACCTCTGATGCATGGGAAACGGGAACAAACGTGCTCGCGTGCGTTAAGTAAATCAGAGCTTTTTTTCTTTCTTCCTTTCTTTGATTAACTACAAACTAGCAGCTTCCTCTTGGCATTCGCGATTCCCAAGCCGAGCAGATGGCTCCGGGCTGGTTGAACGCTGCAGCTCATGGGTTTATGGTGTTGGGAGATGGGGGCAAGTGGTGGTGGGATGGGAGCCCGGACCTGCTCCAACACCAATGCTGCCCCAGAGAGCAGGTAGCAGTGATTATTACCCGTTATTACCGATGGCCTCAAGCGGAACCGAGTGGAGCCGGTGTCTCTGTCAGCAGCAGAAGCCAAAAATTTGGGGAGAAAGGAGCCAGCACGGGCTGAGCCGGGCAGCGGGATGCTCAACTGGCTGCAGATTTGGGGAGAAAGGGGGCAAAGCCAGAACTCGGCTGGGCGCAGGTGAGGGATGGGGACAAGGGACGTCTTGAGGGAAGATTCGCTTGTGGATCCCTTGGAAAAAAGGGAATTTGGCTCCCAAAACCCAGGGTTCAGTGATCCCCATGGTCTCTGTGGTTCCCATTCCCTTCCAAGGCTCCAGCAGCTCCTGGGAAGCGCAGAGCAGCTGCGGGAAGGGCTCCGTTTGCATGCGAATGGGCAGCCCTGCCCCCAGCTCTGAGCACCAGCTATTTTGGGATGTTGCTGGCAGGATACAAAGCAATAATAACAACCAAGCATCAGCTCGGGTAGCATAGGGTGGCTGCGCGGGGCGGCAGCTCCCGCGCGTCCCGGCGCCTGGAGCGCAGGGCTCCTTTTCTCTTGGCACTGCACTGAGACGAGGCCGCAGAAATTCCCTTTCCTCCAGTTGTGATGCACAGCCATGGCAGGGAGAACACCAGGAAAAATGTCCGGGCACGGGAACTGCAGAGGTCCAGCTTTCCCAGGAACAGGAACCGTGGCGTTCCGGCATTCCTGGGCATGGGAACCGCAATGGTCTACCTTTCCCGGGCATGGGAATTCCAATGGTCTGGCTTTCTTGGGCATCAGTACTACAGCAATCTGGCTTTCCTGGGCATGGGATTCCTAGCAATCCGGCTTTCCTGGGCATGGGAAGCAACAAGGAAGAAGCCAACGGGGGCAGCTGCGTGTGACGGGACCCTGGCCAGACCTCGTCCCAGCACTGATGCATTTCCCGGCTGCAAGAGCTCCTCCGGTCCAGCCAGAGCAAAGCCACACTCCGGATCCCCTGCAGTGGCTGGATGAACCCCAGGGGCTCATCCCTGTGGAGCTCATCCCTGTCCCTTGTTCCATGGGGCTCATCCCTGTGCCGGCGGCTCCGGCCATGCTCGCTCCCGACAAATTCTTTCTAAGCCAAGCAGCTGCTTTGCCAAGAAACAAATTCTTCATTGAACTTAGCACTTTTTCTGTTCATAAAATATCCATGAGCACAGCACAGCTTCCTCAAAAATCGTTTTTTTCTTCTTCTTCTTCCTGGAAAGAATTAAGATATTACTTTGACTTTTTATTATTATTATTATTATTACTATAAATTGATGCTGGAGCTGGGAAACGTGAATCACGCTGCTCCGCTGGCAGCCGGCGGCATTTGCGTGTGGCCTCCGGCGGGATTAAGTCGCAAATTTACAATTCAGCTCCGGGAAACAATATTAAAGAGCGTCTGCACCGCGAGAGAGGAGGCGACGGGGGCTGCGCTCTCAAGTAATTACCGGCTGCGTCGGAAGCAACACGACGAGCAAAGATCCAAGTAGAAATATGTCTCTATAAGCCTCCAAAAGAAGGAGCTTCATCGTCCTCAAGACCCCGCTGTGTCCCAGGGAAGAGCTGGGAGTGTCTGGGAGAAGAGCGAACAAGTCTCGAGTGTTACTTTGCCAGTAAATCCTCTTCCTTGATTCAGAGGTTAATATATTCCCCTTATATATTTAGATATATGAATAAATGCAGAGATATATTTGTCACCTTGAGCACGGAGATGATGCAGGGTGCAAGCTTGAGTTTGGCAGTGCCTGGACCAGCTCCCACCTTGCAGCAAGTGGCCTTGGGGCGCTGAGCATCAGCACAAAAATAAAGTGTTTTCAGGAGGGGGGAATTTTCTGTGGGATACTTCCCTGCCCTGTGCAGCAGCCACATGTGCTCCCTAGGCAGGGGCTCTGCTTGCAAGCGGCAGCCTCGAGCCAGCGAGGATTCGGAATCGGCTTTGGACACCTGGATCACGGCGGGATTCGCCCCCTCCTTTTGCTGCTGACGGGAAGTTTCCCCGGATGAGCAAACCCACGGTGAAATCAGCTGCTTTTCTCCATAGACAAATAAGTGACAGCGATCCCGCTGTCCCCGCTCCCTCCCGCAGGCTGCGGCGGCAGGAGCTGCTGCGGTTTAATTGCTTCCTCCGAGCGCTGCAAAACGCGGTGCTGAATCAGCCCCTGCTCCTGCGCCTGCCCTCCA
This sequence comes from Tinamus guttatus, assembly GCF_059628265.1. Classification (NCBI taxonomy): domain Eukaryota; kingdom Metazoa; phylum Chordata; class Aves; order Tinamiformes; family Tinamidae; genus Tinamus; species Tinamus guttatus. Next base: position 77,788 of record NW_028288728.1, read on the forward strand.
CGTATCCCGGCCCTCGGGGGCCTCTGCCCCACGGCATCGTCCCGGCAAACCGGCCCCAAGGGTGCCCTGAGCTCTCCCAGTCATATCTGGGTTTGGATTCAAAGCCCTGACTTTCGCCCCTGTTATTTAGATCCTGTTTTTGTTAACAAAGACCCATTAAAACATCCAAAGGCAGCCCCAAAGCCAGGATGTTCGTTCCATCCTGCAGTGCAAAGGGCTCCTTCCTGAGGTGGTTGCTGCCCAGCAGCCCCAAACCACGAGGCTGGCGCTGCAAAACCTGTGCGAGGGCCACGATGCTGGAGGAGGGAGAGGAAAAAGGTGCATTTGGGAGCGGCAGACCTTAACTGGGTGGCCAGTCCTTTCTGGGGCAGCAGAAGCTCCTGGAATGGCAGAGAAAAGCAGGAAGGATGCAGGAGCAGTGCAGGAGGGATGCAGGAGAGGTGCAGAAGGGATGCAGGAAGGATGCAGGAGGGATACAGGAGCAGTGCAGGAGGGATGCAGGAAGGATGCAGGAGGGATGCAGGGAGGATACAGGAGAGATGCAGGACGAATACAGATGGCATGTAGGAGTGATACAGATGGGATGCAGCCAGGATGCAGGAGAGATACAAGAGAGATGCAGGATGGATATAGGAGGGATGCAGGAGGGATGCAGATGGGATGCAGAAGGGATGCAGGAGCAGCAGGGGCAGCAGATCCGCTCCTGGGCAGCCCTTCACCCTCTCACTTCAGCCTCCCCGGCGGGATCACAGGTCCCCCTTCCAACCCAGCAGGTCATGCTGCTTTCTTGGAGGCTTCAGTACTTCTCCATTTCCCTCATCTCAGAAATGTCCCCAGCTGCGTCACCATGTTTAGAGGGGAAGCATTAAGAGATGCTCAACCACAGGTGGGTTCAGCCCCAGAACCAACGTAGGGATCCTGGAGAAGCAGAGGAAAAGCGGGAGCCTGCGAGTGCCCAGGTGCCACAGACCGCCCTGGCCCTCACCCAGGCACAGCAGCCATGAATTTGCGGGAGAATAAGACAAATTGCAGAGCGAGCGCAGCACAGCACAGCTCTCCAGCCCTCTCCCAGGTGTCCCAGCATCCCGGGATAGAGGGTTGGCATCAAATCCTGCCTGATGGGCCTGCTTGCAAATGGGCATGGGAGAAAATGCCCAGCCTTCCGTCCACACATGCTCAAGCTTTGCTGGAGAAGTGCAATCACTACTAGAAAAATCAGGGGAAGCAGAGCCTGGGAACGGCGCAGCACTTATTTTTAATAACAGCTTGGCGTAATCTGCACACATTCTTCAAACGACGTTAGCCCTTTCCTGCCAAGAGCCCTGCTTAAACATATTTCTCTTGGAAGATTTCTACCGCGGCTCAAAAGCTCTGTGTGTGTCGACGGAGACATAAGACCTGGGAATTTAAGAGTAATGGAAAATTGGTGCTTTCTTTATTGCCAGGCTTCGGAGGGCTGCAATAAGCAGCACTGCCCAAACTTCTCTCTTGCAGTGGCAGGAGCAGCCGGGGGCTCTGCGGAACATTCCCCTATTCCCACCCGTGAGACGGTGCCACGTTACGTGTTCATGGATGGGCAGTTTCCATAGGGGACACAGGCGGGATTGGTGTTTGGAGAGCGATTTGGGCACTGAACACGGCACCCGGCCAGGTTCTCACCACGGTACCGGGATCACACTGGAGCAGCTCCCAAGTGAGGCTCGGGAACCCAGCACGGAGCAGTTTGGGCGGCTTTGGGATCTCTGTCCAGGACAGAGTTTGCATTTGATTTATTAACCACAAGCTGCAACATTTTGGAAAGTGCTACTGATTCTGAACAGGGGGTTGCAGCTGAAAGCAGGTGACTCGCGGGCTGACAGCCCTGGGAAGTGACACACGCTCTGGGGACATTGTCCTGCTCCCTCCTCTCTCTGCGTCACAGCCACTCACCAGAGCCTTGTGTCACCCATATAGGGATTAACAACCCTGCACTGTCCCTATGCAGGGGACCACGGGGAAAGCCTACAGCTCCCCAGATTGGGAAGTCAAGAATTTCTTGATTTCTGGGATATCAAGACTCCCCTGGAGGCTGGAGGTGTCTTTGGTGGCCAAGGGGTCCTTGTTCAGCCGAGCTGCTGTGCCCACAGCGTGTGTTCCCAGCAAGGAGCCAGACATGCACTGCAGTGCCCTGCCAGGACCCCGGGGACATGCCAGAGGAGCCTGGGATGTGCACCGGGACCCTGAAAGTGCACCAGGATCTTGGGACATGCGCCAGGACCCTGGACATGTGCCGGGATCCTGGGACATGCACTAGGACCATTGGAAATGCATGTGGACCCCAGGACCAGCACCAGGACCATGGGACATGCACCGGCATGTGGGATGCACTGGGACATGCATGCGGACCCTGGGAGATGCACTAGGACCCTGGACATGCACTGAGACCCCAGGACATGCACGGAGACCCTGGATGCACCGGGACCCCGGAACATGCAGCAGGACCACGGGGCATTCACCGGGACCCTTGGACGTTCACCCGGACCCCAGGACGTTCACCCGGACCCCAGCGCTGCCCCGGGACCCCGGCGGCGCCCGGGCTCGGTGCCCGCGGCCGGCCCGGGGGGGCGGCGGGCGGCGCGGGGCGGGCGGAGCGCCCGGGGGGGGCGGGGGCGGCACCGCCCCCGGCGCGGGCACCGGGGCGGGGCGGGCCGGGAGCAGCCGGTGCCGGTGCCGGTGCCGGCGGCGGCGGCGCTCGGGGGCGCCCAGGATGAGCTGCGGGGAGCCCAAGGACATGGAAGGTAGCGCGGCGCGGGGGGGCGGCGGGAGGGGCGGCGGGCTCAGGTGCAGCCGCCGCGAGGAGCCGCCCGCAGCCCGAAACGGCCCGGGCAGATCCGCCCTGCACCCCCATAGCCCCCTGCATCCTGGGGGTCCGTCCCCTTTAACCCCCCATAGCCCCCTGCATCCCGGGGGTCCATTCTCCTGCACCCCCGTAGCCCCCTGCATCCCGGGGGACCATCCCCTTTAACCCCCCATAGCCCCCTGCATCCCGGGGGTCCATCCCCTATAACCCCCCATAGCCCCCTGCATCCCGGGGGTCCATCCTCTTTAACCCCACATAGCCCCCTGCATCCCGGGGGTCCATCCTCTTGCACCCCCCCCATAGCCCCCTTCATCCCGGGGGTCCATCCCCTTTAACCCCCCATAGCTCCCTGCATCTCGGGGTCCGCCCCCTCCATCCCGCGGCTCTGCTGCTGGCACCCCTCTGTGCTGCCCCCTCCATTCCCCCATATGCTGCCCCCTCCATCCCGGGATCCATCCTCTTGCATCCCCCCCATAGCTCCCTCCATCCCAGGGTCCATCCTCTTGCATCCCCCCCCCCATAGCTCCCTCCATCCTGGGGTCCATCCTCTTGCATCCCCCCTGCTGTCCCCTGCATCCCAGGGATCTGCCCCCCTCCATCCCCTCTGCTGCTCCCTGCATCCCAGGGGTCAGCTCCTGCACCCACCCCTATGCCCTCCTCTATCCCCCCTGCTCCCTGCTGTGTCCCGGGGGGGGCTGCCTGCACCTGCACCCCCGGCTCTGGGGATGCTGCTGAGGCGCTGGGGATGCTCGGCCGGAGTGCGGGATGCAGCTCCGGGCAGGCGGGATGGGAAGAGCCAGTTGTGGGGCTAGAGGGTGGCTGGTGGTCGGCAGGGGTGTCCGTGCCCACCCCTGTCCAGAGAATCCATGCGGAGCCACCTCGGCTCCGCCGCGGAGCTCACTCACACGCGTGCATCCGTCTCAAGTGCGTGGGGTCCTGCCCGTGATGCCGGGGGGCTCTGGGCTGCAAAAACCCCCAAACGCCAGGACGAGGAGGGTGAGCGGCACCCAACAGCTCTGCCCTCACATGCAAGGCACCCATCGCTCCCAATCCAGCCGCGATGGGCAAGGACAGGGCAGCGGGAGCACCCCGACCCGCTCTGCCCATGGGCTCCGCATCCCGGCTCCGTGCGGGCATCCAGAGGGCATCCGCCTTTGTTCCCTTCCCGCCTCCTTCCTCCTCCATAGGCCTGAGCTCTGCCGCCTGCGCCAGGCTCTTGGTTTAACCTTCACGAGCGGAGAATTAAAAATAAAAGGGAGGAAAACGCTGCGCTGGGGCGAGGGCCAGGGCCAAACTTGCCCCGGGAGGGTTTGCTGAGCTCTGCGGCTTCCATCCTCCTTCCAACGTGATCCGGTCCTGCCAGGGCCAGTGGGTCTCCGGGCACAGCTCGGGCCGCGTGTGCTCCATAGGAAGTTACGGCTATGGCTCTGCATTCCGCGAGCCTTGAGGTCCCCGGGAGAGGGTCTGGGTCCTGGGGCTGCATTTGAGCAGGCAGGAGTGCGGAAACGGGCGGCAGGGATGGAGGGACGGACCACGAGGTGACAAAACCCAGGCGAGTCCATCCAAGGGCTGTGCCACACAGGGACGGATGCTCCATCCAGGGCATCCTTGACCGGATCTGATCTTATTTCCCCCATTCTTACCTTCTTTGGGGATTAAAAGGGCAGCCGACTCCCGGGAATGCCACTATGGTTCCCTCTCCCTGCCTGCGGGCACGTCTCTCACCCTGTTTGGTGCTAAATGTCCCTTTCCCTTGGGGACATCAGGAGCCTGGGGAAGCAGCAGCTCCGTTTGTTCTTTGGGAAGCCGCTCTGCCAAGCACAGCCCGATGTTTCCTGGAGCAGGGAATCACTCCCTTCCATTCCCTGCTCCGTGGGCTCCGGCCAGCCAGCTGGAAGCTCCTGCAGCCCCTTTGTGCACCCTGCCCCATGCCCAGCACCTGCGGTGGCTGCTGACAGCCTGTCCCCTCCGCTGCCCTGGAGCGGGACCCCAAATGGTGCTGCCACCTCTTTGGCAGGCGTTGGCGGCTGCACCGTGCCGCACTGCACATGCACATGCAATGCACCGTGGCACCGTGTCCCACCGCACCGTGTCCCACTGCACCATGTCCCACGGCACCGTGCCCCATTGCACTGTGACCCATTGCATTATGCCCTGCTGCTCCAGGCCCCACTGCTCCATGCCCTACTGCACTGTGCCCCATTGCAGCATGTCCCACTGCTCCATGCCCCATTGCACTATGCCCTACTGCTTTGTGCCCTGTTGTGCCCCATTTCTCCGTGCCCCACTGCACCATGTGCTGCTGCACTTTGCCCCTCGGCTCCATGCCCTATTGCACCGTGCCCCACTGCCCTATGCCCTGCTGCTTTGTGCATCGTTGCTCGTTGCCCCATTTCTCCATGCCCCATAGCACCATGTCCTGCTGCACGTTGCCCCATAGCACCGTGCCCCATTGCTCCGTGGCCCGGCCTCCCCGGCAGTGCGGGCACTGCTCGGCTCCCGCGCTCCCTCCTCTACTTCTCCAGCCCCTTCTGCTTCCCGAACGCCCCAAGCCACCGGTGACCCTGTTACTGCCACACGTGCGATTTCCACGGCTCCGCTCGGAGCGCGCGGGGTCCCTGCCGGCTCCATCCGTGCGCAGCCCCCGCCGAGCTCCCCGCCGCTCCCGCTGCCATCTGGCCTCGCCGCGTCCCCTGGCCCCGCTGCCCATTGGGATTAGGAGGGAGGCAGCCGGGAGAGCGCCAGGCAGCTCCCTGGATCCGGCGGCGCGGGGGATTAAGGCCTTTCAAAGGTGCTGGTGGCCCAGGGGGCACAGGCAGGGCTGTGCGGGGACTGTCCCCCCCCTCCGGGGGCCGTCAGGCGGACGTGGCGCCGGAGAAGCCAGTCGGGAGGGGCGCGCGGGGCGCCGGGATGGAAGCAGGCGGGTGAGAGCGGCGCCGCGTCCCCGCCGCGTCCCCGCCGCGTCCCCACCGCGTCCCCGCCGCGCCATGCAGCCCGGCCGCCCGGCCCTGTGCTGCGTCCCGGCCGTGCCCAGCGCACACGGCCCCGCCGAGCCAGGTGAGGATGGGCATGGATGGGGATGGGGATGGGGATGGGGATGGGGAGTCCTTGTGTGCAGCCCCATGGGAGCAGAGCTGGGACATAGGAGCAGAGCTGGGGCTGCAGGAGTGGAGCTGGGGATGCAGGAGCAGAACTGGGGATGCAGGAGCAGAACTGGGGATGCAGGAGCAGAGGACGGAGCCACGCGGCACAGGTGATCCCTCGGCCTTTGCCCGTTTATTCCGGCTCCTCACTCACCTCCAGTCACATTTGGCCGGAGGAGGGTGCATGTCCGGGTCCCTCTCACCTCCATCCTGCGGTGCCGGATCCTATCCAGCCCCCCATGGGCAGAGATCCCCGATGGGGACAGCCCCATCCCTGGCTGCCCCCTCAGCACCGGGGGATTTGGGGACATCCCTGGGCGGCTCCCACTTTCCTGGGGATCCCGCACCTCCTCCTGGCTCTGTATCCGCGCGGCCGCCGCAGCCTCTCCCGGCGCTTCCCTCGCAGCCGCCCGCCTCAGCTTCTGCCGCAGCCTCCTGGAGCACACGGTGTCAGCCGAGAACCTCAGCTACCGGCGCCAGCGCAGTGCGGGCAGCAGCCTCACGTGGCACGACGGCCGGAGCCAGCGCGCCGAGGGCGCCCGCGCCGTCAAGCTCCTGCGGCAGCCGGGCACCGAGGGCTCCCAGGTACCGCCGCCGCTCCCGCCGCGCTCCCTGCGGACTCAAGCCCTCCTGATGTCGGCAAAGCCGCCCGGGCGGCTGGGCTGGTGGCATCCCCTCCTTAAATCCTGCGCTCGGTGGCATTAGGGTGCCTCAATGGCGAGCCCGAGGCTGCCCGCGCACTCCGGGTGCCTGCGCGAACCTGCGTCCTCCCGCGTTCCTGGGGGTGCCGGCGGATTGGGAAACAAGGGGACAGGACCCACGGTCAGCACTGCCCGGGAAGGGCGGTCTGGGCATCCAGCCAGCCCGGAGGGGCTCCCGCGATGCTGCCGTGGAGCCGGAGCCCTCCCGCGCGCTCTCCCCCAGTGCCGGCGCTCGCTATTCCCGGCCGAGAGTTTATCGGAGAGACAGCTCGGCTCAGCCAGCTGGAAAAGGAGCCCTTGATTCCTTACACCTCCTCATGCCCCTGCCGCCGCCGCGGGCACTCGCACCGGCTTCGTGCGGGAGCCGCCGGCTCTGCCCAGCTCCGGAGGGCCCCACGCAGACGCCTGGGCTCTGCCGGCACCGAGGGCCGGTGCGGGGCCGCGGGCGCTTTGCCGCTTTGTGCAGGGAGGTCTGGGCACCCGGACAGGGAAACCGCAGGGTCTCCGCTCGCCCGGGTTCTGGCGCCCGGTGGGAGCTCATGGCAAGTCCCGCTTGATGCTACGGAGCGACCACTGGGTGGGCAGGTCCCCCCTCCCCATCCTCCCATTCCCGCTCATTGGGAGATGCAGAGTGAGCAGCCGGCCGCCCCCGGCGCGCTCGGCCGAGCGGGAAGCGAGCGGAGGGAGCAGGGATGGCTCCCGATGAGGAGGTGGCTCTGGGGACGGTCCCTGCCGCATTCCCAGGATCCCGGCATGCTGGGTGCTGCCCCAGGCAACTGCATCGGACCCGGCTGCCCTCGTGATTGGCATCCGTCAGGGCCATGTCAGTCATCTCAGGCACTGCGGGATGCCCGGCATTCCCGTTGCACTAATTATCCCTGCTCCTCCGTTAAGCACGCTTAATTAGCCAATGTTCGCTGGCCGAAGTTGGCCCTGGCATCCTGGGGCCAACGCCAGCGGCTGCTCCAAGCTTGGGCCTCAGCGGTCCGGGCGCTCAGGGTGGCGCCAGCAGCGCTCGTGCCGGGGATCCCTCCTGTTCCCTCCTCTCCCGCATGCAGAAATATGGGAAAATGAGGATTTCTGCCTTGCCCAGCCCCATTCCCTACCCGGGGAGGGGGAGTCCTGCTGGCTGGGTGCTTCCCTGGGAGAAGAGGAGCCGGCGCTCCAGGCCGCTGCGGCACGAGGCGTCTTCCCTCCGTACCGGGATCGCTCTGGGTGCAGCTGCCTCTCCTTGCCGAGCCGGAGCCGCTGCAAGACGGGCGAGAAAACAGAGCTCCAGCACCTGGCAGGGGGACATCCGCTGTTCCCAGTGTCCCACCAAGGGCAGGCGGCCGCGGCGGCCCCGCGGTTTCGTCCTGGGGGTGCCGGTGCCGTTAACGTCCTTCCCGCTCCGCAGGGCCGAGCCTGCGAGCACTATGGCATTTACCACACCAGCCCCACGCTGGGCAGCCTCGCCAAGCCCGTGGTGCTCTGGAGCCAGCAGGATGTGTGCAAGTGGCTCAAGAAGCACTGCCCGCACAACTATCTCGTCTACGTGGAGGCCTTCTCCCACCACGCCATCACAGGTAGGGTCCCCGCTGCTGTCCCCAGGGCGCTGCCACGTGCCCAAAACGCTCGCGAGCCAACGGCGCTGCCGCCGGCGTCCCAGCTTGCTGCAAGGCCGAGCGGGAGCCGGTGTTGGAGACGGAGGCTTTGCAACCGTGGGCGTTCCGGGTCCTGGCTCGGGAGAAACAAGCCTTCCCGGTGCAGGAACAAGCAAAAGCACAGGGGTCCCCCAGCTCCAGCAGCTCTGAAATGGTTTAGGATTCAGGGCAAAAGAGGCACCGGGAGCTTCTTTTCTGCATTTTGGTGATTTTGCCGCTTCTTTGTGGCACCGAGCCGGGACCGGGGACTCGGTGGCAGCCAAGGTAGCGCCGTGAGCCCAACCCCCGCGGCTGCGCTCCCTGCCCGGAGCAGCCGCGGAGGAGGCAGGAGAAGAGGAGCAGGAACCGCTGTCAGGAGCTTTTAGCCCGATGAGGCAGTGGGCTGGGGAAGCGGCGCCCGCGGCTCCGGGCGGCTCCGTGCTCATCCGAGTCCAGCCTTGGTGCTGGGATGGGGTCAGCGGGAGTAGGATCCCAGGAGCTGCTCCTGTCCAAAAGCCTCCATCGGCTTCCAGGAGTCTCCCGGGAGAAGCAGGGGCCGGCGGCAGGCGAGAAATCCAGATTGCTTTTCCAAATAATCTCAAACTCCCCTGTTCAAACCCGTGTCGCAGTGTTCAACGCGGCCCCATCTTCCCAGGGTTCAACTTGATAATAGAAGTTTTGCGGATATTTTAATCCTGTTTTCCCCTTGTCTAGATATCAGCAAATGAGAGTCTTCCTATAGCTTTTCTAACACTTCTGCAGCTGGAACAGATGTGCAACACAGCTGCACATCTGTCCACCTGCTGCAGGGCCTCCACCTGCTTAACCCTGGCACAACTATGGGCTATGCTGGTGCCCAAATGAAGCAGGTCACCCCAAAGCCTACCCCGGGGACTGTCTGATCCCCAAAGCAAAGGGATGAAGAGCTAAGCGGGATGCTGGCCGGGAGCCGCTGCATTCGCCTCTGGGCACTTCGGCAGGTTGGTGGCCAGAGCTGGGAAAGGAGGGCACAGGCTGCGCTCCTTGTGGCCACGGGCGCATCCTCCGCACGGGGCTGCAGCGGGCACCGAGCAGCGGAGCATCCCCGCGCCCGCGAGCGATGCTACAGCACTAATGCGAGCCCCGAAAGAAAGGAAGCATTAGCAAACGTGCGCCAAGAAGCAAGGACAAAAGCGGGATGCAAATCCCTCTTTTAATAGCCCCTGGACTGGAGGAGAGTGGTTCGACGGCAGCGGCGACGCTAATGCTTTCTGATGGGTACCTCGCATCTCCCCACCGAGCTGCCAGCCTGCCCCGGCGCAGATGGGGCACTCGGGAAAATATGTCCTGATGCGGGAGGTGGAGCGGAGAAATGGAAAATCTCCTGCCCGCGGGGGCAGCCTACGTGATCGCCAGCCCCGTGCCCAGGTTTAGACCCCCAAGCTGGCCCCGCTGAAGTGGCACGAGCACGTCCGTAGCTGTACACGTGGCAGCAGGACGTGTCCAGAGGGTGACAAGGGCACCGTGCCCATTGGGATCCCCATGGTGGGGTCTGCCACGGGTTTGGCAGCTGGTTTGGGGTTGCATCCCTCCACCTTTCCTCGCTCCCGGGAAAGGAAGGGAGTGGGATTGGGTCCCCACCTCGCTTGCCCTTTGGCGGAGCCTCTCCGGTGCCCTGAGCCGCAGTGTCCCTGCAGGTCGGGCGCTGCTGCGGCTGAACGCGGAGAAGCTGCAGCGCATGGGCATTGCGCACGAGGCGCAGCGGCAGGAGGTCCTGCAGCAGGTCCTGCAGCTCCAGGTGCGCGAGGAGGTCCGAAACCTGCAGCTGCTCAGCCAAGGTAGGGGCAGAGGAGGCTGCATCCCCTCCTGCAGCCCGCGGTGCCCACAGGACGGCACCGGCGCATGGTCTAAGCACGGTGACATGGGGACAGGGTGCAGAGCACCGAGCAGTTTGGTGGTTGTTTGCATCGAGGGGGTGGGACGCGTTGGGGACGGTGGTGGCAGGGCTCGGACGCAGCAGCCCGCTCACGGCTTCCTCCCCTCGTTGCAGCTTCTTTTGGGAATGTCTCCTAGCCGATCCCTCCGTTTGGCGGGTTGGACCAACACTGTGAACCGAGCACCTCTGCGACGGACTGCGTGCCGCAGATGGGGAACCCAAAGTGCAAGCGCGGAGCCGGAAGAGACGGCCTGCCCAGCGCGCCGGGGCTCTTCTCCTCCTTCTTCTCTCTCTTTTCCATAACTCCATTCCTGTGCGGAGGTGGGATGCCTCCTTCCGCAGAGAGGGCTCCCAGCCAGAGGAAAAGCAGGAAAACAGCCACCAGGATGGGCAAACTTATCCCCATCAGAGCTTGACTGTTGGCAGGAAAAGAGACTGCCATGCCGGGACAAGTGGGCACAGCAAGGTGACATCTGATGCCCACGAGCGACCTCGCTGTGTCTGGAAGCTCCCGTCCCGGCGCAGGCTGGGGCCGGCTCCAGTCTCCGGTGTCGATACCTCCCAGCTGGTTTAGGGAGCTTTATATTTCCCTCCAGCCTGGGCTGTCTTCCAGCGCGCTAGGAGATAACGTTATCGGGAGCAAATGAGATGACCCGCGCAGGCAGAAGAGTTGGAAGCCGGGCCAAGTCGGAGAGCCTGGACTCACTTCGGGAATTAGAAAAGATGCTGAGTCATCGGGGCCGGAAAACTGCCGGGTCGGCGCTGCGGGCGGGCGCTGCGGTGGCGGCGGCAGCGCCGGGAGCGCGGTGCTGCCGTGTCCTTCGCGCGTCCTCGCTCGCCGCCGCGGCTCTCCCGAGGGGTGACATGAAGGTTCCTTGGTGCAATATCCCTGTATCCTCGCGCCTCGTCCTCCCTTCCCATTGCAATTCCCTCCTCCAGCCCCCAGGTGTATTTATGAGCTCTCCTGTGCGCTCCGGGCGCTTGCCACGTGCTTTGCCGAGGGAGCAAGCGCGCAGCCCCCCTACCCAGTGCTCGTGGCTGCAATGCTGGGAGCTGTGGGGAGAGCTGTGGGCCGGGATGCTCCCAGTCCTCCAGAGGAAACCTCCACTAGGGCCTCTGGTTCTTTGGAAGCGGATGGCAGGCGCCAGGTCCCGCAGCCTGTCTCCTTTGCTCTTAATAAAGCAAGAGACTGTTATTTTAATATTTTTAATTTTCCCCTCTTCTGCCTCTTGTCTGCCCAGACGGATGCTGGAAAAGGGAAACTGGGAAGTGTTGCAAGGAAAGGCCTTGCTGAGACGGGAGGGGGTATCTGGGCATAGAGGATCTGTAGGGAAAGGAGCACCAGAGCGTTGAGCCGGGGCTTGGAGCAAACTGCAGGAATGGGGAATGCCCTGGGTGCTCCGTTTGCTTCCCCAGCAGTGGATGCCTGGGAGCTGGGGCTTTCCGAGGACGGAGTCACCGAATCCTTGGTTCACATTAATGCAGTGGAATCCCAGGGATACATGGGAGCCCCTGTGCTGTTCGTGATGGGAGGCAGTCGGAGGGGACCCTGAGAATGCCTGAGATGACACCACACAGCAGCGAATCCACATGGCAGAGCTGCACTCCGGCATGAGCCGGGACCACGGTGAGGTGGAAGGGGAACTAGCAGTGGTCTGGGATGCTCCCGGGAATTGGCCGTTCACCCTCCTGCCTCTGGGGCCGACCTGATCCCATCGGACCAGAGAGAGCCCAGTGCGATCCAGGTCCTGTCCCAGACTCTTGCCAGGAGGCTGCTCCCTGGAAAACATTCCCCAAAGGGTGGGAAATCAGGATGAAGCTGGGAGGAATCATGCCTGGAGCTCACAAAAAGCATGATTGCAATCAGGGCATTCTGGAGCCCTCACTGGTGTCCCCAAGGAGGGACTGCAAAGGCAAAATTCCTCCCACACCGGGGCACGGATCACGGACACTTGCTTCCCTCTGTGCCAGTGCTGACCTTTTCAGAAAGGCACCAAAATGGGCTCTTCACACGGCTGTAGCACATCCCGGCAGCACTGGGGTTTTAAAAGTGGAAAGAAAACAACTGGGTAAAAAAAATAAAAAAGCCACTTCTGCAGCAGCGACGGCCTCGACGGTGCCCAAAAGCATTCGGAGAGTGAAGAGATGCTGGCAAGTGAAACCGTGGCTCCGGTGTCGTTAGAGGGAGACGCTGAGCTTTGATCTGGGAGCATCGGAGGCGCCAACGGGAGAAGTGGCTTTTCCAGAGCTCCGGCATTGGGCAGCGCCTGTGGGGCATTCAGGGCTGTTTTGGGCCCGGTGTCCTGGCATGTCCCAGCTTCGCTTTATCCCTGGGGAAGATTTTCTCTTCATCTACCCTGGTGGTTACTGAGCACAGGACTGAACCACGACAGGTGGCACCTCTGCTCCAGTAAACACTCCTTGTTTCCCAAAAAGTGAAATTCTCGCTCAGCGATAAAGCAACTTGGATTTCCCGGTCTGCTCTGGCCCCCGGGTTCCCACCACCCTTTGAGGGCTGATCCATCTTGATCCATTGCAAATGAACTGAGCGCGGGGCCGGGATGGCTCAGGTGCCACTCAGGGCGAGGTGCACAATATAATTAACATTTCCTCCGAGGTCCCCTCTCTCTTGCCTCATTAATTAAGCTGATGCAGAGCACTCCACGCAGCATGCATAATGAGCGGCTGCTAACGGGATGCTGCCGACAGTGCCTGGTGCTGCACGGTGCATGGTGCTGCACGGTGCATGGTGCAGAGTGCTGCAAAGTGCACGGTGCATGGTGCTGCACGGTGCACGGTGCTGCATGGTGCTGCATGGTGCTGCATGGTGCAGGACAGCCACGGTGCAGGGACGAGACCTTTCTTGCAAGTGGGTACAAGCACCAAGGCAGCTCCTCTTCTCCTTGCTGCACGGCCCAAGCTCGTTTTTGGCACTTGCACTGCTGATGGTGTCTTGCAATGGAGACTTAATGGGCTCTTAATAAGGGTGACAGCTCCTTTAATTGGAAAGTATCGGAGCAGGGATAATTGCTTCACTTTTAGGTTCTCATTTGCAGCTCCTAATTGACCCCGGGGAGAGCTGCCCGCTCGGAGCCAGGATCTCTGTCGGGTGTGAGACGAGGAAGAGGAGTACGTGTGCCCCGGGATGTCCTTGCAGGGGTGCAGGTGGGTGGGGAGCTGTGGAAAGGGTGCCCTGTGCACGTGGGCATCCTTGAAGGGCCACATGCACACAGATGCCCTTTCCTCGCAGGAGTGCATGCACATGCATGTCCATTCCTTGCAGGGCAGCACGCACGCAGATGTCCTTTCCTTGCAGGATTGCATGCAACGGGTGTCCTTTCCTCACAGGACTGCATGCACATGCATGTCCATTCCTCGCAGGGCAGCATGCACACGGATGTCCTTTCCTCGCAGCGTTGCATGCAGGCAGATGTCCTTTCCTTGCAGGATTGCATGCAACGGGTGTCCTTTCCTCGCAGGACTGCATGCACGTGCATGTCCGTTCCTCACAGGGCCGCATACACACAGATGCCCTTTCCTCGCAGGCTGCATGCACACGGATGGCCTTTCCCTGCAGCACTGCATGCACATGGACACCCTCACAGGGCTGCACACTTGCGGGTTAGACAGACAGGAGGGACCCCGACACGGCTGCCCGACGGGGCCCCGGCCGTGCACCCCGGCTGAGCCAGATACTCTTCACACCTCCTGGTCATACAAAGAGCCAGACAAGCTCTTTTTTTCTCCCAGCAGATGACACTTTTACTTAAAGCCAGTGGAGATTTTTCTTTTCTTTTTTTTTCCGTTTTTTTTTTTTGTGCTCCCTTCACTTCAGTCACAAGTTTGCAGCACTGATATCCAGGTCCAGCCCACGGCCCCTGCATTCCCACCATTTCCAGCCCCTTCCCGATGGAGCACCAGATCCGTACGGCCAGCGGCACCGAGGCCGATGACCCCGGGAAGGGCGACAGTGGCAGCGCTGGGACGCGGGCAGCAGCGGCAGGGCCGGGGCTGAGCCTCCTCCGCGGCGCTTCAGCCATGTTGCTTCCTTGCTGTATCTAAAATTGAATCCGCTCGGATTTTTTTCCCTCTTTCCTGTGCGCGCTCCCGCTCGCTTTGCCTTTTTTTTTTTTTTTTTTTTTTTTTTTTTTTTGCTTATGTTTGCTGCACGCAGGCAAGAGCAGGGGAGGGGGAAGAAAATCAGCGTAATTCACAGCTCGTGCATCATCTCGTGCGAGCGCTTCCCAAGGCGGTGCGGGCGCCCGGATGCTGCTCCATGCACTCAGAGCGATCCTTCCTTTTTATTTTGCCCCTTCTTTGTTCTGGCATGGCCTCAGGCGGGCTCTGCAAAAGGGATGGTCACTCCACTATGTCTAACAGCTTCATGGCTTTAATAATCTGGGTTTTGCTCGCTTTTGCTCGCTTTGGGTGTTTATAAATTCCCGGCCAGGCGCTTTTCCAAGCTGGACTCATCCCTGCCCGGCTCGCGGCACCCTGGCTTCGGGCAGTGGCCAAGGCCTGGCCAGGCATCGCCTGGAGCCCCAAGTGCCGGGTCCGCGGGGGTCCCCGCTGGAGCAGCGCGTTCCCACCAGCTCCACGGCACCGCGGGAAGTGCGTGGGCGACGGCAGCGGGAAGCGGCAGCAGGAAGAGCCGGCAGTGCCTGCCATGCCAGCTGGGCCATGCAAAGCCTTCAGCCTCATGTCCCTCCCTGCCTCCCTTCATCCTCCTCCTTTCTGCTCTGTCCCACCCCTCCCGGCTTTCCTGCACCCTCTCAGCTCGCCATGGGAAGAGCGGCCCAACAAGAGCTTCTCCACATCTGTTCCAGGTTTCCTGCTCTTTCCAAGCACAGCACTTGCCCCCTACCATGTAGCCCAGCCTGGAACAGCAACCGTGGCCACCTCGACAGGCGGGTGCCCGGGCTCGTGGCCACCTCGACAAGCCAGTTCCTGGGACCTGTGGCCACCTCGACAGGCCAGTTCCCAGGTCCACCGTGGCAGCCGCTGTCGGCCTCGCTGCTGGCCGTGCCGGCAGGGAGCTCCCTGCGAGGGCCGAGTGTGCGCTGCGGCTCCCCCTTTTCATTTATTTCTCTGGCTTTTCAGGCCACCATTTGGTGGCTTGGGGTGCGTACGTGTGTGCATTGCGTGCTGCAGGCCCTATGTGCATGCGTGTGCATTCCCTGGCCTTTCTCCATCCGTCCAGTCTGGAAGTGGAGGTTACTCTGTCCCACGGACATGGGGAATGCCCCTCACCATCCCCTGTGTGCTTTGACCTGAGCAGGCCAGAGCCGGGCCGGGATTCTGGGAGCAATGGCATGGAAAGCTGCCTGTCTGGGATTCCGGGAGTCTTGGGGCTCTCTGGAGCCTTGCTGCTCTGATGCTGCCGCATGGCAACACGGGATGGAATGGAACAGGATAGGATGGGACAGGGTTGGAGAAGATGGGATGGGATGCGCAGGATAGGATGATATGAGACTGGATGGCATGGGACAGCATGGGACGAGATGGCACAGGATGGGATGTGATGGGACACAGCAGGATGAGGTGAGAAAGGATGGACCAGGACACGATGGGCTGGGCTGGGTCAGGATGGGACGGGAGGGGACAACACTCAGCCGGGCACCCGCTCGTGTCACGCGGGGGCACGGGCCGCCCCGTCCCGCAGGCCGAGCGGGCCCGCTCCGCTGCCCGGGGCCGCGGGGCGGTGCGCGGCGGCGCCGCCCGGTGCCGGTGCCGCCCTCGCGGGGCGGTTCTGCCGCCCGCCCCGCGGCCCGGCCCGGCGGCGGAGCCACGCGAGAGCCGGGGCCGGCGCGGGGCGCGGGGAGCGGGGCGGGCAGCGCGCATGAGCCGCGGCGGCGGCGGCGGCGGGGAGGGAACGGAGCGGAGCCGAGCGGAGCGAGCGCGGGAGGGCGCGCGGGAAGGAGCGCGGCCGCCGCGGGTGTCGCCGCGCCCGGAGCCCCGCGGCCGGGGCGGCCTCGCCCCGCGCCGCCGCCGCCCAGGTAAGCGCCGCGGCCGCCGGCCCGGCCCCCCCTTCCCGCTCCCCCGCGCTCGCGGCCGGCGTCGCCATTTTGCCTCGCCGCCTGCGCCCCGGTAACGGCGGCGCCCGCGCCTCCCGCGCTGTTTTTTTGTGGGTTTTTTTTTCGTTTTTTTTTTTTGCCCTCCCTTTTTATTTTTTATTTTTGCCCTGTGTCGCCTCGCGCCGCCTCCTGCGCCCCTCCCCCGGATGTCCCCTCGGTGACAGGCGGCAGCGGTGGTACCGCGGGCCCGGTCTGCGGAGGGGAGGGAGGACGCGGGTGGCCGGGCCGGGGACAGAGCACAGGGGTATCCAGGCCCGGCCCGCTGAGGGGCAGGTGGCCTGGGAGGTGACAGGGGAAGGCACCCAGCCACGGGGGTGACACATGGACAAGAGGTCGGGGCTGGGAGGGGACGGGTGTCCGGGGAGGTGACAGGAGGGTAAGGGAGTCCAGGACGTGAGGGAGGGACTAGGACACAGGTGACAGGCGGACAGGATGGCCAAGCCACGGGGATGACAGGTGGATGGGATGGCCTGGCCAGGGAGGTGACAGGCGGATGGGTTGACCAGGGAGGTGACAAACAGACAGGGCGGCTGGGACAGGGAATTAACCAATGCATGGGATAGTTGTGGAAGTGACGAGTGGACGGGGTGACCAAGGAGGTGACAAGCAGCCAGGGTGGTCAGGCCAGGGAGCTGAGCGGCAGACACGATGGCTCTGGAGGTGACGGGATGGCCAGGGAGGTGACAGGATAGGCAGACTGTGGAGGCGATGGATGGATGGGGTGGCCAGGTCAGCGAGGTGACAAGTGGACAGGACGGACAAGTCAGGGAGGTAACGAGCACATGTGACAAACAGGCCAGGGAGGTGACAGGCATTCGGGATGGCCAGGCCAGGGCGGTGATGGTTGGATGGGACAGGAGGACCAAGGAGGTGACAGTTGGCCAGGATGGCCAGGACAAGGAGATGATGGGCAAAGGACCAGCCAGGCCAGGAAGGTTGGACAGGATGACCAAGGAGCTGACAGCCAGATGCGATGGCCAAGCCAGAGGGGTGACGATTTTCAGGTGGCCTTAGCAGGCCCAGGGAAGGGACAGCTTGACCAAACACTGCATCTCCTTGTGCTACGGACATCCTGGGTGAGGGGACACCGGGGACACCCCGGTCACTGTAGCAGGCCCCCATCGCCACGACCTCGTGACAGAGGTGAGACCCATGGTGGCCGGGGCAGGCCAGGTCGGGGACGTCCCCATCCGCTCCGACGTTGCTGCTGGAGGCGGCAGGCGCCGAGGAGGCCGCATCGGAGGCCGCATCCCGTGAAGTTGCTGCCGCTCATTGTCTGCTGCTTTTTTGTGTGCGCGTGTGTGTGCTTTTCGCATTTGCTTTTGTGCCTTAGGATGGGCGAGGGGGAGGGACTTGCTAATGTGTTTCAAACAGAAACTTTAAACCATCAAAAGCTTCACCCACGCCCAGAAATAGTCACTTGGCTGAAAGACAGAAAGACAGCGGCTTTATGCTTTTTTTTTTTTTTTTTAACTGGAGGATTATTTCCTTGAGAAGCGCCTTCGCAGGGGGACGTTCAACGTGGGGACTTGCAGCCCCTGAGTTTTGCTCGGATTTTGTTCCTTGTTTTTGCTCTTTAGGAGTTGTATCTCCTAGAGCAGGACCTTAGACGCCTCCAGCTTGCAGAAAGGCACCAAGAAAAAGCCTATCCTGGGGTACTGGGAGAGCAGCTGAGGTCGGGGAGCTCCTTTGGGTCGCGGGGTCCTCGTGTCATCCCTCTGTGCTCCGGAGGGATGTGCCGCTTGCTTCCCGTGCTGGTGTTACGTGCAGCCGAGCATCCCCTTTGGAGCCGATGCTAAATTATGGACGATAAGTGGAGCTGGGGCTGCGCAGGCATGGCCTTAGCAATGGGGCTCCTGATGTCCAAATCCTGCCAGGGAATTTTCCTCCCTCTGTATCCGTAGGGGACGTGGGGGCCGCAGCAGTCCCTGGGGAAGGGAGCCCGCCCGGTTGGCGGCGCTCAGGCACGGCCGGCTGCGCCTTCCTGCTCGCTCGACCCGAGGTAACGGCGCGCGTTTGTGCAGGGAGTTATTGCCCCTTCTGCAGTCTGTGTCAGACTGACCCAAACCCGCAGGCGGGCGCCGAGCGTCGGCAGTGCCGCTCCA
Source organism: Tinamus guttatus (assembly GCF_059628265.1). Lineage (NCBI taxonomy): Eukaryota > Metazoa > Chordata > Aves > Tinamiformes > Tinamidae > Tinamus > Tinamus guttatus. Next base: position 96,187 of record NW_028288728.1, read on the forward strand.
CGCGCTCACGCTCGGCAGAGCCCGGCACCGCTCTAGGAGCAGTTTCCAAGACTAAACAGCCTCTCCGGGAAAGCAAAGCGACATTACCTGCCTCCGATAGCTTTGCTGGACAGTGCTTTTTTTCCAGGGCGGGAACGGGATACTTTAAAAGTGCTTCCTCTTACTTCTCCAGGTGTCTCGAGCTGAGCTGGAACACTGATCCGTGAGCCCCTTCGGAGGCCTGTGCGCTCCCGACGCGTCCGTCTGGTCCGTCCCCCGCCTGCTGCCCGGCTCTGATGGCACAAGCGTAACGAGTCCTCGCACCATGCACAGTAAGGACCTGCCCATGTCTTTTTCTGCCCCATAAGTTGCAAAAGGGCTTTAACCAAAATTTAACAAAAGCACAGGAAGATGCAGTCTGTTGTCTGGTTGCGGCATGTGTTAGGCAAAGGCGAGTGAAAAGTTTGGACATTACAAAAAAACAATGGGCAGATTTGTGCTGTTTGGCTCTGGGGCAATTCCTTTGGGATCCCTGGGGTCATGTCGGTGGTAAGGGAGTGGAGTTTGGCTCTTGCCAAGTGGTTTATTGGCTTTCATTTTTCATTTAGCCGAAAATAAGAGGCGGGGGGAAAATTCAAAGAAGTATTTGGTGTGGAAAGCAAAAGAAGTTGAAACCATCCCGAGCACTCCCTGTTCCACCACTCTCCCTCCCTCGGAAGTGTCCATGTCCCATCGCAGAGCTGCTGTGCTGGTCACCCATGGCAATTGTCACCTCCTGCAGCCAGGCTTGTTTGTTGAGATCCAAAGGTTGTTGCATCCCGGGATCCCTGGGACTTCCCGGCACTGCTGACACAAGCTGTAGCGAGTGCATGAGCCTCTTACCAAAGGAGCCCAAATTAGCTGCATAATCATTCCTGTGTTCAGCACCAAATGCCAGAGAACCTGTTGCCAAGACTGAAATTTCTCATTTGATCCGATTAACCTTTGTGTCCGCGCAAACAACCAAATATTTGTCACCGGCTGAACATGTGCTGGAGGGTCTCCTCGGCGCTTGCTTTGCAGCAGGCAGCGCCCCTTCGCGCGCAGCGAGCCCCGTGTCGAGGCCGCCGTCGTGTCCCTGTGGCCATGGGGTCCCGCTGGCCCCGCACCCGGGCTCCTGGCTTGTTTTGCCAGGCCATCGCGTCAGCTGCCCCCCGAATTGCTCCCTGCAGTGAGTATCACTCTCCTGAGCAGGCACTTGGCACCCAAGGGTCGGCGCTTGGGCTCTCAGGTGGCTGTTGGGGCTGCCGAGCGGCGCGTTGGCTGCCGGATCCGCAGGCAGCGCCTCCTCCGTTGAGTTAGATGATGCCAACGTGCCAATTTGTGGAAGGGTTTGGGAGCGAAGAGTCGACTCTGTGTTTTGGACTATGTGCGTGCAGGGAAAGAGAAGTGCTAGGGAAAGGGGAAGGAAGCACCGCCAGGCACATTGCTTCTCACTGTGTCCCTTCCAGCCCTCGGGCCAGAAGTGGCCGCGGTGGCCGGCAAGGGCTTCCCTGCCAGTGCACGAGGCTCTTGCAGAGGTCTGGAGGGCTCCTTGCAGGCTGGAGTTTCTCCTCGGGCCCTACTGCTTTTCAGCAAGGGGAATGTCGTGTCTCCTGCTCGGCATGGGACACCGCACCATGGAGCAGGGCGGCCTTGCGGGCAGCCTGGCCGCGGCTCCGGAGAATTCCTGCGGGAACGGGGAATGCCGAGGCCTCGTCAGCACCACTGCGCCCTGCAAGGCCACGCTCTGCTCAGGACAGAGCTGTGCAGAGAAGGACCCGCACGGATGAAGGTGACGGAATGAAACACGGCAGGGACCGGCTCCAAAGCTGCCCGAGACCTCAGTGTTCCTTGGCACCTGCCTGTCTTGTCTTGATCTGGCTCTTGGTTGTCGAAGATGGTGTCACGAGCAGTGAGGCTGTGTGTCGGGCTGGGACAGTGCTGTCCTCCTGAAAATCACCTTGGTGCCTCAATTCTTGCACCTCTTCCTGGACCCTCAATTCCTGTGGGATCTGGGAGCAGGGAGAGAAGGGAAGGAGACACCTCTGCCTTGGAGATGCTCTGCCTGCCCTGTTGCTTTTGGTCCCGATGGGATGAGGGGCTGAGCAGCTTGTTGAGCCACCTCGGAGCCCTCTGTCCAGGCCACCCTCTCTGCCTTGTGGCAGCCTGCAGGAAAGAGGGAAGGCTCCGCTCCTCAGTTTCCCTGGAGAGGGATTTGGCACCATCTTCTAGCTACCATCGAGAGGAGCTGTGTGTTTTTTGCATTAGAGAACACAATAAATATCAGTATAAGCAGATGGTCCAGAGTCATGTTTCACTCTGCCCCTAGATTTCAGCGGATTTGTAGACACGGGCAGGATTATTTGGCTCCCTCGGAGTCACTACCCTTTGCAGCAGACCTGGCCCAAGCAGGACTCCTGCGGATTTGGCTCCCAGTTGGGTGGATGCAGCTCGACTCTGCAGTGCTGAAGCTGCCACATGCTCCCCAAAGCCCCCAGTTGCTCAGCCCTCCAGGAAATTCCACTTTCATTTTAAGAGGCATTTCCAAAAGGGAAAGACATGAGCGTCATCTCCGCGATGGCTGGGCATCCCTCCTGCCTGATAGTCAAGAGGGGGACAATTAATCCCGGCACATTCGGGAGACTCCTTGTAGCTGACTGTTGCTCCTTCGTTGGTTTGAGCGTGCCAGGCTTGAGGCTTCTCGTGCAGCTGTAGATATTTGGAATAAACTCAGGCGAGATCCTGCCGTGCAGCGGGCTTAATCCCGCCACCGCTGAGGCTGAGGGTTGTCCTCCTGCTTCCACTGGGAGCCAGAGTGGGCCCTTTGCGATAATTTCTGATGTTCATTATTTATAGAGAAGCCAAATTGAATTATTAATACGGAAAATTTAGATAACATTAACAATTCTCAGTTTATAACAGTTTCCCATTAATAAGGAAAATTGGAAATTTATCACTACATCTGCTCATTAAAACTCAGTATTTTTTTTTCTTTTGGTGTTTTAAATGAAAGTGTAGAAATAAACGAAGGGGAAAAGCCATTTATTCGTTGCTTCTTTGGAGGAAGCCAGCCCATAATTTTCAATAAAGTCTTTGCCGTTATATGTGGAGAGAAAACAGCCTGCAACGAAAGCAGCTCTTCAGCCGTGTCTGCAGCGTGGCTCGGCCGTACAGCAAGCGCTTAGAAACGTGTCCTGTTTCTTCTCTTTAGATCAACACTTAGTATCTGGTAGTTTCCTAAATCCCCTCCCTCTCCAGCAGCTTTCCCTGTTTTCAGCATGTGTTTTTCCCAGCTTCACGGAGCTGCGTGCTAGTTTAACACCCACTGCTCGTTTCAGAGATGGGGGATTCCTATGCCTGCAAAGGTGGAAGGAAAACTGCAGGCTCGAACAAACCCACGGCGAGCAAAGAAAGCAGGACGGACACGAGGATAAATCCGCCGGCAGAGCTTCCCAAGCTCGGTAAGGAACAGGATTTCGGTTCCGTGGAGGTGAAGAGGAAGGAGGGGACAAGGTGCGAAGGCATCGAGCCTCCTGGCGCGTGTGGGTGGCTCGGTGCAGCCTCAGCTCCGTGGTCCCCACGAGCAGCGTTGCTTGTGCTGGGCCACGAAGGCTGTGGGCCCCTGGAGCTGTAGGGAGAAGGTCCCAGGAAACAGGGAATGCCGGGAGGGGAGGGAGAGGGGTATTCTCCTTCTCTAGAGGGTTGTGTGTCTGTCTGACGAGATGAGTGTCTCGCTGTCCTTATGTCATGTTGGAAGCTAGGTGTTACGTGGAAGGATGGAAGGGCTCGGATGAGTCCAGACCATCTGCTGTCTCCCGCGTCGTGTCCCCCATGATGTCGGCTCGTGAGCGTGCGAGCCGGGAGAACCAGCTCGCAGAGAGTTGTTGCTCTGATGGATAGCCTAGAATTCCTCTCCCCAGGAATTTCTGGGCCCAAGAAGAATTTTCTGCCATCTGCTTGTGCCAGGCATATGTGCAGTGCGAGCCCTGGCCGCCTTCGCCTGGGCTCACCCCTCGCCTTGGTTTCAGAGTGGGAGCCCAGCCCAGAGCAGAGCTAGGTGGTTTTGGGGCCTGCTTGCAGAATCCTCCGCTCCCTTTAGGGCCACGAGCCTCCCTTTACATTTTGGGGAGAGCCCAAACCAAACGGGGCGTTTTTTATGACTGCTGTGTGAGCTGGAGCGGGACTAGGCAGCATTAAATAGGTGGTTGTGAACAAGCCCCTCTCAGAGCCGCGGGTACCTGTTGCCTCGCCAGCTGGCTCCGCGCTGCTGTGGGCTCCTGCTTTATTGCAGCTCTGGGGCCCCGCCGGAGCAATGAGGCTGCCTCGCAGGGGGGAAGGTAAATGGCTTTTTAAGGACTTAATTTATATTCCATAAAGGTCACTGCTGTGCTGTACGTGAACAGTCACGTCTTGCCGGCGAGGCCTTCTGGGCAAGTGGGATTCCCAAAGGATGCACCATCATCAAATGATGCTTTTATGGATATCAAAGCAGAGCAAACCAGCTGGCACAGCTTCAGGGGGCTGGAAATTAAATTGTCTTGTTTGCTATTTTTCCTCTGGCTGGTGGGGCAGAAGGCATGAAAAAGGAGGCAGAATGTGTGTTTGGCAGTGCTTTTGTAGGTAACCTCTTGGCTCTCTGTTTAATCTCTAGCACTTCTTCCCAAAATCCTGGCTTAGCTTCTGAATGTGGCCAGCAGGAGCCTCGGAGCTGGGGAGGTTGCAGGTGGTGCTTCTTTCTACCTGCTTTTCACCAGGGAAGACTGTTTTATAGATGTGTTAGGGTTGATTTGTTTTAACCTGAATTATCCCCTGCTGGCTGATATGGGGTTTCCTTTGCGGGGAGGTTTGGTTTTTGCAGCAAACGGCTCCTATTCCCAGCCCTGTTCATTAAACCCCCTGGTCTGAGCAGTCTGAGCCTTCCGTCCACTGTTTCCCAAAGGCCCTTCACACACGTCCAGCTTGGCTTGGGCTACATTGGCTCCCTGCATCCCTCAAATTTATGGGTTAGCCCCCAAAATACATTTGAAAGAGCTTTGCTCAGGCTCTTTTCACCTGGAGGCACCCATTTTCCAAAACCGCCCTGGTTTGGGCTGTTTCTGTTAGCAATGGCCAGGCTGGAAGAGCAGAGCTCCCAAAACTCCGAGCTCATGGAGGCTGTGAGCCCCTCGCAGAGGCTGCGGCCTCCGTGCCCTCCGAGCTGGCTCCTGTCTGCAGCCCTGGCCTGGGGTCCCGTCTGGGCTCACATTTCTTTTGCTCAGCAGTTTAGTCGCTGAGGGATGTCTTGCAACCCAAGCAGAAGGACTTGCAGGCTGGATTTCCAAAGCAAGCCCCAGCCAGGCTGGAATTTCTCTGTATCTGCTTCCATAACCAGCAGGGAGACGGGCACTGGCCAGGCTCTCCTCTAGGCAGCAACAGCTGGGCTGGGCACAGCCAGCTCCCATGTGGGTATCTGTGGGTGCTCAGCTCTGCCCTGGTTTCCCAGGGAAGCTGGGATTGCTTTCCAAGGGGGAATCTCTGTCCCCAGCAGCACTGCGGCTCCTCAGGCCCTTGGCAGCGGGAGGCTGGCCGGGCAGCGGGGAGCCAAGTGCGGAGCTGGTCGCCCGCCGCGGTGCCCGGGGCCACCTGTGCCGCGTCTGCTTGCAGGAAATGCAACCAGCGACAAAGCGGAAGGCAGGAAGAAGGGACGACCCAAGGCCGAGAACCAGGCGCTGAAGGACATTCCCGTAAGCCCCCGCATTGTCTCGCCCCAGGCCCCATCCCTCTCCATCCGGCTTGTCCTGCCCGCCTGCTCCAGCGGGCTCAGCAGGAGCCAGACCTGCCTATTGGATGGTTTAGCCTTCAGAACAGTCTGCAGCTCTGCAGGATCCGGGTCCCCGTGTCTCCTCCTTGTCATCCCTCAGCATCCCCAGCACCTTGGAAAACGCCGGTGTCCCCAGGCTTCTCCAGCTCCCCTTCTTGGGGCTTTCCCAGCCGAGCTTTATTCCCTCACAGCCCTGTTGGGTTTGGTTTAATGATCAGGGAGCACCAGGGGAAGGGTGATTTATTCCCTGCGGAATTGTGCAGTTTAATTCCCTGCACGGGAGCGTGGACAGCACACGGAGCAGTTTGTCATGAGAGTGTGGGCATGGGCTGATTTAATGACTAGATGAAATGTGGGGTGATTAAATCACCCGAGTGACTTGTGGCCTGGCTTATTCCTCGCTCTGGGAGACCCAGCAGGATGAGTTTTCAGGAGGAACCTGAAACTCCATAGAGCCTATGTCCAAAACTCCGTTACGGTCCCGTTTGCTGGCAGGAGCCCACGCGGTGCCATGGTTTGCGGTGCGGAGGGAAGGGGCTGGGGAGGCGGAGAGCAGCAGCGCGAGGGTCCGCTCCGTGTCCCCAGCCCTCTCGAGATGCATCTGCCTGGTCACCAGGGCACCAACGCTCCTCTCACCCGTGTCTCCTGTCTGCTCTTCCCAGCTGCCCCTGATGAACCAGTGGAAGGACGAGTTCAAAGCACACTCCAGGGTGAAATGCCCCAATTCGGGCTGCTGGCTGGAGTTCCCCAGCATTTATGGCTTGAAGTACCACTACCAGCGTTGCCAGGGGGTAAGCGGCCCTAGGGCTCCGCGTCCTTTCTTGCACTGCCATTCTCAGGGCAAAACCATCCTTCTCAGGCCGTCGAAGTCAGGTGAAATGTGAGATTAAAAAAGGGGGAAGAAAGGCAAGAGGGCACACATGGGCCAGAGGCTGTTTGCGAGGTGTGTGCGAGAGGGTCAGGGTCCCTTCAACACCCTGTCAGGTCCAGCTCAGAGGTGACCTGGGCCAAGGGTAGCTCTGTTCCAACGGGGAGAAGGGTATTTATGTATTTATGCACTGCCCTATTTGCATGCCCATAGCTTGCGCTGTTGTTAAAAGCACTTTCAAATGATCCCTCAGCTACCCAGAGCTTGAGCTTTGATTCCGCTCTTGGTAGCTCCTTGCTGCCCCTCTCGGAGCAGCGCCCGTCGCCTCCCACCCAGCATCCACGAACCCCTCGTGAGATGCCACGTTGTCGTGCCCGTCCCCATCAGGAAAAACCTGGTCCTTCCGATGTCCCTGACTGTCCCATCTCCTCCCATCCTGCACAGGGAGCGATCTCGGAGAAGCTGACGTACTCGTGCTCGTACTGTGAAGCTGCCTTTACCTCCAAGACACAGCTGGAAAAGCATCGCCTGTGGAATCACTTGGACCGGCCAGTGCCAAGCAGCAAAGCGGAAAGCAAAGTGCAGAAGTCCATTGGGAAGAGCAGTGGCAAGAAAAGGTACCAGGTGGTGGCTGGGCTGCGAGGCACTGCTGTGGGGAGGGCTGGGAGAAGGGGAACCTTCCTACTTCCATTCCCGTGGGCTGGGGAGCGGGGAGAGGTGTCAGTGACGTTTATCTCTCACCCCCTCTTTAAACAAGCCCTCTGTGCTTTGCCCTAGAGCTGCTGAGAGTTCAGCTTGCCCCACCATCCATCCCAAACAGGCAAAGACGGAAAAGGCCGTGGCCCAGGCGCACGCTGCGAACGGCGAGTGCCCGGCGGAGAGCCGGGAGAGCAGGGAGTTTCAGATCGCAGCGGCAGAGGCAACTGCAGCCGCGACGCCCACGGCGAAGTCTTCGAGCTGCAAGGATGCCGGGCAGCAGGGAGGCAGCCAGGCCTCGCTGCAGGAGGAAGACCCTGAGAGGATGAAGCACAGTAAGATTAGAGCCTGGAGAGGGGGTCCCATAGGAAGGGCAGGGACTCTGCTCTGGGAAGAGCTGCTGCGAGTTTCCCTCCACAAGCACTTGGGTTTGTGAGGGCAAACAGGATCCAGGGACGTGTCCCGGTGCGTGAGGAGCAGGGCAGGACAGGATGACATGGTGCTCCTGCCCCTCGTGAAGCCTTCTGGCCTCGGGCAGTTGGCAAGGGGTGTCCAGAGCGCGCCCTGCCAGGGCCGCGTGGCTCTGCAAACCCTCTCCTCCAAATGCATCTGATCCCTTTTTTGAACACTCTGGTAATTTTGCCCCTAGCAGTTGCTTGCAGCAGTGAGTTCTGCAGCGAGTTAGAAGCAGTTTGCAGCTGTGGTGGACATGTATCTGTGGGAGCTGTATGGTCACCAGTGGATTGAATTCCCCGCAGCACAGCAAGCTGCCATCTGTCAGTTCATCTGTCCTAACTGGCCGTGGCAGTTTACACCAGGGTGGCTCTTGCAAACCCATTTTCCACAGGTGTTGGGGCAGGGTGAGGAGGCTCCCTGTGTCGGTTATCACTACGTGGTGGCAGGCAGTGACATGCTGGGCCACGGCTGCTCCTGCCACAGCGCAGTGTCACCCTGCTAGTGGCTGCAAAGTGAACCAGCACGGACACCACGGTGGCCAAAGCTGTGCAGGCTCTGGAAACCATGAGGTGTAAAGCTACAATTTCCAGGTGTTGTGCTGGCCTTCCGTGGATGCCACCATCACTCCCCGGCTCTGGGTTGGGAAACAGTGTCCTCTCACCGTTTGATGGGCTGGAGACTTCAATAGCCCCTATATTTCATGGTGGAAAAGGCCTCTGTGGGTTGGATCCCATCTGGCCCCTCTTGGCGTGAGCCGGTGCGCTCCCCTTGCCTAGGGACAGCTGCAGCCCACTGTCAGCACAGTTATTTGACCAAATCTCTCTCTGTGTTTTCTCTCTTTTGAGTCAGGAAGGAAACAGAAAACTCCTAAGAAGTTTACGGGGGAGCAGCCTTCCATCTCGGGAACTTTTGGACTGAAAGGTAATATGGGGGCAACCCGGCCAGCTGTAGAGTTGTAGCTTCTCCCTGGGGCGTATCAGGGATGCTCCTTCTCCATGGGGGCCACCTGGGTGTGTCCTGTGGGATGTCACACTGGGGGAGCTTGGAAAGGGAAGGATGCTATCAGCCCTGTCTGCTCCGCACTGGGAGCTGGTCCTGGGAAATGAGGGAAGAGGGGAAAGGACCTGGCTATGTCCAATCTGAAACATGAGACTGAAGAGCTGCTGGCACAAATGGTCAAAAGACAAACGCAGGCCTGGGATGTAGCAGTATTTCCAGTGGAATCCAGGAGAATTTGTGCTGCATAGGGAGACTAAGGGGCACATCTGTCCTCCTAATCAACAGCATCTCGAGTGCTGGTGGTTTTAAAGAAAATGAATTTGAAGGGGAAGAACCTGATGAAGGCAGAGTGAGAGGGACTGCAACTGTGCTCCATAAACCCCAGCACGGGTACCAGGAAGGGAGGAAACCTGGAAAATCCCAGGCATAAGAGCAACAGGATTTGGGTTGGAGACTAAATTCATTCAACTGGGGAAAACAGAAGCGAGTTTCCAGGCACTGGAGGAGGCAGCACTTTCCAGTATAAGTCCTGAGGGAGAGGCACTAATGGCTTTGAAGGAACTAAACACACTTACCAACATGTGGGTTGGATGTGGTCCCTCTGGTATCCTGCTCTCTGGCTCCTGGGAAGTCTGGGGTTGTTTCTCTTCACTGGCCCCCAGGGGCAACCCTGGGGTTGCCAGAATCACAACCTGGCCCTGCAGGTTCACGTACACGTGGGTCTGGCCCTGGCGCTGACGTTGCCTCCCATTCTCCTTCTGGAAGTGCAGACACGAGGCCGAACGGCCCATGGGTCTAAGGTGGTTGGTGGGGCCCAGGTCTCCATTATCTTGGCTTTCCCAAGCCTGAATGGGAAGCACGTGCTTTGCCCATGCACTTGTACAAGGAAAAGTTCCTCCTTGCCACAACAGTGACCTCACATTCCCATAGCCCATGAACTGCCTTGGGGGGAAGTATTTCTCTTTGTGTTTACAAAGCACTGCACACTGTTGTGACTTTGCTTATCATTCTTAGGGCCTGGTCCTATGCGTATAATCTTGGCAGAGCAATAGCTGACTCGATGTCCCCATGTCAGAGATTTTTATCCTGCTAAATTCAGGTCAAGCAGACATTAAGTTAAAATTCCCTCCCTGTGCAGGTCTTGTCAAAGCAGAAGACAAGGCGAAAGCCCATCGAGCCAAGAAGCTGGAGGGGAACACCCACATGGAGGACCTGAAAAAGAAGCCCCCAGGAGCCGGTGTGAAGAAGGAAGCGGTTGTGCATTTACCAGCAGGTGAGGCTGGTGGAGCCAGAGCAGGGCAGCAGCTTTGTACACGTCCCTGCTGCTCCAGCAGTTCATTCCTGTGCTCTGCTCCAAAGTTGTGTGGTTCCACCTTTGCACTGCAGCTGCTGGTCCTCGCACTCCTCCAGGCCCAGCAGACTGTTCTGTTGGGTTAATTTTCTCCCAGATTTTGTGAGCATAAGCACAAGCTAAATGCAGCACTAGACAAGAGCTGGAAGCGGGCAGGTCCCGTCTGTCTGAGGTGGAGCACAGATGTGAAAGCAGACACTGGCCCCACCATATCTGTGTGGCCACAGGAGCATCCTGAAATGGGTGCCCTACTTCACTCTGAGCACTAGGAGTTGAATCCTGAAGCTGGCTGCGGCATGGCCACAATTTGGATCAGCTCCTGGGACAATGACATTTTTCTGCTATCACCTCCAGGAATGATGCCAATGGCTTCAGGTGCAACCGCGTCCTCCCCGAGCCTCCGAGGCACAGCCTGCATCCAAACACAGGTTGCTGGTTTTCCCTGGGGAGCTCTGGCAGCAGGAGGAATGCAGGATGTGCAAAATAAACACAGCTGCAATGCCTTGCACAGGCTTCACATTCAAATAAACGTCTCTCTGATCTCACAGCCGTGCAAAAGCATCCAAATAAACAGTCTGGGCAGGTTGTATCCAGGCCAGGCTTCCCTTGCTGGAAATGTACCGTGTTCTGCTGAGAACACGGCATGAACTCTGGGCCTGGGAGCAGGTTTTGGCCCCACATAGCTTTTATTCTGAGTATATTTTAAGCTTGTCACAGCCGTTCAAATAAACACATGGCTGGAAGCTAGTATGCCCATTAGCTCCGTGTGCTTCTGCCGGGAACATAAGAGAGCCAGGGAAAACTTTCCAGGCACACGGTCTGGATGGAGCTGAGACGTTCACTTTGTTTCACTCCCACTGATGGTTTCATTTGGCAGCCGGGAGTTGTTCTAAGCAGGGCAAGATGAGGTGGCCAGGGGCATCCTGGTGTTTAAACTCCCGATATGCAGGATATGGAGTGGGGTTGGAAAAGCAAACCTCATTTTCCTTATGAAATGCCAGCAAGTCAGTTAACTGTACATAAAATGGCCCAGTGACCTAGTTTGCTCAGGCAGCTTCAGGACTTGCATGGGAGGTAGAGCTGCAAGTGCCTGGGAAGTTTGTGTGTCTGGATTTGACTTGACCCATGACTGTGAGAGAATTCTGTAACTTTCACCACTGAAGTGGCTTTCAACTTGGCAAACCATGGCTTTAAAAAGGGCTCTCCTGACGAGCAGCCTGGGCAGGTGGTTGTCTCTACTGCTCAGTTAACACCTCTCTCCCCTGGCCAGCAAACCCCGAGGACCAGTGGCAGCGTGAGATCAGTGAGAAGGGAGAAGTCGCCTGTCCAACCTGCAGTGTCATAACCCGAAAAACTGTTGTTGGGCTCAAGAAGCACATGGATGTCTGCCAGAAGGTAAGGGCTTGCTATACTCAGTCATGGCTTGTTTGTGTTTAGGAGAATGCAGAGATATCTGCTCTTTCAAGCCAAGCTCCCAAATTCATATCAGTAGTTCCTAAAAGTGGTTCTAGGGCTGTTTGATAGAGTCCTTGCTAGTCATCAGTTGGCGGCTTCACTTGTGTTCTGATTCACAGAGGGATTTGGGAAGCTAATTTTCATCCATTCTGAATCCCTTTGTGGTCTGGGCCCCTTGTCACAGTGTCTCCAGCAGAGCTGGGTATTTCTAGTAGCTAACTGAATAGATTTAAGGATAGAGAGATTGCTGGGCTTGTGTCTAATCTAGCCTACTTCCGAGCTCCAGCTGTGGGATTTTCCTGGGTGCCCTGCCTCGCATCAGGCAGGATGAATTGTGGTTGAACGAGAGCACTTCTCAGAGAGGCCCTGGATGTGCTCAGGCAGACTGTCAGGACGCAGGAGTTCAGTAATGGCGCAGTGAAAAACTGCGTCCCTGCCACAGTACCATCCATCAGAGCCCAGGATTACATCCTCATCCGTCACCTGGCACAGTGCAGAGCCATCGTCACCGAGTGCCAACGTGGGATCGATGCCTCCTGCTTGGAAAATATGTGCCTCAGCTTTTATTCCACATTCATTTTCTGTAAATGCCTCCTCAGCCTTTGCCTCAGCATTTATGCAGCAGTGGGAGGCTATTATCCCTTCAAACCTCATATTACAGTGACGCGGGGTGGAATCCTCAGGCTGCTCCCATCCTCCTGGCGCCAGGGGATGTGGGATTTGCCCGTTGCCTCCTGGGCCTCCTGAGCGTCTCCCTGGCCGGCAGGTTGCACACGAGGCCGGCCAACCTGCTGCGCACGGATCTGCGGGAGCAGCCAGGCCTCCCTTCCCCTCTATAAATAGGCATGTGGGCGTTCAGAGGAGGAAACGAGGCTCTCACAGCCTGCTAAGCTTATGACAAAGTGTAGTAACCACTTCTGCTGCTCCAGAGCCAGCTCCTGAAGGCTCAGGCTGTCTGGAGAGAGCATGACTGCCCATCTGGGCTCTGTGGGCAGAAGCAACTGCTTCATGGAGCTGGTTTGCTGCCCTTCCCCGTGAGCTGCTGGGGCTGGTGGGCTTCGCAGCGCCCCTGTGAGCTGTAAGGAGGTAAGGGATGGAGATGGTTGTGACTTGCTGGAGGCTGCAGAAGGAGAAGGCAGGATCTCCTCCTTGCCGTCTGCGTGGAAGGGCTTGTTAGGATGCGAACGTGTCACGTTCTTCAGTTCTAGATACAGGAGTAAACCCAAATTGGCTGAAATTGGCATGTGCTGAGTGAGGAAGCTTTTAGCTTCTTTTAGCTTTTTACCTTGTTAGGGTCAACACTTTGATCTGGAGCAAAATGAACCAACTGGGGCATAAGTACAAGTGAGTCCCTCCAGTTGCCTGCGGTTTGTTCCTCATTTCCCAAGAGGTTCAGGATAAGGATGGGTTTGTAGCTCCATTTTCATCCTCTTTCCAACTGATAGTCCAGACTCAATAGGAACTGGCAAAGGTGGAATGGCAGCCAGGCAGCTGGGATAGGTGGAGCAGGGAATGGACCCAGCCACCAGCTCCTGCTGGAGACATCCTGCCGCTTGGTGCTGGGATTATTCATCTCCTGAGTCAATAAATCCTCACACCAGCTCCAACATAAGTCAGAATCTGCTTACTCACTTTGCAAGTTCCCCTTGTAAATCAGCCTCTCCATGGCTGCATAGCAAAACAGAGTGTTTTTAGTGCCTTTCTTAAGTTGTTCAGGAAGCCAAGTCAGGGGTCAAGCAGCAGAGTAATATGAAGCGGGAAATACTCTGGGGCTGCAAGTTTTGTGATTTGTGTCCAGCAGCGTTTTAATTCCAAACAGTCCAGACGCCCGTACAGCTCATTGTGCACGGGATCTGCACAGGATCTGTTAGAGGGAATAGGCTGCAGAGCACAACCCAGTGCCATGCAGCTAGATCAAAGCCCCTTCTCTTACCTGTCCCTCAAACAGGAAGACTAAGACACTAGGTCCAGATGTTTCCACCTAATGGGCTTTAAATCTTCATCCAAAATGGAATCTTTCCCAAAAACTGGGACATGTGCATTTGATTCCATGACAGCAGTTTTCAGGATGATGGAGAGAAATCTCTGAGCTGCAGGCTTGGATTGGGATGGGGTAAGAGGCACTGAGCTGCCTGCTCAGTCCCACGGCCGCAGCAACAGCTTCCCGTGGGGCTAGAGCAGAGCAGCAGCCCTTGGAAAATCAAACCTGTCGTAGCCTCCATGGTGACTTGCATTTAATTTCTTCAGCTGCAGGATGCCTTGAAATGCCAACACTGCAAAAAGCAATTTAAGTCCAAAGCTGGGCTGAATTACCATACCATGGCTGAACACGTCAGCAAGGTAAGAGAGCTCTCACCTCACACCTCCTTTCCTCTCTCCCCCAAGATGCAGATGCAGAAGACGAAGCAATCGGCCGTCTGCTCTTCTGTGCCTTTTCAAAGGAGGGCTGGAGAACACCGTCCTCGCAGCATCTCACACGCTGCTCAGTCCAGACGGTAGCTGCCGTGTAAAACCATTCACTCCTAGGCAGCTAGATATGTTCATGTGAACGTACCTGGGAGCAGAGCAGAGGCCTGGAAAAATAAAACAAAGCTTCAAATTCCGGAATGGGGTTGTTCTGAGGCAGATTTTGAGTGGTTGAACTCTGCCTTCAAAACTGTGCTGCAAATCCAGGATTGATGGACTCTGCCTTGCGCAGATCTCGCAGTCCAGTGCTTAGCTCCCGAGCATGCGTGTGAGAAGTAGCGACAAAATTTACCACGAGGAGAATCTGGCAGGTGCCAGTTTAGATGCCATCCTTAAAAATCTGATTGCATCTGTCTCTGAGATACCAGGGCAAAGCACAACTGTATTTCTACATGTCCCATGTTTACCAGTTCTGACTTGTCTTTTGCCTGTGCATCAGTGCCCTGCTGTCTAGTCTACCTGGTGAATTTTCCATGCAGAAACTGCTCATGGATTTTGCAGTTGGCCTTTTGAGGGCAAATACAGGAAATACATGGGCAAATTTGGCACGTAACAGAGAAGACATTGGTGTGCAGTAAAGCAATGGAAGATCCAACATTTTTAACAGGGGGTTCACCCCCCACCAAGGGCAGCTCCTGTGAGGCAGAGGTTTGCACCCACTCCTGGCACAGAGGACATGAGTAAATGGTTGACTCTGTCGCTTCTGTTACTTCCTTGTTTCCAGCCTGTTCCTGTGGAAACCGCTGGACTTGGTGAACAGGAAGAGCGGGAAAGGCTGAGGAAAGTGCTAAAGCAGATGGGAAAACTGAAATGCCCCAATGAGGTATAAGAACAATTCCTGTTTCTTGTTCTGTGCAAAGCTGGAAGGAGTGAGTCCCAGTGCAGAGGGGCACGCACGCTCTCCAGCTCCCCTTAGCTCGCGCTCGGCTCCTCACACGAGTGAGAGCCCCTTAGCGGAGCTGTCCCCGGCCTGCTGGCTCCGAGCCGAAGGGCCCTCCTAGCCAGAGGGCTGGAAGTAGGACAGGTTGGAGAGCGTTTGCGGAAGGGCAGTTTCTGCCTTGTGAACTCGAGCTACCGCTCAGAAAAGGGCACTGTGCTGCTGGTGGCATCCCGGGCACAGCATCAAAATACACGAACCGGTCGCAGACAAGTCATGAACGGGTAAAGGGGGGCCTGTGGCAGAGCCTGGTCTCTGCGGGTGCTCTGCTCTCTGCACAAAGCAGTCCCGGCCATGCTCGCCTCCCGCTGCCCGCCTTGCGCGTGTCCGAAAAGCCCGGCCAGCCTGGACGCCATGGGGAGCACCGGGGAGCGGAGCTGCTCCCTGTGTCACTCTGTCCCCCGCAGGTGACTGCCGCCGCTGCGGCTGTTTGGGGGAGAGCGGCTGGACAGCAGCAGAGAGGACGCGCGGGGTCTGCAGGCGGTGGCGTGGGACAAGAGGCCCCAGTGTGGTGGCTCTCTGCAGGGGTGGAGGGCTGGCCAGGCTGGCACGGGGGCTGCAGGGGAGGAAGTGCCAGTCGCAGGGGACTACAAGCTTGGGCTGCCATCCTCGCTCTTGCAAATGAAGGACCTGGGAAGACGCTGCCGAGGCCTGGCGGAGGAGTGGCCTTGGGACGGGCCTGTTGGCTGCGATTCCCCTGTCGCTCCAAGGGGACGGGGTTTGCCGAGCAGCTCAGCCAGGGGCTGCCCGAGATGTGTCCCCCCTGCCGTGCAGGTGGCAGCGTGACCGTTCCGACACGGATGCGCGAAGCCACGTCCCCCCCAACCCTTCTCTTCTCCCTAACTCCGTAGGGCTGCGTGGCCAACTTCTCCAGCCTCATGGGGTACCAGTACCACCAGAAGCGGTGCGGCAAGCAGCTCGCCGAGGCCGACAAGCCCGTCTTCAGCTGCCCGCACTGCGCCAAGAAGTACAAATCCAAGGCTGGCCACGACTACCACGTGCGGTCGGAACACGTGGCCTCCGTGAGCCCCCCAGACGCCCCCGCGGCCCGAGGACCGGGGCCATCCTTCCCCGTGGGGGATTGCAGAGCTGCAGAGCCTGCGGGCAGGACCGAGCCAGGCAAGGCAGGTGCAGACATCGAACTGATGGTTTTTTCCCTTACCGTCATGCTGAGCGTGTGTTGTACCGCACGTCTTTGGTGGGGAACCCACTGCGGCCCGCTGTGTCCCTCTGAGAAAGCAGGGACATGTACTTAAGTAAGGGCAGCCGTGCCCTGCTCTGGAAGGCTGTGCTCCCACCCCAGAGCCTGCCCTGGGGAGGAGAACTTGTCTCCTCTGTCCTGGCTGTGCCCTGCCTGACTCCATCTCTATTTCAGCCTCCAGAAGAGCCAGAGGTGAAGCCAGAGCCCCCTCCTGTAGAAGATTTTGAAAGGACTCCAAGTGGCCGCATCCGCCGCACGTCGGCCCAAGTGGCCGTCTTCCACCTTCAGGAGATCGCGGAGGACGAGCTCGCCAGGGACTGGACCAAGCGGAGGATGAAGGATGACCTGGTACCTGAAACCAAGCGGGTGAGCAGCCTTTCTCCTCCTTTTTGTGCTAGCTGGATGCAGGAGTGCTGGGGGGCTAGTGTGGCCCCAGGGAGCTGATCGTTCACATGTCTCCTTTTCTGCGTGTTAAGTGAATTAGTGATGGTGGAGGCAGAATTGTTGTTGAGAGCCCGTCCAGCACTGGCTGCTCCCCAAAGCTGCCTCCAGTGATCTGGAGCCTCCTCACAACAGCTTTGCTCCTTCCACTGCCAGGACCCAGGTCGAAATGGAGCTAAATGTGGTGTGTGCAGGCAGGGGAGGGATCGGAGCCTGGTCTGGCAGAGGTCGTGGGGAGAGGGACTTGTGACCCGTGGCCATCGGGCAGGCAGGGCTGGCAATCCAGAGCAGCACACGAAGAGCCTCGAGTCAGATCCTAAATGCTCTCCCTTGCCCTGTCAGAGGGCAAGTGCATTCCAGACAGAATTTCCTTCCTTCCGTGCTCTTTGATGCTGAGAGGCTTTTTCCTTGGAGCACTCGGGGGTAAAGGGCCGGCAGCACGGCTTGCTCTTCAGCAACCCTGTGGGGCAGCCCGCACATCCCATCTCAGAATGCTGCTTCCTGCAAGCAGAGAAGTCCTCGGCACGGAGACCGAGCCGGGCCCTGCGGTGCCGCACGGTCATCCTGGGGCTGCAACATCCCAAAAACTTGGAGCTTCATGGGGACGTTGCAGTAATGTGTTAAACATCACACCTGGTCTGGGGAGGAGGTGATGACTGGGAGCACCCTTGAAAGCAAATTCCCTCCAGGAATGCTTCTTCTGGAATGAGAAAATGAAACAGCAGCAGCTCATAAACCTTCTCAGTGCAGAAGAAAGAAAAGGGGGAGTCGAGAAGTTTCTCCATCGTTCGGTTGATGCCTGCGAGCCAGTGCGGGGCCGTGATGCGGATGCAGCCTGGAAGCCCTTGCACAGGCTGCACACCTGCCTCTGGAGCACACGGCTTTGCCGGGAAGGGTTGGATCTTTCGTCTGCCCTGCGCACTTGAGCGTTCCTTGTCTTGACGTTGGCTCTGGGCAGGATATTTTGCACGTTGCCAAGATGGGAGGGAGAGACACGTGAGCAGCTCATCCTCCCTCGGAGGTGACCTCCTGTGCAGGAGACCTGGCAGGCGCCCTCAGGCCAGCTTCCCTGCAGTCACTGCTGCTCACAATACCAACCTTTACAAGCAGTTCCTCCTGCCCTGCCCTGCAGCGGGGATATCAGAGGAGCAGGGGATGCTGCAGGGCAAGAGCAGAGCGCAGCGCTGCTGAGGGCTATATAGATGCAGAGGACGGGACAGTCCCAGCCTGACTCTATCCCAGAACCAAGCCCAAGAGCTGGTCTGGAGAAGTGAGGCGACTGCCCTGTGGAAAATCATTGGCACAAGGGCTGGATTGAAGTGGAACGGCCTTTCCACTGGCCCTGCTCTGGCTCCGGTGCTTTCTTCAGGTGCTGCCTTCGTCCTGCGACAACTTGAAGGAGCACAGCCTGACTCTGTGCCCCATCTGCACACAGCAGGCAGGTGAAAAACAGGCACCCAGTCAGGCAGCATCTTCTTTACATGCCCCATCATCCCTGCAAGGCAGCCTCTGTGTGACTGTCTTAGAGGAGGCCTGAGGATCTTAGTGCTGGAGCTGATGGAAAATGTTTTTTTCCCCCACACTCTGTGTTGCTGGTGGGGGAAGAGTTTGATTTCCAGATGACTTCAGCTGAAATGCATTTATAACCTAAAAAAGTCCAGCCCAAAGTAGCTGTTTCATTTCAAATGCTGTCTGCAGACCCCAGGGAGGAGAGGTGTTTTGCTCTCTTCTCCCCCCTCCAGCCTCCTCACTCATCTTCTCTCTCGTCCTTGAGTTCCTCCCCTTGCTCTTGACTTCGGGTACTTTCCGTTTGAGCTGAGGGAACATCCAGGAGTCCCAGGCCTGGACAACGGGCCCATGTGCGAGCTGACACAGAGACGTTGTCAACGTTCCAACCGCTGGCATGACTGCTCCATGAAATGCTCTTTGTTTTATTTTTTTATGAGACATTTCTTGTGTTCAGAGTCTAATTGTGTAAGTTTAATGTGCGCCCCAACTCAGCGCGGAGAAACAAAGAACATTGCAATGAGGTTAAGGGCAGAAACAGATTTGCCTTGAAGACGAGCAGGAAGGAGGGCTTAGAGCAGGTCCCGTGCTGTAGAATTAGGCCCTTGATGTTGAGGGCCGGGACCTCAGCGACGGGCTGCGCTCGCCGGCTGCTCCCGGCTTTGTGTTGCACAGATGGATTTTCAAGGAGGTCAGTGCACTGGGAAAACACGTGTGGGGTCTGTGTGTGCGTCTAGCAACGGCTGTCACGTTCACTTGACAACACCCTCAAGTGTAATCTGTTCAGTCTAGGCCATTTCTACTCCAGGAACAGTGTTGGAGCGCGACGTTTTCCCTCGAGGAACAGTGCTGGAGTGCAGCAGGTGCTTCCCAGGGAGGCTGGTGGGAGCTTTGCACCTCCTGTGGTTCGATGCTGCTTTCGGAGGAACGTCTGGCACCGCCTGGGACCACTCTGCAGTTCAGAGCTGCTTTGGTTAGGGGTATGGGACGGCTGACAACGTGGCAGCGAGTGCCCAGAGCGATCCAGTTACAGGCCCTAAAATAGCACTTTTCTGAGAACCGACTTCAGCCTTCGTGGCAGGAACGCTCTGTTGCGGGTCTGGGCCCTGGGCACGCGGGAGGATCGGAAAAACAGGCAGCGTCCCCGTGCCACGGTGGGTCCTGGTAGCTGGTGCTCCCCGACAAACTGGAGCTGCTGGGGCTGCGGAGAGACAAGCGCCGGTTACGTGGGGCTGTGTCGAGAAGAGCCCGCGGGGCCTCCCCTGCTCCCAGTGCCGGCCCTGCGGAGCGGCTCTTTGCAGGAAGGTGGGATGCGCGGGTTGGTGCCAGGTGCTGCTGCACTGACTCGGTGGGGCCTGGGGAGCCTCAGGGCTTCTTTTCACTGTGTCAGAGCAAAACCAGCTCGTCCCCAGGCTCCCCACACTGTGTTACCCACCACGGTCCCCGCTCCGAGGGGACTTTGAGGCAGCTGATGAAGGCAGCCACATGCGCTCTCCATCCCTTCTCCAGGCAGCAAGACTTTTCCTTGGAGCGATCCGGTGCATGACGATGCGCCCCGAAACCTCCGGGGAAGTCGGGCAGCGCCTCGGCAGGACGACGGGATCCCGCGAGCTCCGGCGTCTCCCGCGCGCCGTGCTCCGTGGCCGCGGCGCTGGGCTCCTCGTGTGCCCTCTTCCCCCCCCGGACGGCAGCCGGTCTGAGCCGGGGAGGGAGGCTGCGTTCGGATCCCGTTGGTGGCCCGTGCTGGGGATGCGTTGACATTTCCCCAAGGGACCGGATTCCTTCGCACCAAAGCGATGGCATCGGAATAAAGATTGCTGTGCGGATCCCAGGCTCTCCGCTGCCTCCCTTCTGCGCTAACCAGATCCAGCATTTCTAAATATACACTGGAGTCTTATTTTCTCGCTCGGATCTTTATTTGCCTCTGGATAAGCTGAACCAGATGGGGTGTTTCACAACGGCTGCTTGCTGGGGATGTCAGATGGGGAAGGGCAAATCCCCTGCTGCTTTTCTGGGAAAAGTCCCCTTTCCAGAAGTCCCGCAAAGACGTTGTCAACCTTCCGCTGGCCTTTGCCAGGGCCAAATGGGCATCACCTCCCCGTGGGCAGCCTCTGCCATGCCTTGGTCCATGAGGATTCAGGCTTTTGGAGCGGGAGGCTGCCGAGGTTCCCGGGTGCCACGACACGAGCGGGCAGCTACAGCGGCCATCGACGTGGTGGTTTCCCCGGTGTCCAGCAGAGGAGCGGTTCCCCTGCCCGTTTCGAGGGATCGATTGAGAGAAACAGCTCCAGGAGAAGAGGGGAGAAACCTCTAACAGACGTAAGGAGAAAAGTCAGGAGAAAATGCAAGACCAGAGAAGATGCCAGGGAAAATCCAGTTATTTCATGGTTTGATGCGTTCCCGGTGCCCGTGCGTCCGAGCGCAGCTGCCAGGGCCTTGGGGGGTGTCTGCTCCATCCCGGCCTCGCCGCGGCATTTCCACAGGCGGGATGTGCTCGTGTGTGGCGGGAACATTGTCCCGCTCCAGCCGGCCCCTCGTGCCTTGGTTAATGGTGGGTCAGTTGGTGACGCTCGGCAGTGCCGCGGATGCGGATGTGTGGAGAGGAGGCTCCCGTCCCCACCGGCCTCCTCCGCGCCGCAGGTGCCCGAGCGCAGCCGGTTCCAAGCCCGGAGGCTCCCGGCGGATCCGGGGTGCTGGGGGCTCCGCCGGGCGCCCCAGCTGCCGTGGGAAGATGAGGCTGTTGGCAGCGAAGGCTTCGTGCCGGCCGCTCAGCAAGCGGAAAGGCAAAAGTCATCTTGGCGCTTGGCTTTTTAAACAAACCTCATGTGGAACCGGAATACATTCCGGAGCGGGGGAGCCTGGCTCCGCGCTGTCCCCACAACAATGGCCCTGTGATCTGGGCACAGGCAGCAGGGCCCGGCGCGGCGCCGCGGGCGCCCGTCACCGCGGCCAAACCCGGCCTGAGCCGCAGCCTCCAGGTGAGACCCGGCCTCCGACCGTCCCTTGTCACCACCCTGAGCGCTGACTTGGTGACGGTGCCGTCCGGTGCGTCGGAACCCCCCTGCATCCCGAGCCCTCCGGCATGTTTTGCCTTTGCCTTCCAGACAAAACTTGCTGTGGATTCCCAGGGCCGGAATGGGATCGGAGAGCCGGGCCTTGCGCTAGGAGCTTCTCGGGCTCAGCTGAAATGGCAGCCCGTTGGCTGGGCCGAGGCAGCGCGCATGGTTCTCATTTACTGCGCTGTATTTTGGGGAAGGGGAGAGCTGTCTAGGGAGCAAGAGGATTGAAATATGAAAGTTAATTAAATAAAAGTGTCAGTCAAAGAAAACAAGCCTTCCCACCCCAACATCCTTCGACTGTTCAGAGGAGATGGGCTGGGGCCAAAAGCAGTTGTAGTCGTTTAATGATTTGGCCATGCAGATTTTCACTTACAGCCTGTTTGAGGAAAATGAATGGAAAAAAAAAATATTCCATGCCTGAGGCTTCTTCTTAATAGAGACATAAAGATGACTTTGACATTCCCAGAACCGCAGCGCCCCAGGAAGACAGGGATTTGCATGTTATTGTGCAGAGCCTGTGGGAGGAGAGCGGGAGGGATTTTTCCCTGGAGTGGGAAGCCAGAGCAGCGGAATCCACATCTCAGAACATCCCCCCTTGCCTCCTCCGGGGGGATGCGCGGAGGGAGAGGTTGTTGCTGGGGCTCTGTGCGGTTACCATTAATGTTTGCTCATTCATGGGATTGATTGGCTTTTAATTAAGGAGGCCGCTTGGCATCCCAGCCCTCAGTATCAGTGACAAGAGGGACTCGTGTGTTCTCCCTCGGCGGTGGCCCGGCCGCTTGCTCCATGCCCCAGCCCCGCGCTTCAAAGCGCCCGCGCTGGCCTCGCACGGCGCATTCCCGCATCCCTGCTCGTTCCTGCTGCCGAGCACCGGAGCGCGACGCATTCCCGCATCCCTCCTTGTTGCTGCTCCTGCTGATGCACACGCCAGAGCATGGCGCATTCCCACATCCCTGCTCGTCGCTGAGCGCGCAGAGCGCGGCGCATTCCCGCATCCCTCCTTGTTGCCAAGCACACCAGAGCGTGGCATGTTCCCGTATCCCTGCTCGTTCCTGCCGCCGAGTGCACAAAGCGCGGTGCATTCCCGCATCCCTCCTTGTGGCCGAGCGTGCCGAGCGTGGCGCATTCCCGCATCCCTCCTCCCACCAGGCATCCTCGCATCCCTTCCTGCTCCACTCGCGTCCTGTTGCGGCGGGGGCACCGCCAGGGGCTTTGGAGCGCTCTGCTCCACACGCGCCTTGGCAGCTTATCGGCGTGTTCAGGAAAAATCCCAGCTGGGAAAGGAATCCTGCCGGCTGCCTCCCCGTGGCGGCAGCGCGAGCGGGCACGAGTTGACCCATGGCTGTTTTTGCACCTCGCTGCAAGCGCCGCTTCTCTGCGCTCCCTCCCGGTGAGCGCAGATAGACGGAGACGCCGGAGGCGCCACGGCCTTCCCAGAATCCCAGAATGGTTAAGGTTGGAAGGGACCTCTAGAGACTGCGCTGCGCCTGCATGGAACACAGTGGGAAGGCCGTGGCGGCATCCGAGCTGGGAAGCGGCTGCTCGGGCATCGCGTGCCGGAGCCGTTGCCCAGGTACGGACAATTGGCATGGCCTGGCGCTGCTTCCCACACGTTTGCATGTGCTGAACAGGCAGAAACAGGGCTTGGAGGGGCAGCCTGCTATGCTAAGCCTCAAAGTCGCTAATAAAGCAGTAATTAAAAGCACTTGGAAGGAGCAGCGCTGCCAGAAGGAGACTCAGAGACACAAGAGTCTTTCATTGTTTCATGGGTTATAGCCATTAATGGGTGGAAAGCAGCCACGGAGGCTGTGCGGGCTTGGCCTTCCCGCTGCCCAGCGCGCAGGGCTGCTGGTCCTGCCGGTTCTGGAAGGCGGCGGAAGGACCCGCCGGCCCCGCGCGCGCCGGGCGGGAGAGCAGCGCCCGGGACGTCTTCCATCCGGAGGCGAGAGGGTCCCGAGGTGGCCGTAGCCCCTGTGGTTTCTGCTCCTCTGCCGCCAGGCAACACGGAGGTCCCAGGGCCCTGGCGAGGCCGGCCGGGCATGTGCTGCTCTACTGATCGTGTTCTGTTGTTCGCAGCTCAATTACACCCGGCCAGGACTTCCCAAGCTAAATCCGAGGCTCTTGGAAAACTGGAAGAACGAAGTGAAGGAGAAGGGTCACATCAACTGTCCCAACAACGTAAGGACTGTTTCTGTTTTCCTGCAGGCCGGGAGGGGGCAGTTTTGGGGGCAAAACCCACCCAACAGTGGGTGTTACTCAGCCCTGGAGGAGGCTGCCAGTGAAGCCATGGTGGGTTTGGTCACTGCTGAGACACAGGAATCCACAGGAACCTGTCACCACTCCCGAGGATTCGGAGAGGGCTAAGGCGCAGGGACAGCCTGTCCCTCGCGGGGACACTCCTTGTGGGGAGCGTGTGTTCAGCTTGGGCTGCCCATTCAGGCTCTAGAGCTGCCCTCAGTCACCTCCCAAGATTGGGACAGAGAAAAGGCTGCACTGTCCGTGCTCAAGAGCCTTTTTATATGCAGCACCTGCCCCTTGCAGGTAAAGCTGAGGCTGGTTTGGGGTTTGTTTCTTGATGCACGTGGGTAGGCGCAGAGCTTGGGGCCGTGCTGTGTGTGCTTCAGCATGCTGCAAAACGCAGCCTTGCCCCAGCGCCCGGGGAGGTGAACTCCACCCTCGCGCTGGGCCCTTGATTTATGCTCTGAAACAAAGCCTGGGTAATGGGAATGTGGAGCGGGGCTGTTACCGCAAGGCCGGGGGAGACGCGCTGCCTAATTAATGTCATACACAGGCACTTTGAAAAGACGTTGCTCAGAAACTGGTCATGCTGCTGCCCGGGTGATTTCTCTTCTCCGTTAAGCGCCTGCTGTGGCTCCAAGAACTCCTGTAGCCCAGCAGGGCCTCCTGACTGCTCGCAAATGTACGTTTTCCACAGAGACGTTGAGGGGAGACATTTTTCAGCCCGTTGCAGAGGGATGTGGCCACATGACTCCCATTAGCGCTAATAGGAAACGTGTGACCGGAGCCCTCTGCCTCTCGCAGAGCATTAACCTCACGCTGATTAGCCTGGACTGGTGGCCTTGCTGGCACAGCAGGCTCCTGGCCACGGCATGGAGGAAGGCAAGAAGAAGATGAGGCAGAAATGTGGCAAACCCTCTTTTTATTTTTTATTTTTTGTTTTTTCTGCAGTGCTGTGAAGCCATTTACTCCAGCGTCTCCGGGTTGAAAGCTCACCTGGCCAACTGCAACAAGGTAGGTCCCACGTCTTACAGCTTTGGCTGTGACATGGTGGTGAGTCTCAGCTTTTTCTGCCCGCTTCTCATTTGGAAGAAACAGGGCAAGAGATAATGGCACAGCTTAAATGTCACGGCCACCTTCCTGCTGGACACTGCCAGGAATGGATGGAGGACACATCCTGCATGCTGCTCCCAAATCCTCACAGGACTGCTCTCCATGCTGTAAGCCCTCTACTCGAGGCAGGGGAAGGGGCTCACAGGGAGAGCAGGACCCGAGTTGTGGCCATTTGAGCTGTGGCACCGTCCTAGTCTGTGGTCAGGCCCAGGCACCCACCTCCACACCGACCTCCCGGGCAGGGCAGCGGCCGCGGGCACCGAGGCCTGGGCCTGGTAGGTGCCAAGGAGGGGATTTAGCTGCAGGGAGGAGAGGTCTAACCCGTGCAAATGTCCTTCACCAAGAACTGAGGCCTTCAACTTTGCCAGGAGTGAGGACTCTGAGTGGCAGCAGCTCCCCAGGATCCTGCTGCTCCAGCTGGGTGAGGCTGCCGCTCCGGCTACCGAACGTGCGTCAAACAGCTCAGAGCCAAGCAGGAAAGCTCGGGAGCTGAAACTTTTCCAAAGGATATGGAAATTAGGGGCTTTTCTTCATAGAGTTGGGTGGCAAAGACTGTAGCCCCTCTGGAATCCATATGGAGATGCAGCCCTGTATGAGATGGGAGAGGCAAACAGTCCGTGCCAGGACATGGTGCCCACGGATGCGAGCACTGTTCCCCTCGCCAGGTAGAGCAGGAACGGGCTCCGGTGGCCGCAGCCACCGCAGGAGGAAGCATCAGGAGCTCCGCGTAGGTCCCTCGAGTTGGAACCGAGTACGAGCTAGTAAAGCTTTATACCCTGAAACATTTCCAGCTGCAGCTTCCATTGAATGCAGCTTCCAGGAGGCAGCCCCAGCACATGCCCCATGGTTATTAAAAACACAAACTCCCTCACTCCACCAATGCGAGCTGGAACATCAACCCCTAACGAGCTCATTTGGAAAACAGGCTGCAGAGATGCAGCTGAACATCCAGCAGGGTTTACACAGGATAAAAGTGCAAACATGGGAGAGGACAGAGCTCCATTGCAGAATCGGGTGGCCACAAGCAAAAAGCCCCAGGGCAAAACGGAGCCTCTGAGTGCCACACAGGCCTGTGTTACCACCACCTTCCATGGCTGGCTCCTCCTTGTCACCACTCCAGGACCCGCATGCAGAAAGCAGCCAGGCATTTGCAGAAACAATTTCTTTATTTTATATTTTTATATATAATATTTATATTTACATCAAATATTTTTATATTTATTTTTTTGATCATGGCCGCATTGCCCTGGTTGGGCGAGTCCGGAGCAGCCCGCCAGGGCCCGGCTTGCTGTGGTCACCAAGAGTTTTGCCACCACGACGAGTTTAGCTCTGCAGTGGATACATGCAAAAGCAGAGTAACTCGCACAGCTCCTCTGCAGCTGCCTTGAACAAGCTTTTCTGTAAAGTCCTGCAGTCTTGGGTGAAATACATCAAGTGCTAAAAATGGGGAGAGAGACCCCGAGGCCCTCGGAGGGGATGGATGAGCTGGGACAATTTTTGACGTTCGCTTAAGACGGCGGCTTGCAACAGGCCCGGGCCTGCCTGTCTTAGCAACGAAGGGCCTGTCTGAGTCCAGATTTACAGCGTGGAGCCAGTTCTGGAGGAATTCCCTGGCCCGCAGGGGCCCATCCATAAGCCCCTAGTCAGCAGAGAGCACATTAACCCCCCTGGGCCGTGACCTGCGGCAGCGTGGAGAGATCCGTCATTCTCCCAGCGCTCCAGCGACAGCAACGCAGCAGTCGCTGTGTCTTTTTGACGGCATGAAAGGAAAATGAGGTGAGACTCCTAGACGTAAATTAGTGGCTGCCGAGTCCCAGGAGGTGGCAGATTTGCTGGCAGCGGGGACACGGGGCTCTCGGCCACACTGGCATCCCGGAGCCATCACTGATAACGCAGCCACTGGTGTTCCTGATGCACGGGCAGTAAAACCCCTTCCCATGCCCCCCGAGCCTGCAGGAACCAGTCTCAGATTCCTGGTTTTCCTGCTGTGCCGGCATCGCCAGCCGTGTTAGCACTGCCTGGGCAGGCGGATGGTGGGAGCTGAGACCTGCTGCAGTTGTGACTCCTAGCCCGGCACCGAGGAGGAGGGTTGGAAAGGAGGGTGGTTTTCCATATTGTCCATGGCTTGGTGCCTCCTTCCCGGCGCTGCGGGCTCCGCGCTGCCCCAGGTGCTCTGTCTTGCAGGGGGACCACTCGGTGGGCAAGTACCGCTGCCTGCTGTGCCAGAAGGAGTTCAGCTCCGAGAGCGGCGTCAAGTACCACATCATCAAGGCTCACTCGGAGGTAAGGACATGCCCGCGGCTGCCCCGGGCTCTTCCCTGCTCCAACGTGCCCATGGTTGCTGTCCGTCCCCTCCGGCCTGTCCGCGTGGCGCCCGGCACCGCTCGGGCTCGGTTGTGCCAGGGGGGAACTCGCTGGCGCCATTCGGGTCCCTGGCACCCCCTTGGTGCCACCAGCTCCTTGTCCAAGAGGCCTTCGCTTCCCAGCGGGCGCCATTTGGGAAGCAGGACAGCGGTCGGCACGTGCCGGGCGCGTCGGCCGAGGAAGGGCCCTAACCAGCCGCCCCCGTCTCCCCCCGGGCACAGAACTGGTTCCGGACCTCCGCCGAGGCCAGCCGGAAAAAGAAAAGCAGGGAACAGCTTTCTTCCAGCAAGGAGGAGAAAAAGAAAAGCACAAGCGGGAAGAAAAGAGGGAGGAAACCCAAGGAGAGGCCTCCGGAAATGTCCCTGAAAGGCAGAGAGAGCGTGACAGCAAAGACTAATCACAAGAAACCGCCGGAGCCCTGGGAAGGCTCCCGTGGCAGCGCCGGCGCGGAGGAGCGCGCGCCCAAGGCCCCCGCTCACCGCAAGGCCGGAGCCGGCAAGATTCCCGAGAAATGAGCAGCTCAGAGACTCGTCTCCGAGGATTCGTTTACAACCCAGGGTAACAGGGTGGGGGTCGCTCCCGGTTTTCTGTCCCCTCCCCATCCCCTTCCTTCCTTCCCGCTTCCCCCACCCTCCACTCACCCCCTTTTTACAAAAAAAAAAAAAAAAAAAGACAAAAAAATGCCAATTAACCACTTTAAGCAAAGTCATGGACCTTGTTTCACACTGGAAAGCAAACAGGATGGAGCAAGCTGGAGCGCTGCCGCCCTCGCTGCCCTGTGCCCGGCGCTGCCCGGCACTCTGCTGTCCCCCCACCCCTTTCCCGGGATTTCCCTCCTGTCTCCGTGGGTGAAACTGGTGACACTTGAGTGGCAGAGAAGTGCAATAGAGCGGGGCTCTCGGCCGGGTGCTCGCGGCCACTTCCCGCCGCCACCGCCGGGTCCGGCCCGTCCTGCAGGGAATCTTGCGGTGGCTGAAGCCTCCTCGCGTGCGAGATGTTTCCAAAGATGTTTAATCCATACAGGAAGGGCCGGGAAGCAGCAGGGCACTGGCAGGATGATGCTTTTCCCCATGTGAGGGGCATGCAGGGATCTTCTCCGTGCTCTGCTGCCCTTGCCGAGGTTGCTCGGGGTGCCGGGAATGGCCGGAGCGAGGCGGGAGCGGGAAGCAGGGCAGGGATGGATGCGGGATGCGGGAAGGGAGGTCGGCAGAAGCGCTGAGCACTCGCAGCCCCAGCGGAGGGGACGGGAGTTGCCGTAGGTCGGGTTTGCTGGCAGAGCCAGAGGCTGTGGAAATGCCCTGGGCGCTCGGAGCGGCGCCTGTTGTTCCGTGCGGTTGTGCCGGGACACACGCGGGCACCGGAGCGCTGCAGCTGCAGCCCCCGCAGCGCCGGGCGGGCAGCACCAAGGGACAATCACGGCTCCTGCATCCCAGCTTGTCCCCCTGGTTGGGACGGGCTGCAGCTCCTGGGGACAAATCCCTGCGCCCCAGGAATGCACCTGAGCCCCCAGCCATCATCCTCGGGATGGGGACAGGGGTCTCCGAAGGACGTGTTTTCCCTGGCTTGTTTTCCGCTCCCAGGCTTTTCCTCTGTTCTCCCGCACCGAGGGCATCGCAACAGCCCGTTCTGGCCTGGAGGGACCTGGGTGGGTTCCGTGCCCAGGCCAAAACGTGTCTGTCTCCAGAAAAAAACCAGGCTACCTCTTCCCTTGGGAAACAGGCACGAGTGGCCGGCTGCTCTTGGGAACAGAGCGAAATCCCGAATCCCACTTTTCAGCCGCTCTCGCCGCGCTCGGGGCTCGGGCAGGTCATCCTTGGTGGGGAAGGGCGAGTTCTGCTCTTCCTTGAGGCCATCCAAACGGCAGCGGTCGCTTCCCGCCGCGGCCTCGGGCCGGCTTCGCGCTCCGGGAGCTGCCAGCGGGAGCAGCATCCCGGGGATCCAGCACCCGCGCTCCCGGCGAGGAAACCCTGGTGTTTGCGGAAGGCTCTCGGTTGCGTCGGGCTTTAAAGCAATTAGCGAGGCAGCTTAATGAGCCGCCACGGCTCGTCCCGCTTCCGCTGCGATCGGCTCCGTGGGGATAGGGACGGAGCGGCAGGGACCCCGCGAGGGGAAAAATCCTGGGAAAACCCTGTGGAGCAGCTGAGCGGCTCAGGGTTGTGCACTGGAAGCTCGACTTAGGTGCTCCCTGTGGCCTCTTTGGGACTGTTTTTCCCCCCAAATGGCCGGGAATCTGGCAGCTTGCGCTGGCGTGGGAGGGAGCTGCCGGCTCCCCGCGCGGATTTGCTCCTTTGGGAGCCTGAGCGCGGATTGAGAGGCCTCGCTCCGGGCTCCCGCTCATGGAATAGCTGCACGGGGGCAGCGCCAGCGAGCTCCGAGCCTTCCCTTTCCTTTGGGAAAGCCATTCCTCTCCCAGCGGGGAACACGATGCCTAGGAAAGCCTAAATGCTCCCTCCTCTTTCCTTCCCAAATCCTCCTTCCCCAGAGGGATGCAGCTAAAATTCCTGTGCTTTAGGAGTAGCTGCTTGGGCCTCCCAGGCGGCCGCAGCCACCATAAAAACATTCCTGCCCTCCAGTCCATCCCTCCCGCTTCCCGTACAAGGGGAGAGGATGGAGAAACCCTCGGGAGGGAAGCGCCGCTGCCTTCGGTGCTCCCGCACGGAGCCGAGCGGAGCCGGGCCTGGCTGAGGCCCCGTCCCCGCCTTGGCACCATCGTGTCACCTTCCTGCCAGCTGCCGAAAGCCATAAAAGCCATAAAATCCCTGCCGGCATCCCCAGCGCACGGAGAAATCCCCACTCCATCCCCGCCGCCTGCCCCGGGCGCCTCGCAGGGCTCGTGAACTCGTAATTAATGTGATTCTCATTGATTAGATGAGGACATGGCGCTGTGCGCCAGCAGGGCCGAGCTGCTCCGACTGGAGGCAGAGTGGGAAAAGTCATTTCCCAACGAGCATCCTAAGGGAAAACAAGGGCAGGAGCAAGTGTTGCAGTGTAGGGTTGGTCAGGAGGAGAATTTGGGGGCTTTTTCCATGTTGCCTGGCGTGAAGTCCTGTGTGTTTCGGGGGGAGCTGGGCAGGGGGCCCTGGGCACCTCTCCGCGCCCCCGTCCTGGTGCCGGGGTGGAACAGCTTCTTGTTTGGCTCCGTGCCGACGGTCACCTGGAAAACTGTGCCAGAAAGTGGAATCTGCCAGGGTTCTTGGCCATAAAAGGTATTTTTTTTTCCCCCGCTGGGCATTAGTCAAAGAGGGAAACGTCCTCCCACTGCTTCCTTCTCCATAAAGAATGAGAAGTTCTGCAAAAAGCATTAGTGAGCGTGGAAAAACGGGGATATATTCCTAGTTAGGTGTTGTCGCGAGGAAGCGCCGAGCGCGCGGCAGAGACCCCAGCGCGCTCCGACGGGAGAGCGCAGCCGACGGGAAGTGTCAGACACCGGAGCCCCGCGTCCCTCCTGCCTCCCTCCCGCTTTTCCGACATGGGAAGCGCTGCAGGCGCCGTGTGCGAGGAGACGGGCAAGCGCCCGCTCCCGTATCCCGAGGCCTGGGAGAGGGAGCTCCCATCGGCACCATCCGTCCAGACAGGCAGCAAAGGCTTTTCCGTTCCCCCTGTCCCAGCGGGGACAGGGCACAACCTGGTGCATTTTTCTCCATGCATCCCGGAGAAGCTCCCGGCTCCGGGTGCTGCGGGAGCCGACGAGCTCGCCTGCGAGGACCCTTCACACCTTTATTTCCGCACATCTCCAGGGAAAGAGCTTTTTCCCTGCTCGCTGCCCATCTCAAAGCAATAACAGGAATCGCGTCCCGGGGCGGCTCCGCGGCGCCGCCGGCTCCATGGGTTCCTCCACGTTTCAGTTGCTCCGCGCACGATGCTCCAGGGAAGGGCTAAACCTGCCGCGTGGCTCCGGCGTCCCCCAGCGCATGGAAAACGAGCGGCGGCGGCCCCAAAATTGCCCCGATCGCAGGCAGGAAGCTCCGCCGTGAGCCCGACTCCGGCCTGGGAGAAACCGCATTCCGACCTTGTCCTTCTCGCTGTAATTCCCATGGGGACGGATCCCCCCGGAGGCCACTGCCAGGCGCACGAGCCGAGGGGGGCCCAGCGCGGATCCGCACCCGGACCCTCCTCTTCTTTTCTTTCTCTCCTCGGTGCCACCCATTCCACAGCATATCCGAATGTTTCTCGTCAATGCCAGTTATTAGTGCATACGTGTATTTTGGGGAAAAAAAAAGAAAAAGAAAAACAAAAAAAAACAAAATGGAGAAAAGATAAAAAAAAGAATTTTCAATTTATCACTTGTAACCATATATATAAATATATAAATATATATATTAAAAAGTGTTTATTTGCAAAAAATAAAATTGTTTTAACAGTAAACTATCTTATAATAAACTCCCAATTTGTGACGATCTGTTCTTTTGTTAATCATTGACAAATCCTCAGTTTGAGAGTACTGTAATAAACAGCTATTAATAACAGCGCCACTGAACACCTACAAGGGATAACTCTATGTACTGTATGTATTAAAAACAGCTGTATCAAATAAATGTTTATTGATTTTTTATTATTATTATCATCATTATTGTCCTTTTGCAGTTTGGTGGCAGTAAAGGGGGTCGTGGAGGGGCGCGATGCTTCCAGCACCGCCGGCCCTGCGGGAGGACGTTTCCCGGGAAGCATCTGGGCCTGGAACATCCCCTGGCACGTGGGGATGCTCCATGGGAGCGCGATGAGCCCATGTCAGCCTCTGCTTTCGGGGGATGTTTCACGCCGGAGATGCGGTCGGTGCCGTGTCGGGATGCGGATGGGGCTCGTGTCGGGGCTGAGCTCCCCGGCGGCGCCAGGCCTGGAGGAGGCGCCAGGCCCGGCCAAGGAGCCGAGGAGGGAGGACGGGGCCTCCCGGGATGGCGGCGCCGGGAAGCGGCCGCTCTTCCCGCACGGGCTCCTGGCGCAGCCGGAACGCGCGGGACGCGGAGCCTGGCGGTGCTGCCGGGGAACTACAACTCCCGTGATGCCGCGCGGCCGCAACAACCAGCCCAACTACAACTCCCGTGATGCCGCAACAACCAACAGAACTACAACTCCCGCGATGCCACAACAACCAGCCCAACTACAACTCCCGTGATGCCTCGCGGCAGCAACAACCAACTGAACTACAACTCCCGTGATGCCGCGCGGCCGCCGTTCCCCCGTCGAACTACAGCCCCCATGATGCGCGGCGGCGGCGGGCCCCGCCCGCGGCCCGGCCCGTCCCGGCCCGCCGGGCCCGCCGCCGCCCCGCCCCGCGGCGCACCGGGAGCACCATGGCCGCGGCCCCGGCGGCCGAGGGGGGCCCGGCGGAGCGGTCGGCGGCGCCGGACGACAGGTAAAGGCGGGCGCGGGGGCGCGGGTTGGGCCTGGTTGCCATGGCAGCGCCTGCCGAGGGGCCGCGTTGCCGCCCGGCCCGGCCCGGCCCGGTTGGCGCTGCCGCCGCGCGGGGCCCGGGGCCGAGCCCGCCCCGGGGCCGCCCCCAGCCCGGGACAGGGGTCCCGCCCCGAGGCCGCCCGCGCGGCCCGACGGGGCCTGCACAGGCCACCCGGCCCCGGGGACAGGGACGTCCCGCGCCAGGGCTGGGTGCAGCGCCCGGAACGGGGCCGGGAGACTGCGATGCCTTCCCAGGACAGGGTGTCCCAAGGGGCGGGATGTCCTCCCTAGCCCGGCCACACTGCCCTGGGCGACACCCGGGGACCCTGCAAAGCTGCACCGGGACGGGCCGTCCCGGGCATCGCGGTGCCCACGGGGGTCCCGCTGCCTCGCGCCCCTTTTCGGAGCCGCTTCCCACCGGCCGGGCCCGGAGCCCCTCGCGCGGGGCAGCCATCGGGCCTGGCCTCGTGCGGGACCCTCCAGCCTCCGCGTGAGCCGCTCTCGAGCTGCTGCCATCGATGGCGCACGGGTGGCGGGGACGGAAACCACCGCTTGCCTTTACCGCGTTGTCCTGGGTAAAAAACCCTGCGTTGAAACCTTGCAGCAAATCAGCTCTCTTAATGGGCGGTAGCTTCGTGTGTCGCGACCGGGGGAAGGTTTCTAGGAAGGGCCCTGCGAATGGGCCGGAGCCACCGCTGCTCCTCTTCCTCAGCAGGTTCCGTCTCATCCAGGCCCATCCGTGGGGCGAGCGGGCGCTGAACCTGAGGCAGGAGCTGCTGGGAAGGTTGCTATCCAAGGAGGAACGCGTGGGGGTTCTCCCCCATGCAGAAGGCAGATTCCCCTGTTTTTTTTAAACACTTTCCCCCTTGGGCTGGCGGGAGGAGAGGCAGTTCCAAGCGCATGAGGCCCGGGAAGCCTCTCGGAGCAGCGCTGCTCCCATTGCAGCCTCTGTTCTCCGTTCCCGGAGCGGGATCCAAGGGAAGGCGCTGGCCGTTGGCGAGCGACCTTGGCCGAGGAAAACTTGGGAGCACCATTCAATGCAGAGCGAGCCGGGGAGCAAAGAGACCACTTATTTCCACAGCTAAATACGGAGGCGGCAGCTGCCTTTGAAAACGCTGCCCTGGCCCTTCCTGTGAGTCAGTGGCTTCGGTTTGTAAACGGGAGATGGTGAATGTGAGCCGGGGAGCAGGGAAGGAGGCGCCTCGCTGAGCAACGCGGTGCGGGGAGATGAGTAACGGGCTCATGGGGCCGTGTCCGCTCCGACCGAGGGGCCGTTGAATTGGCCGCAGGGTTTCCGTGTCCCGGCGGAGGGGGAATGCTGCCTGCACTCATATAAATAGCAGGGAGATAATTGGTTTTGAGAAGAAAAATGTTTATCCTTTTGTGTTTAGTAATTGAAGTCCTTAATGGGGTTTAAAGCCGTGTGCGTGTGAGCTGTGCAGGGGCCGGTTTCTCCCCGTGCTCGCGGCACTGATGGGCGCTCATTGCGGCAGGGACAAGGCCAGGGCACCGGGCTCGCAGGGCTGCCATCCTGCGCCATCCGTGTCCTGCCTGCCCCGGCTTAGCCGCCTGGATAGAGAGCGGCTGGATCAGGAGCAGCCCATCCCGCCCCTGGAGATGGGGCCGGACCTCGCATTGTTTCCAGCTTACGTGAAAGAAGCCGTAAGATGCGAAAGCCAGAGCCAACTCCAGGTTGGTACCCGCAGAGCAAAGCAAACTCAACAAAACCCAATATTTGCAGTATTTTCGGAGGTGGGAAGGCATCAGCTTTGGCCTTTGCACCCCTGTGGTCCCTGCCGCTCTGCCCAGCGCTGCCCAGAGCGGGGAGCAGCAGAGCCCTGTGGCAGTTCAAGCCCCTCTTGTCTTTTGGCTGGAGGTTTCCTGAGCTTTTACATGGATCCCGTCATGATATTCGAGTTACAGTGACCGAAACAGGAAAAACCAAGTTCAGTTCGGCTTCCCTCCCTAAATCCCAAGGAAAAACAGCCAATCGACTTTCCACCTCTGGAAGGAAGGTGGAGGAAAAGGGGACCCAGGATTCATGGCACTCTCATGAATCTGAACATGTCCCCTTGTGAATTTTCTGGAATAACTTGGAGCACTCTCTGTCCTGCTCCCACTCGTGCACTACTCTGCATCCCTGCTGCAGGTGAAGTCCCCTTGTCCCCAAATCCAGCGCACGTGGGGAACATCTTGGTCTCTTCCCTGTGTGATGCTCTTTACATAACACAAGGAGCTCATATTTGCTTTATTTCACTTTTATTTTACATTGAACAATCCCATTTCTTCAACTCTCCTTACAGAATGAAGCAAGTTGAAATAGTTGCTTCCACTACAGCTTCATTAACCTTCCCCATTTTACTCTTTCTTGCAATTTCTAAGTTCGGCTCCTGGAATCCTGTGATTATAGAGAACAAACTTGCATTTAAAAGTCTCTTAGAAGCCAAAAGTCCAAAAACACGAGTTTCGGCTGATTGAAGAGCTCAGAAACCAGGGTAGAAATTAAAAAACCAACAGCCAAGGATCCGGTTTTCCTGCTGCATCTCTGCCTTAGAGCTGCTCCCACCGCAGCGTCGGGCACCGTTTTTGCACCCTCGTCACCGGCCGTGTCTCAGGTTGTTCATCCCGAAGTTCCTTGCGGAGGGAATATGCGGTCCCAGGAAGCAGATCGCTCCTGCTTTCAGCTGATACCCATTAAAAAGGCTTTTACTATTATTATTTTGGGCACTAAAAGCGGCTTTAGGCGATTGTCTCCCTAGCTGGGAGCTCGTTCAGGATGTGGAAGGAGCCGCTGGGAGAATTGGTCCTGTTGCTTGGACGTTTTAAACAAAGACAGGAAAAAAGGCAGGGCCGTGTGTGATGGGGAACAGTGCTGCCCTGCGAGGACTCGTTAAGCTCAAGTTTCTGGTCCCCTCCCTCCTTTTTTTTTTTTTTTTCCTCTTTAATAGGAAAGAATAGAAATCGCTATAGAAAAGAAATTTTATTTTTAACCTTTTGAAAGGGCTTTCACAGAGAAAAGGGAGTTGATACTAAAATTGCAGGATGGAGAAGGTTCTTTTGATCCTCGGCCGCTTTATTGGCGTTGTCGGGCAGCGGTTTGAGCTGGGGACACGTTACCTCTGCCAACCTCTGTCACAGTGTCCCTGTCCCTTCAGTCTGCTGTTGAGAGGCCAGAGACTTTCCCTAAATGTCCACGTTTTTTAGCAGCATTAGTAATCAGTAATTAGCAAGCAGTTAGTAATTAAGAGATCTGTTTCAGTGTAATGTTCTCTTGTGGGCATGAGTGGGCTGGTGTGCACTGTGTGAGGCTGGGGCTTCCTTGCTGAGGAGTTGTCCGTGGGAAGGTTTTGGGGATTTATTTGCCACTTCCAGAACCAGGGTTGCCTTAGCTGGGAGCGACGCGGCAGGGCAGGCAGGATCCCGGCTCCTGGGCTTGTCCCTGCGGAACCGGCTGCAGTTTGGTTGGAGCTGCCCACGTGGCTTCACGGCCCTCGAGTGTCGCCCTCGTCCCCGCGTCTCCCTGGCTCCATCCCGGAGCCGTCTCCCTCGCTCCATCCCTCGATGCCGAGTGCCGCAGGCGCATCCCGCATCCCGCGGCTCTCCCGGCGCCCGCGCGGGCGCCCTCGGGGCCGTGTCACCCCCCGCCACGGGCCTGGTGTCACCCCATCCGCCGCCTCCCTCTGCACGGGCCGGGTCCCGCTCCTCGGGGCTGCTCTCGCCAGTCCGTGCGGTGCCCCCGGGAGCCTCCGGAGCGGTGCCGGGAGCCCTGGGGACCGTTCCCTGTGCCGGGGGACAGCAGGCCGCCCCGCGCTCCCGGCTGCTCCGTCCTCCTCTGCCAAGGTCCTCCTGGCTTATCCCTGTCTGGGCATCCTGCCCTTCATCCCGGCTGCCTCACGCGGCCCCGGCCTTCCCGGGAGGCTCCAGAGTTGCCGCTGGCACCGGTGGGAAGGGAGCGCTGGCAGCGGCCGGGGCAGGGGCAGGACACGTTATTCTTAGCCCGCCGGGGTTGGGTTTCAGCGCCCTGTTTACCCGTGGAGCTCCCGGAGCAGTGGGATGGGCCGTTCCGGGGGGCCGGAGACCCCCACGGCATTCCCAGGGCTGCCACAGCACAGGGATCATCCCCTGCCCCGTGCAGGGTGGCCCCGCTCCCCTCCGGCCGGGAATGCCGAGGCAGGAGAAGGAGCCCTGGCGCCGGAGCACAGGGGACACTTGTCTGTCACCAGCGGGGCGGCTGGAGGAGGTGGCACTTCTGCCCCCCCTTCCTTTAATCAAGCCAGTGCTATTAATACCGGGTAATGACCGTAATCTCCGGGTTAAGCCGTCCTCCCGGGCGCTCCGACCGCCGCAGACACTGCCCCGGCGCCGCGGGACGGCCGAGGGGCCGCAGACGCTGCCCGGCCCCCGCGTCCCCCGCGGCCCCGCGCGGCAGCGGCGGCGGCTCATGGGCGCGCGGCCCCCGCGGCCCCCGCGCGCTCCCGGTGCCCGCGGGACGGAGCGGCCGCCCGCGCCGCCGCCATGAGCAGCCCTCCCGCCTTCGCCAGCGTCCGCATCTCGGGCTGCCGGGCCCTGGCGCCCCAGGGCAGGTAAGTGCTGCCTTCGCGCGCGGAATTGGTTTTTCCTGGGTTTTTTGCTCCCTGTTTTCTGGGCCTGGCAGCGCCGCCTGCGCTCGGCTCAGGCTGGGGGACAGCAGGCAGCAGCTGGAAACTGCCTCTGAGTCCTGGATCCGCACAGCTCCCGGGATCCACACGGCTCCCATCCCTCCTGCCCAGCTCCGGCCAGCAATTCCCGTGGCGCTTAAAGCGCTGGCATTAACTTCGCTCTATTTATAGAGCTCCCCTTCTCTGGGCGCTTTACCTTGCCAATAGGTGCCTTGAAAACACTTCCCCTCTGCCCCAGGGAAGGTTTTAAAAGTGGTGGAAACAACCGGGAAAACGCGCTGGGCAGAGCCGGGTGGGAGCAGCCGTCGCTGGGAGGGCCGGGAGGCCTGTGCTGGCAAAGGCAGCAGCTGAAAGCAGTGTGAAACCTGCAGTGTCACGTCAGGAGGGGATTTGGGATCTCTGCAGCGTCCAAAGCAGCCATCAACCCCCGTCACTGCCAATGCCCGCGTTTAGCTGAGATAAATCCCGGGAAATGTTGATTTAAGAGGTGGATTGTAGAATTGATACAAAAGTCCCAAAGTCCTCGGATGAGCAGAGACCAGCAAATGAGCTCCTGGAGCAGGATCACAGTGTTCCTCTGCCTCCACGAGCAGTCAGCTCCTGCCCTGCCCCTTCCTTGCATGTGCCCAGGATCCTGCAGCCGCGGAGCAGGGAATGCACCGGAGGAGAGCTCCACCCGGGATCCTGCAGCCGCGGAGCAGGGAATGCTCCGGAGGAGAGCTCCACCTGGGATCCTGCAGCCGCGGAGCAGGGAATGCTCCGGAGGAGAGCTCCACCTGGGATCCTGCAGCCGCGGAGCAGGGAATGCTCCGGAGGAGAGCTCCACCCGGGATCCTGCAGCCGCGGAGCAGGGAATGCTCCGGAGCGCCCCGCGCTGCCCGGGGAGCCCTCGAGCAGCCGCCGGGCTGGCTGGCAGCTGACAGCAACCGTGTTGTTTTCTGCTAAATGACCGCGTCCTGTTTCAGCTTTTATCAGGCTAAAATGACTCTGTCTGTGCAGCGGCGTCGCCGGCTGTTGTCAGCCCGGCCCTGGGGATCGCGCGCGGTGCCCCCGTCGGGTTTGGCTCTGCCGCCTCTCGTGGGAGGCGCCGGGATCCTTCCTCGCGCACCCGCAGCAGCTCCAGGGCTTCCCCGGCTCATGCCGCCTTGCTGTGGCGCTTTGGAAAGGGGCCTGGCGGGTGCTGGTGGCCTTGGGACAGGCTGGACGTCTCCAATTCACGTGCAGCCTCACAGGCACCGCAGGGTCCCTGTAGGGTTTGGGGGGAAAGGCCGGTCTCCCCCATGGCCAGGGGGTCCCTCCTGCACGGCCGGGCCCCTCGGGACAGGTTGTTGCCCTGTGCTCCGACACTCCAGTGTTTGCTTAACACGCAGGTTCCCCGGGCACTAAAGCTGCAGGGCGCGGGGCTTGCACTGCGCCTTTTCCAGCCTGAAAAATACCCCAAAACTTGGATTAAAATAGTCTGGGGGGCAGAGCCGTGGGCCGGGTCGCCTCTGCTCCCTCCCATCCTGGCAGCTCCAGCCGCTGCTCCCGAAGCCCCCGACGGCGCCAGGTCCCTGGGTGCCCGGCCCCGCGTGCGCCCCGGCTGACCCGGCTGCGTCTCCCCCGCAGCAACAGCAGCGCCGAGTCCCTGGAGCGGCTCTACCCGGCCGTGGGCTCCACGAAGCCGCCCCGCAAGCGGACCACGAGCCAGTGCAAGTCAGAGCCGCCGCTGCTGCGCACCAGCAAGAGGACCATCTACACGGCGGGCCGGCCGCCCTGGTACAACGAGCACGGCACCCAGTCCAAGGAGGCCTTCGTGATCGGTAGGAACCGGGCTGCGCTGGGGGCTGCTCCAGGGCAGGCTGGGGGCCTCGTCGGGTGCCCCTCCAGGGCCCCTGCGAGGGGCTCCGGGCTGCTCGGTGCGGGCAGGAGCAGGGGGAGGCCCCGCGGTGAGGCCGGCGGTGCCAGGGGAAGCTCCGGAGCTCCGGTGGGTGCTGCGCTCCTGCAGGCGGATCACGATCCCTCCGGCTCTTCCCACAGCTCTTGCCCCTGTTGCCTGAGTTGTCACGAGTTCCCAGGGGCTTAGTCCGGGCTGGCTCTCGCCACCTCTCCCCTCATTACACAAGCTTTACGTGAAGGGTTGCACGGCTCTTGCTGCCCAGTTGTGGCAACGAGAGTACTTTCCATGTGGCGTTTTCCGGGATAACCTCTCCCTTGCGCTGCCTACGAGCTTCCCCTTGTAGACGTCCTTCCCAAGCCGGCGCACAGAGCGAGCGGCGGCTCCCCACACGCCTGGGAGCCTCCCTGTGCCTCAGGGGGCTCCGTGTCCCTCTGCCTGGCAGGCCTGGGAGGAGGCAGCGCCTCGGGGAAGACCACGGTGGCCACGATGATCATTGAGGCTCTCGACGTCCCGTGGGTGGTTCTGCTCTCCATGGACTCCTTCTACAAGGTAGGGCTGTCATCATCCTCTCCTGGCTTCTCGGGCTGCCCTGCCCTTTGCGTAGATGGAGAGGGCCAGGGTTTGGCAGCCTCCTGTTTCCTCGTGGCCCTCGCGGGAGGCAGCAGGAGCTCAGCACTGAGCGGGGGCCTGGCCGAGGCGACGGCCACGAGCCCCGACCTGGCCCCTGTGCTCAGGTGCTGACCAAGCAGCAGCAAGAACAGGCAGCCAACAACGACTTCAACTTCGACCACCCCGACGCCTTCGACTTCGACCTCATCATCGCCACCCTGAAGAAGCTGAAGCAGGGCAAGAGCGTGAAGATCCCCATCTACGACTTCACCACCCACAGCCGGAAGAAGGAATGGGTACGGGGCACGGAGCCACGCGGGGCAGCGCAGGGGGAACCGGGGGGCTGTCGGGCCCCTCCATCCCCTGCCTTTTGCAGTTGGCTTCTGCTCTATGGCTGGCGCAGGGCACATATATTTTGGGTGAGCAGTTGTGGTCGCCAAGAGCCAGAGGGGATGACTGGCAGCAAGGACAGCCCCCGTTAGCACCGTTGGCAGTGGAAGCCGGTGCCTGTAGAGGGGAGCGAGGTTACACGGCCGAACTGGAGAGGCGGGAGCCGGGAGGTCTGGTCCAGGTGGGTCTGTTCAGTCTGTTGCCGGGGCCAGGACGTTACAACGGGCTGCAGGCTCTGCAGGAGAGAAAAGCTGGAAGAATCCCGTTTGTGTCACATACCGTGTCCCACCAGAGGCTCTTGGAGTGCTGTCCATGACCTCACAGCCCGGGGAATAGAAATGGAGCAGAAATTCATGTCCTTCCTGCTTTTGCTGATCTCCCTGTTGCATTACCGTTTTTCCTGGGGCAGGGGTATCTTTGCACACACATCTCTGTCTGACCGTGTTTATTTTGACTCTGCAGAAAACCTTATATGGAGCCAACGTGATTATTTTTGAAGGCATCATGGCATTCGCAGACAAGGAGCTCCTGAAGGTGAGGAAGGATTTTGGACTCACTTGTGGGAAGCCTGACAAGTGTTAGCGCTCCAGCAGGCTGATTCTGCAGCCTGGTATCCCACTATATCCCAGGCGCAGAGAGTCCCACTCCTGCCGGAGCCCCGTGCTCCTGCGTCCCTGCGCAGCACCCTGCTCTCCTGCAGCGCCCGCTCTGCAGACCAGCACTTCACCCCGGGCTGCTGCAGGGCGCTGGGGAGGCTGCTTCCCCCCCGAGATCCAGCAGGATTCTCCTTGTCCTGCTGGCTACCCCCAGGGCTGCAGCTCCTCGCTGTGTAAGAGAAATAAGTCTTGACTCTTGCAAAATAGCAGGGAGTGAGGCATGCACAAACAGAGCCAAGTTCCCTCTAGAAAGTGTCCTTCCCTGCCAAGTGAGTGTTCGGTTTGTGCTTTCCTGGAGCAACGATGACCTCCAGCGGACAACGGGGCAAGTCCCGGGGAGCTTTTCCTCCAACCTCCCTCATCCTGAGCACTCGGGCAGTGTCACGAATCTCAGCCCCAGAGCCTCCCCCCAGCACTAGGGAGCCAGCGCTCCTGCGTTAACCCTCTTGTCTGTGTCACACTCACGAGCTCCTCTTCTTTCCCTTAGTTCAGCCAGAGGGTTGGGCTGTTGCTGAAGGGGCAGGACGGGTCTTTCAGGGTGTGACGGTGAACGGCAGGTGACAACAGGGGACTTGGTGCAATGTCTGTGCTGCCTTTGGGCAGCCGGGCTTAGCGCCAAGCGCCGTGAAGCGAGTCCTCTGCTGGGTCCCTGCTTCACCTCCTGGCTGGGGCTGTGACAGAAAACGAGTCCAAATTACCCAGGGTTTATTCCATCCCCTCTCATTGCAGCTCCTTGACCTGAAAATATTTGTGGACACGGATTCGGACATCCGCTTGGTGCGTCGCCTGCGCAGGGACATCAGCGAGCGTGGCCGTGACATCGAGGGGGTCATCAAGCAGTACAACAAGTTCGTCAAACCTGCCTTTGACCAGTACATCCAGCCCACCATGCGGCTGGCCGACATCGTCGTGCCCCGAGGTACCTGCCCCGTGGCTCCGTCCCGAGCGGGACCGGGCAGCGCCGTCCCGGTGCCGTCCCTTTGGGTCGGCCCTGCCAGGCAGGTGCCCTGCGCTGCGGGGGCAGGAGAGGGATGTGCTGTGCAAAGCAAAGGTTCCCCCGGTCCCGTCTCTCCAACACCAACCAAGAGCAGATTCCTAAAGGAAATGATAAAAAACACTTTTCCCT
This sequence comes from Tinamus guttatus, assembly GCF_059628265.1. Taxonomy (NCBI): domain Eukaryota; kingdom Metazoa; phylum Chordata; class Aves; order Tinamiformes; family Tinamidae; genus Tinamus; species Tinamus guttatus. Next base: position 137,846 of record NW_028288728.1, read on the forward strand.
CAAGCAGCCTTAAGCCCTGCAAGCTCCTGCACTTTAGGGATTTAAAAGCGAGGGATGACATCCAGGTATACAATAGTAGATTACGAAATAATAAGAAAACAAGAATGATTCCTGCTCAATGATGCTTTGCAAAGGGAGGGCTTCCTTGGGAAAGCAGGAATGCTGCGTGTTCTTGGGCATAGAGGGGAACATGGGGAAGAAGCTTGTCCCGGGCGCTGATGCAGGCCTTGGCTCTTGTTTTTGACCCGCTGCAGGGAGTGGAAACCGGGTGGCCATCGAGCTCATTGTGCAGCACGTCCACAGCCAGCTGGAGGAGGTGAGAGCTCCGCGGGCCCTGGGGTGTCTGCGGGGCGGCCTGGCCCACCAGCGCCGCGGTGCCGGGAGCTCCCGGAGCGCCGTGCCCGGGCAGCACTGGACCGGCCGCGCTCCGGGCGCGTGGGCAGCAGGGCTGTCCCCAGGAAATGCTCCGAGCTCGGGTGCCTCCGTGTCACTGACAGACCCTGCCTCAGCCCTGGGGCCTGTTAGTGCCACCTTCCTCGCAGTCTGCGTCCAGCAGGAGCTTCCTTCCTCCCCTGTCTCCCTGGGAGATCGTCCAGTGCAGACTCACCATCCCAGACGATCCAAGGGATCTCCCTCACAGCCTGCCCAGGCCCAGCCTTGCACCCAACCCTGCAGTGTTTCGCACTCTGGCTCTAGCTTCTTGCCCCCTTGCTCGTGCCGCACACAGGCCTTCCAAGCAGGAGCCCAGTTTTCCACCTCCTTGTCAGGTGCAACCCGTGGGCATCAAAGCCCACAGGGTGTCCTGTTTAACTCCCAGATCCAGGCATATCCTCCTCTCTCCTTCCCCATCACTGGCTTTAACAAGTCTTTAATTCTTCGCTCTGTCCTGGGCCAGCCCTGGGCAGTGGCCTGAGTCTGGGACCCCGGGATCAGAGGAGATTGTTGTGTGTTGCCTCCAACTGCCTCCCGCTCCTTATTCCTGGGGTTTGGAGCTCCGGTGTTGAGGTTGTGAAGACGTTGCCCAGTCCTGCCGGGCTCTCCAGCACCGAGTCGCTTTGCTTCTCGGGACGCCCGCTCTGCTTGGAGCACCGTTCGGAAGGCGCCGGGAGCATGACCTGGCGGCAGGGGCACCTGGAAGGAAAGGCCACGATTCCTGCAGGCCTTTGTGAGCTCCCGGGAGCGCTGGGTCCCGGGAAGCAAGGTGGCGCGCGCCAGCATTCCCGCCTTCCCGCCGCTGCTCCGCAGACTCCTCTTGGCGAGCTCTGCTCGAGCCAGGCTAGGGGGTGGCTTCGGGAGGGGCTTTCGTTTATTTGGGGAGGGGAAGAAGGGGAAAAGGCAACATGTGAATGCAGGAAAATATTCCTATTTTTCCTTTTCTTTTGTCTTGAAACGACCCTGGTGTTGACAATGCTTAATACCGGTTGCATTGTGTCTTTGTGTTGCTGCCGCAGCGTGAACTCAGTGTCAGGTAAGAGCCCCTAACTCTGTCCTGTCTGTGCAGCCCGAGGCATTTCCAATGCCAGGCACTGCTTGGCCTAACCGTGCCCTGCGGTCACCCACACGCAGCCTCGTCGCGCTCGGAGCTGGCGAGAGGTCCCCTCGTCCCCTGTCTGTCAGGGATGCTCACAGGGATGTGTTCACCTCGTCCTCTATCCGTCAGGAATGTGCACAGGGATGTGTAGGTCCTCAGGAGTTGCTCAGCCCCACCTGAGCGCAGAGCCTCGATGCTGGGGCGGGTTGTGAGCTGGGGAGCTCTGCAGCGGGGGGCGCCGCATCCCGGGATTCTCTGTCATTTTTCCTATTGTTTCCAAGGCCAAAAGGTGTTCCGAGCCACTCGCTGTCCTTGGGCAGAGCCTGGCCACAGGGCGCTGGAAATCCCAGCAAGGGCCTGGGTTAAACAGAGCTGCTCGAGGGCGAAGGCAGCCCCGAGGGGCGCTGGGCAGCGGCTCCAAGCCCCAAGCAGTGCCCAGAGCTGCGTGAGAGCTTCGGCATGGTGAGATTCCCGCCTGTATGCGGTACCTGGAGAGCACAAATCCCAAGCAATCCCTTTGGGACCAAGAAAATACTTAAGCCATAATCCAGCAGGATTTCTAATTTCTTAGTACCTACAGGTGGATGCTATAAAATACACAGCACTTAACCTGTTCAGCCTCTGAATCCAGATGGACTTAGGCTCTCTTGCTTCCATTAAGCAGCTTGCTAAGTTTCCAGGTATTTTTGTAGGAAGCAAGTGGGATGCATTACTGCAGATGGGTCTCAATTTACATTTCCATCACTGTATGGAGACACTAAATTCAAGTAATCCTGAAATTTACATTTGGCATACAAAAAAAAAAAGCTTTTAAAATACCAGAGATGAACAGGCAAAGCCTCTCTGCTTTACTTGTTTTTCCTTAAGCCATTTTTTCCCAGACTAGTCAGTGTTTTATTTTATTTCTTTTTGTTTGTTTATTTACCACCAAGGGGCCTGCCATTTCCATACAGCCGGTTCCGTGCAGTGTAGGAGCTTCCCTGTGTGTCTGGAGCTCCAGGTTTGAAGGTGCTGTTTAGTGTGGAGAGAAGTTTGGTGCTTTAAAAAATTACAGGAAGAGCATGGGAGAACAGATGGAGACAGAGCTGTAGGATTTCCTTTCTCTCCACTTACTCCCTTCTTTTATCAAAGTAGCTCTCTGTAGAGGTGATCTCTGAACTTTCTCCATGCACCTTCAAAATCAAGTATTTGATAATGTGTCAAGACAATATTAGTAATTTTATGATAGCATGTTTGGAAAGATGAGTTTGCACAGATAACTTGGTGACAGCTACAACACAATGTTTGTGTCCTGATTAAGGCTTGTAGTGTCCATTTATGCCTTTGCCAGAAATCCTGGAAAAAAATTCCTGCAAAAAGTCTGTTTACGCTCCTGGAGTCCCGGGGTTTTTCCTGCCGTGGCGGCTTCCGATCGCTCCTCCTGTAGCTCTGGGCGACGGAGAGGAGTGAGGTGGATGGAGACGCACGTCAAGTGAGACACGCTTGGCAAATAGAGGCCTTTCAGCCAAAACAATTCCCCATCCTCCTGTCTTGAATGGCTCTAGCTAAATGTCACAGTTGCTCTGATGTCAGTGCCTTCTGGTGGCTCTGGGGACAGAGCCGGGAGAATAAAACCCTAGTGCTAGATCCGGCAGTGAGATCCCTAATCCTGGATCCCGTGTGGTGCCGCCCGCCCGCCCGCGAGCACCCGGGCCCCGGGTGGAACCACGTTGGCTGCTGCGGAGCAGAGTCACCTCCTCTGTGCACGCCGGGCAGGCAGCGCTCCCGGGCGCGGGGCGGCTCCGCGTCGCTGCCGCCGGGACGTTCCCGCGCGGTTCACGGAGCCACGTGCACCGGCGGCCCCGCACGCAGAACCCCCGCGGGGTTCCGCCATGCTCACACGGTGCTCGCGGCCGTCCTGTTTTCTCTCCCTTCTGCTGCCCTTTTTTTTAGCCTCAAACCTGGTTTTCGGCGCTGCTCTTTCCAGCCGCGTCTCCCTTGCCACCCGTACCCCTCCCGCCCAGCTCTCCAGCAGCGTGGCCTGCCCTTTGCCAGTTGTGTCTTTAAATACCAACCCGTGGCGCAGTTGAGCAGCCCGCGTGGGCAATGCCAGCGTGAGCGGCAGCCGTACGTGTCTGCAGGGCCCGCGCTGCAGCAGCCGCTTTGTAGCCGTTGCCTCTTGTCTGCTTCCTGCTCCGTAGCGCGTTCGACAAAGAGCGAGGACGTTCCCGAAGCCTTCCCGAGAGACGGGCCCTGCTTCTCGCGCGCTCTTTCTTTCTCTTTCTTGCTTCTTTTTCACTTTTCTTTCTCCTTTAAAGCTTTTGTTCTGGGGGAAATAATAAGCTTCCGCAGTGAGACGTTTTCTGGACGCGCTCCCAGTCGCCTGAGTTTTCTGTGGCCGCGCAGGGGAGGGACAGGGAGCGATAGCCCCGTGTGACAGCGGGGTCCTTGGTCCCTCCCGGCCCCTCCAAGGGACGGAGAGCTGGGGGAAGGCGCAGGGACAGAGCTGGGAATCTCCTGCAGCTCCCAGGCTGGGCTCCGCGGGCATCTCGGCTTTCCAGGCTCTCCAAGGCCGGGGAGCAGCAGGCCACGAGGGCAGAGCCGCGGGGACCCGCTGCATGGGCAGGGATGCGGCCTGTGCGGCATCTCCGTCCGGGCACAGAGAGCCACGGCCGGGATGGGGACGTGGCCGTGTCCCCACGATGACACAGGGGCCCTTCTTGGGGCTGTGCCAAGGCCGGAGCAGCCACCGAGGCGGCTGCGCCGGCTCCGTGTCACCCGCAGAGCCGACGGGGACGGCCGGGGCCAACCAGGAGCCAGGGCTTCCCTTTTTCCCCCCCTTGGACTAATGCCGGTGCTTTCTCCTGTGTCTCCTGTTGTGTTCGTCCCTCTGCCCTCAAAACTCTCGCGTCTCCTGTCCTGTCCGCCCCGAACATCCCTCCTACCTGGTGAACCAGAGGAAGCTGCGCTGGGATATGTGAGGAGCCGCCGGCTAACGGGCCCTGCTGTGCGTGTGACGCTAACGGCGCCGCGGCACTAACCGCCCCGCACGGGAACGGAGCCGCCTCCGGGCCCCGGGGCAGAGCGGGGAGGCCCGGACCGGACCGGGGGACCCTCCGCCACCGGCGGCCCCGCGCGGACGCGCGGGGCCGCCGGTGGCGGAGGGTCCCCCGGTCCGGTCCGGGCCGCTGGTGGCAGCAGGCGGTGCCGGGAGCCTCCACGCTGCGACACGGACCGGGGGCTGCCCGGGGAAACGGAGCCCTCAAGGCCCCGCGCGGCCCTGGCCACGTGTCCCCGCGGGCAGGAGGTGGCTCCGCAGCCGCCCGGCGCTGCCGTCCTCCTCTCCTGCCCCCTTCCCTGGCTCCTTCCCGCTTGTGTGTCCGCGTGTGCCATGAGGGGCTGCTTGACTCGGTCCTTCCTCGCCGGGTGCTCTCGTTTGTTTGCTTCCGCCTTCCCTCGCGGCGTCACCGCGAGTGGAAGCAGCTGCCCGCACGGTTGTGGTGTGACGTGTGGCTTTGCGAGGCCAGCCCTCCTCCCAGACAAAGTCCCCCCGTGCAGCCTGGCGAGGGCCAGACAGATGTGACCTTCAGCTCATTACGAGCGCGCCCAAATAGCGGGGTGACTAATGGGGAGCCATTGTGAGCTTCCTGGTGAACGGTGTTCCCTTGATCCCGGAATAGCTCGCAGCCCCATTAGTGATGCGGGATGAGTCACCCGGAGCGGGGCCTGTCCAGCAGCAGCGGCTCGGAGCCGTTCCCGGCCTGGCATTGAGCTGGCTGTGTCTGAATGAGCCCATGTCAGCGCAGGCTGCTCTTCAGAGCCGGCCCCAGCCCTGTCCTATCTGATGGCACTGGGAGCCAGCGCAGCCGCCCCGGCGCAGGGCCACGTCCTGGTGACGTCCGTCCCCTAGCCAAGAAAACGGCCGTGGCTCCTCCTCACCCGGGAGAGCAGGATCCATCACCAGCCCGTAGCCAAAGCCTTCTGAGCAGGAGGATAATTTTGGTTTTGGATTTCCATGGCAATCTCCTTCCCAGCCTGTGCAATGCAGGGGGCAAAGCCTGGTGTGTCGCAGTGGGACGGGCGCAGCTGCTGGGTCTGTGAGGGCTCCTGCCTCCAGCTCCGGCTCCCTTTGGGCGCAGGGAGGCCCCTTTGGCAGCGCAGGTGCCCGGGCGCCGTTCGCAGGGTGACAGGGGCTCTGGGAGGACGGCTTGGCCGCGCGCCAGCCCTCGGCGGCGCCGCTCACCCTGCGCTTGCTTTGCAGGGCAGCGCTGGCCTCTGCCCACCAGTGCCACCCGCTGCCGCAGACGCTGAGCGTGCTGAAGAGCACCCCTCAGGTGAGGGGCATGCACACCATCATCAGGTAACGCCCGCGCACAGCTGCCCTGCGGCTCGCGGGGTGCGGGACAGCCCCCATGGGAGCCCCGGGCACCGAGTGCTGGCGGGGTCTGGGCTCCGAGCCCTGTGGTGCCGGGGACGCGGCAGCAGGGCCCGTTCAGGCCAGGCCGGGGTGGGTGCTCCATGCTCCTGCCAACACTTTGCTGCTTTTCACCTTAAAACTGCCCTGCACTTCCATCCCCTGGAGCCCTGTGAACAAGTAGCTGACAACAAGCAGGGCCTCCTGCCAGCAGCTCCTGTCTGTGCCGGCGGCTCCTGGGACACATTTTGGCCAGGGCTCACACTGCCTTTGCCTCCCCTCTAGAAACAAGGAGACCAGCAGGGACGAGTTCATTTTCTACTCCAAGCGGCTGATGCGGCTGCTGATTGAGCACGCGCTCTCGTTCCTCCCGTTCCAGGTGGGTCTGGGTGCGCGGCAGGATGGGCAGGCGGGTGCGGGGTTTCACCGCCAGTTCCTAACCAGGAGCTGGGGCAGCCCTGGCTCTTTTCCTGCAGCCTTTTCCTTCTGCACTGAAATGGGGACAGGAGTCCACAGGTCAGACCTGTGGCCACAAGGCTGCTGGGGCCAGGGCTCCATCACAGCGCTGTTTTTCGGCATTGGTTTTCCAGAGTTGCACAGTCCAGACTCCTCAGGGACAGGACTACGAAGGCAGGACATACAGCGGGAAGCAAGTAAGTGGAAGCAAAAGGCACTATAGAAACCGTGGGACTAGATCGAGGCCGAAAGCCTCCAGGAGCAGGACTGGCCTCTTGGGGCTTTGATCGGGGCTGTGCCTGGTGCCTGTGGTTCCTGCGGCCACAAGCGAGATCCCCGGGATGGGGTGTTGCTGGTCCAGCCTGGAGTTAATCCCATGGCTGTTGCTCCCTGCAGATCACCGGCGTGTCCATCCTGCGCGCGGGCGAGACCATGGAGCCGGCGCTGCGCGCGGTGTGCAAGGACGTCCGCATCGGGACCATCCTCATCCAGACCAACTGCAACACGGGCGAGCCGGAGGTACCGGCCTGGCTGCCGCGGGCACCTCCTCCTGTCGGCAGGGACTGGGGTGGGAACGGGCCCGGGAGCCGATTGCGGAAGGGAAGGGGCACTCGGAGAGAGCAGGTACTTTGAGCGCTGCCACGGGGGCTTCCCGGCTTGGCCGCGCTGCAGGGACGGGTTTGCCGTGGTGCGCGGCCCAAAGCAGAGAGCTGGGCTCCTGGCCATGGAGATGGGCGTGAAGGAGCCCAGGATGGGGCACGTGGCCCAGTCCTGGGCCCCTCCATCCCGCGTGTCAAGGGAGGTCCCTGCGTGGCACCTCCTGCCTCCGGCTCATCCCTCTCCTGCCCCTTCCAGCTCCACTACCTGCGGCTGCCGAAGGACATCAGCGAGGACCACGTCATCCTCATGGACTGCACCGTGTCCACGGGCGCCGCGGCCATGATGGCCGTGCGGGTGCTGCTGGTACGGGGCCGCGGGCTCTGCGCAGGGCGGGCGCTGGCACGGAGGGGTGGTCGGGCCCCAAAATACCAGCACGTACCAGGCTGTTTCCATTGCAGCTGGCCCAGGGCCATCACACAGCTCGGAGCCGCTCACCCCGTTGCTCCTCGCACGTGTTTCCAGGCTGCAGCTCCCGCCTTCTGCCCTGGCTCTGTTTCTCCACAGGATCACGACGTCCCAGAAGACAAGATCTTCCTCCTCTCCCTGCTCATGGCAGAGATGGGCGTCCACTCCGTCGCCTACGCTTTTCCCCGAGTGAAGATCATCACTACCGCTGTGGACAAGAAAGTGAATGACCTTTTCCGGATAATCCCCGGCATTGGTGAGTAGCTGGGTAGCAATATTCAACTGCGGGGGAGTTCTGTTTCTGCCCCACTCCCCTGAGTAGTTTTGGAGCAGAGGATCCAAAACGGGCTCATCCAAAACAAACTCGCACTGTTCTCTCCTCACCTCCGCTGTGCCAGGACCGCCCCTGCCACCGGGTGCTAAAACAGCCTCCTGGCTGCTCCAGTTTTGCTGCTCCACAAATCTTAGCCCCATTTGAGCTGTCAGAAAAACCTGATTTTGTGGTGCTGGCGAGAGGGCGAGCTGGGCGGCCGGTCCCCTGCAGAGCTGCACCCTCGCTGCAGCGCTGGCACTGTCCCCACAGGGAACTTCGGTGACCGGTATTTCGGGACGGACGCTCCTCCCGACTGGAGCGACGATGAAGACGCTCTTAGCACTTAGCTGGACGTGGAGACGCCAGGAGAGAGGCAGCTTCAGCACCGCACCTTACCCCTTTCCTCTCCATTGCAGAGATTTCGCCCTCCTCACCAAGCATAGATATTTTTTTCAAATCTTACATTGCAGATCTAGGTCATATTTTTTCAAAGAAACACAAATCCTAGTTTGACCTTGTGGACAGCCACTTACGTGTCCCAGGGCAGAGTGGAGTTAATTTATTTTAATTTAAATTTTTGCCTATATAACTTATTGGAGATATTTTATAAAGAAAACAATAATAAAAATTTTCTCTGGTTTTCTTGAACGGAGCCATTGGCTGGCGGCAGCGCTGCGTGGAGGAGCTGCTCGTCGTTCTGGGCTGGCCCAGGGGCAGCGGTGACGCACCAGGACTGCGGCGCAGGGACAGGAGGCGCAGGGGTGGCGCTGGCCACAGGGACGGCTGCTGGATGCAGAGGGGCTGCCGAGGTTCAGCTTGGGCCGGACCCGGAGCTGTTTTTACAGCCCTCGGCTGCAGGTTGCAGGCAGGCCGGTGCTCCCGGCACGGCTGGGGAGGAAGGACGGGGCTCGGGCTCCAACATGAGAGCTGCTAAGGCGACGCTGGGCAGGAGCAAGTGACACTTCAGGTCACAAAGCGCCGGTTTGGGGGAGCAGCAGCCACCAGGGCCAGGGCGCTGGCAGCACCGCGGGTCTCAGCGCCGGCAGGAAGCCGCGGGCCGCCCGGCCCGGAGCGGGGCCGCGGGCAGAGCCGCCAGCGTGACGCCCAGGGCTGCTTCCTCCCTGGTGTGAGTCAGCGCGGCCCTGAGCACGGCAAAGCGGCCCGAGGGGGCCGCGCTGCTGGGCGCTCCTGCGGGCACCGGTGCTGTGAGCCCCGGGACCCCCGCCCGGGGCAGCCACTGGCAAATGGTGGCGCCGGCGGCAGCTAAAAATAGTGTCTGCAGGGGCAGGAGGAGCTCATCCGTGTGGGCGGTCAAGGCAGAGCACAAGGGACAGGAGGGGACTCGTCTGCGCCGCCCGCCAGCCCCACCTGCACCGCGGCCACCGCAGGCCACTGGGGCACCGGGGCTGCTGTCACTCGGCCATGTCACATTTTCCTTCTTCTTTTCATTATTTACCCCCAGCAGATCCATGCCGGACCTCAGCAAAGCCACTTTTACCTCAGCAAAACCCGCTTCTCCCCCAAACCGCCCCGTCCTCCTCCTTCCCGCCATCCACGGCGCCATCGTGGGGAGCCGCCGCGGCGCCATCTTGGAGGCGGCAGTGGCGCCATGGTGGCTGCGGCAGCAGCAGGGCCGAGGCGGTGCCGTCCCCGCAGTCCCCCCCGTCCCCGCAGTCCCCCCCGTCCCCACCCTTCCCCGAGCGCCGCTCTGCCCCGTTCACCAGCACCTGCGAGCGGAAAAAACCCGTGGGCGGCGGGTGCCGGGGCGGCCCCCGCGGTGCCTCCGCCCTGCGCTGACCGGAGTGGCCGCCCGCTCAGCCGCCGGCTCCTCCATCCTGCTCCGTTGCCGGGGCTGCTCCGCCACCGGCCTCCCGGCTCCAGCGAAGCCCTGTCGGCCTCGTGCCGGCAGCTTTGCCCCCTCGCCCGCCATGGTCCGGCTGGCGCCGGCATCATGGCGGCTTCCCCGTGGTGCTCGGCTTCCTGCCCCGCACTGCTAAGAATAGCCCGGAGTTGTTAAAAAAACAAAAAAGCAGTGAACAATTATCTCCTCGGCCATCAAAGAGGCCGTTCAGGGCCTCGTGTGGCTACGGGGGAGTTGCAGGGGCACCAGGCTGGGCCCAAAACTTGCTGAGACCCAAGTGCTTCGTTGCAGCTGGGGCTGCAGCAGCTCTGAGGAGGGAGCCGGGGGCTCCCAGCTGCGCTGCTGGTAAAAAACAGGCTCCAATCCCGGTTACCCCCAAGGAGGGAAATTGCTCCAAACCGCCTAAGCTGGGGCTTGTTTCAAACCTAGCTCCCCACTGAGGAAGGCAGCGTGTTGGGCGTCCGCATCAAAATGGGGGAGAAGGGGCATTTCCCACCCGGCGCATTCCAGCCCCGCGATTGCAGGCACATTGCAGCCTAACGGGACCGCTGGAAACGCTTCACTCGCAGTGTGCATTAAATGAGCGGTGCTTAGAGTAGCCCTTGGCTGAGCTCACCCACTGCAGACACATTTGTAAAAATCAAAGACATTTAAAAGCACCTTCACCCCCACCAACAAACACACAGAGCTTCACATAACACTATTTCAAACGGAAACCATGCGCTGCAATGAGGATGACTTTTAGCAAACTCATGGGATGCACTGGCCCCGGCGCTGAGCACCGGCCCTCGATGCAGCGCCGCGGCAGGGGCTGCTCGCGGGGCAGAGCTTTGGCCGCGGCCTCCGCAGGGCTCTCCCCGCGGGCAGCTCCGCAGCGAGCGCGTCCACCCGCCTCGCCTGCCGCTTCCCACCGCACCGGAGCGGGGAGGCTGCGACGCACCTGCAAACGGCTGCCCGGAACAACGCGGCTTCGCGCTGCCCGGAACGACGCGGCTCCACGACCTGCCTTTTGCCAGCGTCCTGCCGATGGGCTTGCCAAGCCGAGCTGCTTCATCCGTCTTTCTTCCCTGTTGTGTCTTGAAAAAAAGAATAAATAAAATTTTACTATTAATTAGCAGGAATTTCATATTTATGCTAATTTGCAAATTGCAGGCAAAAATAGTCACGTGCTCCAGTGCAACAGGCGGGTGGATGGGGAGCGCTGAATTGCTGCACAGGGAGGGTTCCAGCAGGGCCGGTGCCAATGGCAGGCTCTGGAATACTGGGGTTGGAGAAAGGCAACCGTCAGTGGGGAGGAAGCAATCCAGGATCCCAATTATTTCTGCTCTGCTTTTAATAAACAGAACTGGGATGGGGGAGCGGGCGGGGGGACGAAAGCTGCAGATGTCGTGGGGGGCAGAGGGGAGGGAGAAGCACCAAAACCAGCCTCGGGACCAGGCCCCACGCGGAGCAGCAGCATTTTGGGAAGGTTTTTGGGGAGGAAACTGACGGTCTGTAGGGTGTCGGTTAGGACCAGGGCCTCACGCATGGGATGAGGATGCAGCCCCCACAACAGCTCTGCATGGGGGCCAGCGGCACGGGAGGATCCTGCGGGGATCCCTCCCGCTCCCCAATGCCAAATAAGCCAAGAGAACTGCCAAAACCCCTTTTCTTGCCTTTTTTAAAATTTTTTTCTCTTTCCTCTGCACCCCTTCTCGCCACCCCGTCTGTCCAGCATGTAATGGAAATTTCACCGCAGCCGCTCGCGCTGCACAAACAGGAAGCCGGGCGCAACGCGGCAGCGCGCGGGGACGGCGCCGGGGCCATAAAAGCGGCCGCGGGGGCGGCGGGGAGGCCGGGGCGCCGCGGGGGGCAGGTAGGGAGGCCGCTGCCCGCGCGGGGACAACGCGGAGGCAGAGCGGCCGCCGTCGCTCCTCGCTGGAACGCGCCACGCGGTGCATGGGGCTGCGCTTTGGTACTTTGCTTTTTTGGTTTGTTAGCTTTTGTAAAAATGGTCCTTTTAATTTGCAGCTTGTGGATTTGCAAAGCCCACCTGCAACTTAAAGAAAAAAGTGAAGGGGGGATTTGAGAGGGAGGTTTTGCCGCGAGCTGCTGCGTTTGGCGCTGCAAGGCCTGCGGGTGCTGGCACTCGCACCGGCTGTGGGGCCCGGCCTTGGCCGTGATGCACAAGGCAGCACTGGGACCATTGGAGCTTCGAAGGAAACAAGAAACCCAGGAAGGGATGGAAAATCCCTCACTGATCCCTCTGGGCCTTTCCTGACCCCCTCCTCAGTCTGGTGCTTGTTCATATGGACACGATCATCTGGGCAAAACTTATAAGAAAAAGTCTTTCCCTTCGCTTTTATACTTTTTTTTTTTTTTGACCAGCCTTTAACACATTTTTCTCTCTTACAGCAGGAAAAGGCTCTGCCACGAGGCTGTGAGCGATTCCCCTTCCCAGGACGGGGCCTCCGCAGCGCTCGGAGCTGGAAGGACCCTCGGGGGCTCCCTCGGCCCAGGTGGGCACAAGGTTTGGCCACGTTCCCACCGCGGGGCTGCGCCGGCAGCGAGGCCGTTTCCCCTGCTGCTTTCTCTGCTCTTTCCCTTTTCTCCTGCCCTGCTGCCCACATGGAGCGCACGGAGCCCTCGGAACGCCGGGGCCGCGGGGCCGGCGTGGGGCCGCCCGGGCGAGGGGCACCTCGAGGACTGTCTAACCTGAGAATGGTGAAACACGAGGCTCAATCTCAGGTTCGTCAGCCCACGAGACGCCTTCTCCAAAGTCTGCAGCCGCCCGCCTGGACGCCTGGGCCCCGGCAACGGCGGGGATGGAGCACCCAAGCGGGAGCCGCTGCCTCCGCTCGGCTGCGCAGCCCGTTCGGAGCCTCGTGCTCGGAGCAGCGCTCGGCGCGCCGGGCAGGAGGACGGGAGCGAGCAACACGGCGCTAATTAATCCCCTGGCGGCGCCGGGGTCCTCCGTGATGAGTTGTCACTCCTTGAGGGACCAGGAAAAAAATGAAATTAAAAAACAAATCAAGTCGAGCTTCCTAAATGAAGCAGCCGGCCGTGAGGTGCTCAGCGCGTCCTCTGTCTTCCCCGCGATTCCCTGACCCTAAGGAAAACACAAAGCGGATGCCCTCTCCTCCCTGCAAAAGCTGCTGGGAAAGGAGGCGCCAGGGCCCCAATTCCCGGGAGCAACGTGGGGAATGTGCCGGCCTTGGGCTCCGGCGGCCTCCGCCTTGATTGCGCCGGCACAGGGGGAGCAGGACAGGCTCCATCCTTGCTCCCGCGTTGGGACGCGGGTGCCGGGAGGAAACGGGCAGGCTGCAGCTGCGCGGAGCACAGGGAATCTGCCAGAGCAATAAATCACCTAAACCTTGGCTTTTTCCAAGCTTTGTCAAGGCAGAGGGCGGTTGCTGGCTGTACGGGAGCTCGGAGCTCGCGGGAGGCTGCAGCTGGCAGAGGCCGGCCCGGGGGACCTGTGTTCCCAGGTGCACGAGGGCTCCGGGCGCGGATGGGGGAGAGGCCACTGGGATGAGCAGAGCGACCTCGAGCACTGCCCGAGGGCTCCGAGCGCTGCCAAGGGCTCCCTCCTGCCAGGCTTCTGCTGGCGGCAGCGCTCGGAGGAGGCTGCAACGGCCGCACGGCTGCGGCCCCCGTGGCAGAGCCAGGGCCAGAGCTTGCCCTGGGCTACGGGCCCGGATCCCAAGCCCCAAACACGGCAGCTGACACCTTGCAAGGGGGGTGAGGCCAGCGCTGCTCCACAGCGCCCGCAAACACGCGTGTGCATGCAAACGTGCACACAGACACATGCACGTGCGCACACACAGACATGCACTAGTGCTCAGTGCCACTAAGCCCCCGTTCCGGTGTCCCTTGTCCCCTGTGTCTGCACCTGCTCCTGCACCACCGCGCACACCCGCGCGCACACGCACACCCCCTGCACGCACACGCACCGCCCCGCCGTTTCCTTGCACCCCCGTGCACGCGCACACATGCACGCGCCCCCCGTGCCCGGTCCCGTCAGCACCGCGGACAGCGCCGCCCGCCCGCGCGTCACGGCCGGCTCCGGCGCGGTCACGTGCGCGGCCGCCCCTCTATAAAGACGGCGGCGGCGGGAGCGCGGCCACGAGCGGGGCGAGCGCGCGCGGGGAGCGGGCGGCGAGCGGTGAGCGCGGCACGGGGCGGCGGGACACGGCGAGGGAACGCGGGGAGCGGGCACCGGCACGGGGGAACGGGGGGACCGGGACCTGCACGGGACGGGGGAAGGGGGGACCGGGACCTGCACCGGAGAGGAGGGGGACACCGGGACCTGCACGGGACAAGGGGACCAGGAGCTGCCCAGGATGGGGGCACCCTGGCCTGCAGGGGAGAGGAGGAAGGGGACACCAGGACCTGCACAGGTTGGGGACACTGGCACCTGCAGGGCACAGGGGAATTGGGGACCGGGACCTGCAGGGGAGAGGAGGAGGGGGACACCGGGACCCCGTGAGAGGACAGGGGGAGGGACATGGGGAGGGGGACCAGGCGCTCAAGCAAGGGGACATGGGAAGGGGGGACACTGGGGACCCAGTGAGGGGATAGGGTCAGCAGGGTCACTGGGAAGCCACCAAACTCCATTATCAGTGTCCCCATGGGGAGCCTCTGCAGGGGACTTGGGGGGGTCCCATCGTGCTGGGGGTCCCGTCGCAGGGACGAGAGGGGGGGTCCTATGCCCAGGGGTCTCATCGCGTTGGGGGTGGAAGGGGGTCCCAGCCCCTGACCGGGGGCACTGGGGGGCTCTCGCAGCGCCGTGACGGAGCGGCCGCCATGCGGGTCACGATGCTCTCGGCCGCCTCCGTCCTCGTGCTGCTCTTCCTGCCCTCGGAGACCTGCTCCCCGCTGCAGTGGCCCGGCCGGGAGCCCCGGACGGGCGCCGCGCGGCCACCCCCAGTCCCCGCCGGCCCCCGCGTCCCCGCGGCGGCCCCGCTGTGCGCGGCCCAGGCCCCGGCAGCCCCGCGGGCGCCGCGAGCGCTGGCGGGCGGCCGGCGGCGCGAGGGCAAACCCAACTCGCTGGACCTCACCTTCCACCTGCTCCGCGAGTTCCTCGACATGTCCCGCGAGGAGAGACTGGCGCAGAAGGCGCTGAGCAACAAGCTGCTGCTGCAGAGTATAGGGAAGTGAGGGGGCTCGCGGGGGCGAAGGGGCCGCGGCGGGGGCTGCGCGGCCAAGGGGCCCGCCGGGGCACGGGGCCGTGCGGGGGTGGCCGCCCCCTCCGCCGCGCTGTCCCGCGGGTCCCCGTCCCTGCTGTGCATTAAAGTCGCCCGCGCACCTGCCCCATGCCGTGCTCTGGCGCTGCCGCGCGCCAGCTGCTCTGTCGCTGCGCCAAGACGCGCGGCCACGGAGCGCCTGGAACGAGCGATGGTGCAGTGAGCACGCGGACAACGGAGCGTCCCCCCGGCGCGTCCCCACCGCCCCCGTCAGACCCCCAGCTCTCACCTGGAATAGCGGCACGGAGCAAACGCAGCAGCCAGCGGTCCCATGCTCCGTGCAGGAAGCCCCAGGGCGAGCACGAAGCGGCAGCGGCGCTCGGCGGGTCGCGGCTGCTTTCCGGGGTTTGCTCCCCACTGGACCGAACCGCGAGGCAGGCGGCTCCGCTGGAGTTCACAATTTGCACCAGGAAATATTTCCAAAGTCCCTGCATCTCTGTCGGCTTTCATGAGTTGAACGTGCAGGGTGGCTCTGGGCGGGGGGAAAGACAAGAAAGATCACACAAAATGGAAGAAACGGCCCTGCCGCTGCCAGCAGCTCCAAGCTGTGGCTCGGGGCCTGGGCGGGCAGCGCTTTTGGGGATGGAGGGTATAAAACCCATTTGCACGGGACACCCCACACACGCTGGAGAGGCTGCAGGATCTGCACGGGATCCTCTTCCTGAGGGTTAACAACCCCTGTGTTCCGCCCTGCAAGGGACGTGCTCGCCTTGCACAGGGAACAGGCTGTGAGCCAGCCCGGGGCCAGCTTTGCTTCTTTGAGTAAAGGTATATTTTTTTCCCATTTAAAAAAAGTAAGAAAGAGATAAAAGCAGCAACTACCTCAAGGGAAGGGAGCTTGTTAAGCTGCCAAGGCAGCACGAAGAGCTTTTTTAACCCTCTCATGGGCCAGTTGTCTGTCCCTGGTGGCTGCAGGTGAATGGAGGTTTGGTCTGGGCTTTCGGATGAGGAGGACGTTGGGAAGGGCCTGGAGCCCTGGTGGGGGAGGCAGGAAGAGGGAGAGCTCCATTCCCTACGGATTGGCAGCCACAGAGATGCTGCCGGGAGCCCAATGCAGGACACGCACTCCCGGAGGCAGCCTGGGATACACAACTGGCCGAGCATCCTCCCAGCAGGCCGGTCCCCAAGCCCCTCACCGGCCGAGCTCACGGCAATGGAGTATCCCGGCGCGTTATCCGAGCGCTCCCGGGGGATGAGGACGTCCTTACCTTGCTGGTGGCCGTGGCCACCGGGGTGCAGTCTGCTTCCGAGCGGCTCCAGGCACCAGGTCCC
The DNA here is from genome assembly GCF_059628265.1 of Tinamus guttatus. Classification (NCBI taxonomy): domain Eukaryota; kingdom Metazoa; phylum Chordata; class Aves; order Tinamiformes; family Tinamidae; genus Tinamus; species Tinamus guttatus. The sequence continues at coordinate 153,962 of NW_028288728.1, forward strand.
AGGGACGTGGGCAGCTCCTCCCGTCCTCGCCGGGTGTCCTTGCCGCGACGGCCAGCAGGGTGGACAGGCAGCCCAGGCAAGCGCTTCCCAGGGTGCTCCCGAGGGACCTGCAGGCAGGGAATGGCAACCAGCACTTACTAACAGGCTTTCCCAGGGGTCTGCCAGCCCGGGACACGAGTCCGGTGACCTGGACGAGGCTTTTCCACTTTGTGTATCTCGCAAATGTATCAGCAAAGTGACACTTCGGGGCTCTGCAGCCAGTCTGCACCTCTTAGTGTCACGCAGCAAGTGGTTGGGACAGCAGTCAATGAAACACAAGCTCCGAGGTGTCTCAGAAGAGCTGCATCCATACGGGAGCTTTCCCCGAGAGCACGTGGCAGCCCCAAGGGCATCACAACCACCCTGGCACGGTCCCTCCTCGTGCCACCGTCCCCATCACGCCCCAGACCAATCTCACCTGTGTGTCCTGCGAAGGTGGCTCCGCGCAGGCAGGGGACACGAGGGGCTGGCTCCTCTCCTGCTCACAGGGACCTGCTCTCCCTCCAGCACAGCGTGTGTGCAGCCAGGTGTCCCCACAGAACCTGCTTCTGTGTCCTAGGCTGTCCCAATCCAAGGTCACAGCACAAGCGCCAGCTTCCGCCAACTCACGGGCAGCTGCAAAAAGGCAGAAGATCCTTCGTTAATCACAGCAGTGGGTTAATCACTGCGTGCGGGTATCCAGCATTTCAGCAGCAAGTCCAAGGTCCGCAGGTGGCAGTAGGTGTAGTCCAGAAAGCAAACGACGCTGCTCCTACTGCTCTGGGAAAAGCAGATGTTGTCCCACGAGGAATGGCAGTTTCTAGGGACGAGGGTGCATCCTGCATTGAGGTTGAAATCCATACACACAAATAATCCATGATACATGCTGCAAAAATACGCATGTAAAGAGCCTTAGCTTTGTTACGGGGGGGAAACAACAGAAAATAGATTTCCCAAAAGAGAAGGCTGTGTTTTCCTAAGCTTCTAAAACGCAGGAGCTCTGTCCTTGCGTGGCTGGGTGACATTTAATGGGATTGGACACCTTTCCCCACCAGACACAGCCTTCCTGTCCGGCCACCAGCCCCCAGGCTGGATGTAACACAGATTTCGCAGCAGGGCCCAGCCAGGGGATCATCAACCCTCCATCACCTCCAACCCTCTGCCCTTCCGCTCATCCCCAGGTGCAGCAGAAGAGAGGAAAAACAATCCGTGCCAAGAGCAGGCGCTTCCAACCATCTGGGACCAAATTGCTGCTTCCGAGCCAACAGCTGTTGGAGGATGGACTCAAAAGGCAACACTGCATCCCAAAAAGGATCCTGAGAAACTGTGCATGCTACCTCGGTGTTCTTGCGGGTACCCAGAGCTGACTGCTGAAGGCCCAGATCCTGCCACGGGCAGCAACGAGGGCTCCGATCCCATCCACGGGCTCGGCCTGTAGGCAAGGTCACATCACCATTCAGTGGGAGCAATCAGGCACCCAGGGCAGCTGTGTTACCCCCATTGGAAACTCCCATGGGAGCAGGACTCCCTCCCCAGAATGTGCCAACCTTGTGCCCCACGTGGATGTCCATCTCACGCCCCTTGCCCTCCCGAAGCCCCGGCAGAGGGGACAAGTGGGCACCTTGCCCATCACGCAGCAGCGTTGAGGGTCTCTTCCTTGTGCTCCTGCCCATGGAGTTCAGCCTTCAACAGAGGCCTGGAGCCCAGTGAAGGAAACAAGAGCAAATGAGGGAGGACAGGGAGCTCCGGGGGTGCCTTCGGTTTTGTTTCTTCCTTCCTGTTCTCAAAAAGAGGGAGCACATCTGCAGCCGGGCTGCAGAGGTGCCGCTGGCTGCAAACCCTCCTGGGAACCCCGGGCCCCAGGAGCAGCTCACCAGGAGCAAAGCGGGATGCAAAAACCTCCAGAGGGGACTCGGCACAGAAAGCGACTGCAGCACCCAAAACCCAAGGAACAAACCTGCCGGAGCGCATGCTCAGAGATGCCAACGGTGTTCTCGGCCAAAACGTTCCTCCTGGGGCTGTAGACTCTTGGGTCCAGGCAGCAAAACCTCCCTGGGGCAGCTCCTCGAGACTGAAATGGAGATCTTCGTTGGCTACCTGTAGAGATAAGTTATTCAGACGGTTTAAAAACACCCGCGAGATTACTTAAGGAAGTTCTAGAAATCCTACTGGGCCGGGAGGCAAGCTGAGAGAGGATGTACTTAGGGAAGGAGTCAAGGACTGGAGCGTGGGACAAAGTGGAGACACCAGATACTTAATAGCTCCAAGGCAGGTGCTGAAAGGGGTTGGAATAAGGACAGGCCTGACCCCTCAGCTCTGCCGAGTCCATACCTGGGAACTCAGCAAAAGTCTTGCTGCTGAGAGGGGAAAGCGGGTTTCTCGTTGAAATGTTGGTATTTTGTGCTTACCTTCTTCCAGCTATCTTCTCTCCAACAGGGAATTAACTCCTCAAAAACCCTGTGATCGCCTGCAAGTGCCAATAAGACCCACCTCACGGCCACAGTAATGCTGCATCTGTCACAGATCCAGGCTTGGAGGTGCAGGCAGAGAGCTCAGAGCACCAGATTTATGTTGTCCGAACACTTTCCTTGGCTCCAAGATGAGTCCCACAGCAGCCTTTGGAACGTCTTTTGCTTGTCTTTACTTACGTCTCTCCATTGTAGCAGTGAGGAGCCAAACAGTCTCAGATGATGCAAACTTCTCAGTCAAGTGGAATTTTTGCTGGAAAGAGATTTTCAGTTTGCGTGGCAGGGCCCTTCCACGGCCACACTAGGATCATTTCTCTAACAGCAATGGTAACTTCTGTGCCCATCCCCAACATCCACTACGTTCCAGCTCTGATCCCTCTTGCTTTAAGAGCTGCAGTTTAGGGACAGGACATCACACAGCGCTTCCGAGGGGACAGGTCTGTGCAGGGACTCCAGTGCGCTCCCGGCTGTAGGAGGGAAATTTCCTTTCTGCTTCACTAAAGGCTGGGAAGGCAAACTGGGATGTTCAGGTCCCTCTTTGAGCCACCAAGACGGCAGAAATTCTCCTAAAAGCAGCTGCTGAGAAAAGTCCAACAGGTTCTATGGGTCTAATGGAGCCTTCCAGGGGCCAATGCAAAGGGCAGCCCAGAGCACTCGCCCTCCCCTTTATCCAAGTCGTGCTGGACTCATGGAGTTTTCACTCCCAGCAGAGCTTGAACTGGCCAGATGGGATTACCATGAGTTTGGTGAACATCTCCAGGCAACGTGGGCGGACGAGCTGCGTCCCAGTTGCCCACTTTGCAGTGATTTTCTGCAGATCTGTATTCCGTTCGGGCGGATGGCGCTAACGGAGGCCGGAGCCCACTCAACTCAACGCAGGAGGTAGCAGAGCGAGGCGGCTTCGTCTCCTTGTCCCTGCGTGGCTGGTGGCAGTGACGCTACAGCAGCGAGGACCACGTGAGGGGAAGCGGCCTGTCACTGTCACCTGCGTCACACGTGACACGCAGCTGGCAGCCCCCTGGTCTCTTGAGACGTTTCTGCCTCTTTCTTCAATGCCCCAAGAATTTGACAGCCGAAGCTCCTCATCTCTAGCATTACAATTCGCTTCCTGGTGATCTCAGGGGGATAAGAGAAACGAGCCTGATTTCACAGAGTATCACGCACTTCTGCTCAGTGATTAAGCTTTAAAAATATCAAGTATTTGTCACGCTTTGCATGTAACCAGGCAGGTGCCTTCAGACACTGAAACATCAACTTGGAGTCCTTGGTGGGACAAATCCTTCCTTGAGGAGGCCTTTGGGTAGTTCTGCAACACAGACAGCTTGGGAAACACAGCACAAGTGACAGCAAAAGCGAACCCGAGCATTTCGTCCCTTCTGTCTCACACTGGCATAGGTGAAAATGGAATGAGCCCCCTTTCTCTCGCACACACTATGGGAATATATTCACTATGAGGCAGAAAGGCACTAAGAGCTGCAACAGGCAACAAGCACCCAGAACGGGAAGGACTTCTCTACCTATCCAGTCCTTTCTGCACGTTACGGATCCCAAGCATCAGGTGGGAAAAACCTGGGATCGTGGAGACGCACAAGGGACAGCAGGACTGATTTCATGCACCGGATAACCCACCACAGGTTAAACTTCCAGGAATTACTGTGCCCATTTCATACACTCAGGATCCCAGCACTACCTACATTCATCACGAAGCCCAACCACTAATTACTTCAGGTCTCTGGGCCTCAGTGCTCAGAGCCAGGGACTCTGAGACACAAGTGGAAGGAAAAGGGGGAAAAAGCCCCTGATGACAAGAAGCCGTTTGACCTCTGAGACCACCCACCTCAAAGCACCCCCGGCCTCACCAGACCAGCTCCCTTCCAGAGTGAGCTCCAGGGCACTAAGAAGGAAAGGAAAAGCCCAGGCATATTTCCGCATTGAAAACATTTATTTTACAACAGTGGTTTCAGATAATTTAGCAATCTTTATTTTAGTTTATATTCAGACATACAATACACAAATTACCATGCTAAAACACAAAATAATTCCTTCTGCTGTATCTGCGTGTATGTACAGGAGCTCAGTAGTATCGAGTGTTACAATCCACAAAGTTCAGACAGCCACATTTACTTACATACAATTCAAAGTGTGGTCCTTTAGTAACATAACAAAATATATATATGTCTATATTATAATTGTTTTTCAGATGCACTTATACTTTGATTGTTTTTACAACAGCTAACATTTTTTTAACCCTGGGCTTCGCTGCCCACCCCTCACTGGAGCTGAACACAGTGCAAACACAAAACGCTCCCTCTCGAGAGGCCTTCAGCTCCCCCAGGCTTCGTAACGAGGCCAAAATCACAACCCCCCCCCCAGTGAATTACTTATCTCCAGGCCTTGGTCACATGCAAAATGAATCTAAACTGCCTTGGATGTCTGTGATAAAGCAACCCAAACAACCTGCCCCCAGCCCCGCAGCGCGGGAGCAGGGGGACGCGGCGGAAGGAGGAAGGAATGACGGCAACTGGCGTAGGGACACACATCCCAACAGGGAAACAGCGGGAGTTGGAACCTGGCAAACCTCAAAGTTCATCTACGGCGACAGACACAAACAGAACTTCAAACATAGAAGTAATAAAAGGAATTCCCCGTATATTTCCCCGTTTCTGCTGATTGCCATTAAGCAGAAAACCCACGTGTGTTTTGTGTGTTAGGCAACAGCTTCTGGAACATGGGGCCCAACTAGGGCCAGCTGCATTCTCTACCCAATATGACTAGAAGTAATTTGGTGGTACATACACGTTTGTTGGCCACAACCTTTTTGCCTTCATGCAAACCATCAGCTAACTTCAGCTTTATGACTTGCGATAATTCCAAGCCTCAGGAATCCAACCTGCAAGCACTATAAATTGAAAAACTGGACCAGACTGTGCAAATGCATCTTAAGATTCAAGTTTAAATTCTCACTAGCAAGGAGGGAAGACTTCAGGAGTCCACTTGCGCAGAAGATTGATTTTCCCTTCTCAATAGCACAGCTCTCTCACTAGTACTACCTATTTATTTATACAACAGGATCCTTTCACCCTTTCCTTCGTCAGCCATTGGAACTGACAAGTCTCGTTTGTTTTTTCCTGCAGCTGAATGGAGAAAGCACAATTCTGGACACACAAAACTCACCCTGTCAGCTTTTCTGTCTGAGAGTTCATAGAAGCACTTTGAGCCAAATTGCATGTTTTACCACCAAAGAAAAAACAGCAGCAAGTACTAGGTGCACACCTGTTGTATAAATATATACATATGTGCATATATACATACATACACACACATGATGTTGCAATCCAAAACCTACAGCACAGGTTTGGACCTTGCTTTGTGAAGTCCTACTTTGTAGAGTACAGAGTAGTTAAAACCAATATAGAACAAAAACACAGCTACGTATTCCAGGGTACCTTTAGAGATCAGCACATCGACCCTATTCCCCACGTGCCAGCCCATTCCGAGTTATTCCGGAGACTGCCCTTACCCTCCTCGCTATGGCCGGGTTTCCTTTCTTCCCTCAGGAGGGGAGTTGAAGCAGGTAAATCCCAGCTTCCCCTTACGGGACAGGGTGAAGGGCAGCTGGCAGGAATCAGGTAGATCATTGCAGTTTTTGGAAGCCACTGCTGTACACAGAACATGATAAGCAACCGTTCACGAACTGCAAGAACACACCCATGTGGCTGGTTGTGGGGGAAAGGGAGCAGAGAAGACAACAGCACTCAAGAAGGGATGGCCATTTTGCCTAAGAGCTTGCTCTATACATATACATAGGAGCCAGTAATTTCCAGCATCTCTCCTTCTAACAACAAAATTAACTGTACAAACAACATTGGCATTTTATTTTCTAAAGCAAGCTTATGGAGATTTGCTTGTGCAAACAAAATCAAGAGAAAACTTCCCTTACACAGCTGCTGCCTGCAGAGAAAGCACCTTCGAGGAACGAAAGGGGAATTTCAGTCTTGCAGAGCCTCAGATAGCACTTAAATCTCCAAATACAGTACCTAGAGCAGACCACAGTTCTTGCGGGACTCAAACACTGACAAATTACCTGCCTTTTTGTTAACTATCAATGATATTTCTTTCAAGATATTTTAAGCAGTTGTTGGCATAATGATACACTGCAAACTAGATGATTTCCACTGTAGTACAGAGAAGCGGCATCGAATGATAAAGCAAGTTAAATTTATATCAACCTTACACTATAAACATTTACATGGGGGGTATTATGGTTCAGTGCTCTGCTTCTAAGATTAATGCAGATTTAAACAGCATCCAGAACTATTAACATCATGAGGCAGGGGCTGCCAAGTGGCAAAGCCTACCTGACTACCTAGCAAGAATTTCCTGTTAAACATAAACCAATATCCAGTTGCACTGGCTAGAAAGAACTGCAGCACAAATGCATTTCCTAAGGTATTTGGAAATGTCAAGAACACTGAAGGGCACCAGACAGGGGGCACAAACTAGTTAAGAAAACAGGTACCTCTCTCAAGGGCTGCATAATTACGAATGCTCTAAGATTGGCATCCCCAAAAAGCATCTTCACACCCCTCCACACCATGTAACCAAGCATTTTGAAAACGGAACAGGAATGTATTTCCTCTCAGGCTCCTGCCCTGGTTATCCCTACCTGCAACGCCTACGTGCTCCCACATGGAGGGTTTTCAGAACCGTGGCCACCCCTTCCACAGCACTGTTGCAAGACAGTAGTTCTCAATACCACGTTAAAGCCCTCTTCCTAAGCAGGTGTTTCTAAGTGTACTGTAGGCTGTGTGCATATAAATTTCAAAGAGCATCACATTTTCAAGAACACTATGAGCACAAATATCTAAAGCAGTTTAAAAAGACTACAGATCTAAAAATAAGACTAAAAAGATAATGTGCCTCCAAAAACATCACTGCATGGAATTAGCAGAAATCTACACAGTATCAGATGCCAGTGATGTGTACATAAACAAATTTATATACAGATAAATAGTTAAGAACTTACTACACATATTACTAACAAAAAGAAACTGGCATTTAACAGGTGCGACCCCCCTTCATCCTCTTCAAGTGTTGAATTATTTGTTGCATCGGGTCTGGGGACATCCCCGCGCACAGGAGGACAGAGCACAGCACATCCAGCACCAGGACTTTAGGATAGCTCTGCTGCTGTCAGAAAAGATGGTACCTAAACAGCCCCTGAAAGGAGGCAGCAGCTCTGCTTATCCCAAGTTACAAACACCACGGCTCTTCACACAACCAAATTTCTGGATTAAAATTAGTGGCCCTTGATACCAGTCCCTGGAACTTTCCAGGTGAGATTCCCCATACGTTGCTCCTGATAACAAGGAACTACAAGTGACTGGGCTACTTAAACAGAAGTCTTGGGTAATGTGTAAAAATGACTTTAAAATGACTTTAAATGTCTTTAAAAACAGAACAAACCAAAAAGCTCAGGTTTTACTTCTGGCAACACACCAAAATAGAGATGAACAGTGCTCAGGTGTAATTTGGGAAGGAAACATTCTGCATGTAAGCCAGTAACAAGCATTTTCACCCAGGCTTCGGTGCCTTTAAAGCTATGCTTTTCAGCTCTGGTAGGGACAGTGCAGCTCTATACACTTAAGCTCAGAGATGCAGAGATCCATAAGCACCAGATTTTTAACCATTATTTCCAATGCAATTTTGCACTCACTGGGATTCAATTTAGACATTTTGCAAAGACAGAAGTGCAACTCGTGTAACTGCACAATGCACAAGTACCTTACTTATGACCTAAGAAAAAAATGGGAATCTAACTATGTGTCTTCTGATTGCACAGTTATTGTTTTAAGGAAATAGTGTTTAAATAATTATTTCTTACAGAGACCGAGAAGTCAGGAAAGACAGAAATCAAGAGGTCATTAATATGCAGTCATCTTAAATTCAGAGATTAAAGGCTAACCTGGGCAAATTCAGTAGCTTCAAAAAACACTAATATACGTTTTTCCCCCTTCATTTCTTGAAATCGGGATCTCAGTTTCCCTTGGAGCATCCAACATCATATGGGCATAAACAATATGCGAATTAAATTACTATGTGCACAACCACAGAGCTGAAAAGAAAGATACTGATCTTTTATTCATGCCTTGCTCAATGCATTTGCTGCACACATTTCAGTTTCGCTATCAGCTCGCACACAGGAGGCTGCAGGGCCTCCTCGCACTGCGCTGCTCCGGGGGAAAGGAGCAGGAGTCACTGCGCCCACGGCCACAGGGAAGGTCACGCGAGTCCCTAACGTGCTCAGTCTCCAAGCCGTGATCTCCACTGGACTAGAAGAGTTGACACAAGCACCCCAGGGTGACCAAGAAATAGAACCTTATTTGGAATTAACACCAACAATCGACTCTGACATTAGAAGTCCCAGTTGCTCCACAGCGGAGCAGCAGCTGGCCTTTTGTATTGCACATCCAGATCAAAACGTGGAAACAGAAGAGTTTTATAGACTACAGCACAGCAGGAAACAGCACTGAGTACTCTCATCAATCACGCTGATTTACAAAGGCCTCAAAAAGCTATGACTTTCATTTATTTATTTAATTTTTAACCAAGAATATTGATTCATTTGCATGGATTATAAGGGCAATTTTGACCACTGAGACTTTAAAGGATAAAGACTGTACGGATATTCAAGCATATGCAAGGGTGGAACTCTGCCTTAAAAACACGCTTTAGACAAAATGTACGTGGAAAGACCATGAAACATTATTTTTCCAGCTAAAAAAAAAAATCATTTTCATTCCAAGGGAGTAAAGACTTTGATTAAGGACCTCAAGTCAAATCATACGACTGTCTTCAAGGCCATCCAAGACAGTTTTGCCTGATACAAGAGTTTAAAAGTAAACTAATAACTCACAAAGTTTTAGGTCTGAAGGAATATCAACAAAGAAGAACTTACTTAACCACTGTGTCTCTTAAATGTAGTGACATTAATTAAAAGTTTTAGTGTGATTTTTTGGAGCCTAATATCCCATCAAAAGCATATCTATCTGCAATAAGCTCACATGCAGGCAATAACTGTGCTTGTAGCAATTGCAATGGGGAAGTCTGACTTTGTGACCACCTCTCACTTAGTGTTAAGACCTTTTATTTTACCTGGAAAGTTCGACAGGGTTTCATGTCAGACTGTATGTATGTGCTCTATCATTTTCAGTCCATAGGAAGATAGAACGGAATATATTTCAAACAGATTTTCATATTCCTCTCTCTCCATTTAATCTCGACAATATCCAGACACATCATACCTTTCACAAACCTAGGACAATCAAGTTGCAGTGTGCTCTGTCCTGCTCAGGCAGGAGAGTTGTCTTAATTTTCTGGTGGTCTTCTACAAACTGACAGTGATTTAACCCATGCTAAAGCAATACCTGGGCCTCTTGAAAAAAAGAAAAAAAAAAAAAGAAAAAGGTAGCATAAAACACCTTCAAAAGGAAAGACTGGATAGAATTTAAATTATTTCTCAGGAGAAATAGGTGAAAAATGAAAATGGGAGATGGGGATTAAAAGGACAGTAGAGGCAGTGTGATATAAAACCATGAAGATCAAAATTAAAGAGGCTGTAAATAAATGCTAAAAAGTGCCAAGTGTATACTTACTGGTAGCTATGCTAGCTCCTGACTCAATATTGTCTAAAGCAAGATTATTAACAACAAAATATACCAGCAACTCACCAGCTGCCTAAAATGTTGTCATAAATCTCAATAATCCACAGTTTCAAGAGCAGTATTCAAAATGGTTTGGTCACGAAACAGTACAGGAAACTTTTCAATAGTTTTCCCGTAGTTTTTCTGAGGGACAGAAAAACACTGATGTAAACAAGTCTAAATGCAAGACTATGTGCAAATTATACAGTATAAACACAAAGAAAGGTGTTTTCTTCTTAAAAAGCTATTTAAGTATTCCACAAAGAAGTTCATGAGAAATTTCAGAAAAAAAAAAAAGAAGAAGAAGCAAAACATAATTGTGCTTGAACTTCAAAGTCCACCATGACGACCACCAAATCAACCTATTTACATTCGATTTTGTGGCAAGTTAACGTTTGTGGTTACACTGTTACTGAAGATCCCCTTGGGCATAAACAGCTGTTCATCAATTTACTCTTCAAAGATTGGAAACTCTCTCTTTTTATTTTTCAAGGTAGATTTATTTAAGCCGAAAACCAGCATTAAATAGAAATCTATCTCTGCAGTACTGGCATTTTTGGTTCTTGGCTTTGTAAACTTGCTTAGATAACAACACAGGCAAAGAAAGACAAATAAGAATTGATTTGTTGCATTCACATGAAAAATACATGGACTTTTAAAGGTCTTCAACAGCTCAGTTGTATGGAAGCATGGTGGCTTCTGTGAAATATTTTCTTTTTCAAAATCTCATTTTTAGGCCAATACCACTGCTTAAAATGCAGAATGTCTCCATCACGCTTATTTTGTGACAACTCAATACGTTACACCACAGACATTTAACATAACTCCATACATGCTAATAAAAAAAAAAAGAAAAAGGAAAGGAAACAAATAAGGTCATAGATAAACTGCTTTAAATACTGCATGCTACAGCACTTAACGTATCATCAAGATACGACACTGGTGACAAAAGGCTGAAGGGATTACAAAATATTTTCGGCAGGTTGGAAAGCTGCCTTCTTACTGTGGCAGAAATTTTCCCCCTCCTCATCTCTACTTCTAATGTTCATGATTCTAGTGTCGAGTTGGCCATGTATTTACTTATCCATTCTAATTACAGTATTTCCTTAACTTAATTAAATCCATCGGTGTGGTAGCTGGGGTGAGAGTCGGCTGTGAGCTGGGTTGTCTCTGTGGCTGACGCTGGCTGTACCACAATAGGTGTGTCCGAGGCCTCTGCAAGGGAAGACGAAGGGTCAGCGCGCGGAGGGAAAACAGTGCCCCACGGTTTGGTAAGCGGCAATTTGGCAGTAAAATTTTACACCCCTCTTTAAAAATGGTATTTCTGGTGGTTGCGTTACCCAGAGCAACAGACTCCTGTGTTGTTAGTGTTCTCCCTCCCACGCACACGCACACCCGGAGATCTAAGCACACCTCCAAGGCGAGCAGTGCTCCTCAGAGCTGAGCACCAGGCCAGAGCCTCTGCTCTCATGGTAACTCCAGGAACCCCTCAGCTTTTCCCACCTACCCCTTTCATCTGACTGCAACTGTGCCTCCAAGTCCTCTGGAGAGACGTAGTATTCCTGCTCTTCGCCTTCGGGGGGTTTAGGTTTACACTTCCCACAGCAGCAATTACAGCAGCAGCACAGACAGCAGCAGCAATAGCAGCCCGTGATGAGCCCACAGAAGACAAACAAGGCCTGCAGAGGGCAGAAGAAAAAATATTTGTAACCTACATCTATCACACAGCAACCACTGAGCTGGTGAGAATCAGATATGGAAACCAGGATGAAAAATAAAGCAATCTAGTGACATCTTTTTAGCTACAAACTTTGAGATATGTGTTGGTGAATGAATAGGAAAATGTGCAGAACTGGCTGCAGCTAGGACCATTTCACACTGAAGTGAATACTGATTCACTGAGGTGAATACTGGTTAACCTGAAAAAAAATCCTAGAAGTTAGGTTTAGAATGATCTGTTTTTTGCTACATATGCAAAAAATATAAAACAAGATACCCATCTAGGACACATACCTGTACTGAAACCCAGACATGGTATGGGCTAGAGTGCAGCTGGCACGGATAAGCCTGGATTCACACTAGCTATGGAAATGCAGATTGCAGTGCACCTATGGAAGCAGGAACTTAGGCTTACCAAGGGCTGCAGCAAGGCTGCAAAGCTCCTGCTGAGGGTAAACGCGCTGGGGCTACAGCGCTACCGACAGCGGGGCAGGCCAGTCTAAAATGAGCCACGGCTGTCAGCAAGCCCAAAGGGCAAAATTAAAATATTCACATTAGTCACTGCATGGTTGTTGGAAAAAAATAAATACAAATCTGCAAGCCAGGGTGGTGATAGAACACCTTCCCTTCCCACCAGAAAGGCAAGAGGGAAGCAATGCTGGCTGCAGTGAAAAAAAAATGGAACTGTGAAATGCAAAATTGAGAGTGTGGGAAATGCACAGTCTGCAGGCTGCTTGCATTTTTGAATAAAATGAGTCATTTTAAAAAATACATTAAAGTGATGCAAGCATATTACAAGTGTCATGACTCCAGTAAAATATAATAATTATTTGGTGCTATTAAAGATTGATAATAACTTTAGATAGTATTAAACTCACACAAAAAGAAAACACAAAGTATTTCTAAGGAAACATGAGCTTGCAGTGCCATTCCCTATAGTAGTGACACTCAGGTCTGTTTCCGCTGCATGAAAACCAAGGATGGGCTAGTGAACAATTAATCTGGATTCTGTGATTTCACAGAATAACTTTGAGAGAGCTCGTTAGCCTGTTCTTTACAGGATGTTATGTGTGGGCTCAAGTGTGCAGCCAGGAGTCTTCGTGTAAGATCATTAGCAGACGTTACCACAGAGAGCACTCCTCAAACCTCACCGATGTAAACTAGAAGGATCCAGGCCATTAATGCCACTGTTGCTAGGTCTTTATTTAGACTTGTATCATTGAGAGACTATAGAAAAATACTGCTGAACCTGAGGTTGCAGTTACAGAAGGTTAAGTTACAAGGTGTCAGAGATTGGGCACTTCCAAGAATAAACACAAACATTCAATTTTCAAATGGAGCTCTTCTAAAAGTTTTACAAACCAACCCAGAACACCTTCTTTTATTTACCTTTGCCCACCAGCTGGACAGGACGAAGTACGTGTTCACATTTTCTTCTCCAAACTGCTCTGCTACATACAGACCCAGAGATCCATACTTATCATAAATGTTTCTCTTCGTGGCATCAGTCAATATTGCATGTGCGTTATTGATCTCTTTAAACTTTTCTGCGGCCTCTGGATTATCAGGATTCTTATCAGGATGGTATTTCAATGCAAGCTTCCTGAAGAAGAAAAAAAAAGGGACTGTTATGAGTTAAAACTGGAATTTGGGTTCCCATGTTGTTTGGTAGTTGTTTTGTTTTTAATTCATTCCATTATTTTACTTAAGGTTTTACTTAAATGTAAGTTTTACTTCCAGTAAAGTGAGAGCCACTCTAACCAAAAAAAAAAAAAAAACACACACACACATCATCAAAGGGTAAATACAAGCTAGTTGCCACAGCTAATCTGCAGCATCTGAACATAAAAATAGAATAGACAATAACCTGTGGTTAATTCACCAATGCCTGTGCAGGAACAGAGTTATTTTTCAGTTCAAGGCTTGCTAAAATAGAACAAGCTTTCAGAGTTTCGAGATACCAGGAAATCACAATGTACCTCCCTAATCATTTTACATCTCTTGCAACTAAATGACAGCCGTTTACAATCCCCTTGAGGTCTCTGAACAGAGCCTGACAGTTCAGATTAAATGTTGATAAATTTGTGAGTTCAGGCATTGTCCAGGTAATAAAGGAAGTGAGCAGAAATAACTGACCAAACACCTTCTAAATAATCACAGAAAAACCACCGTTTTGAAGTTTGAGCCATTTGTGTTCTTATGTAGGAAAATGCTACAGAATTCTATACAAATAGCTTTCCATCTATACAAACTACAAAAAAATTCCATTTTTCTTCTGTGGACAAGCACACAAAAAGGTACTTGTCCCACAGAAAGTTATTGCGAGAACCCCACTTAAGAGAAATACTCTGAGAGCCTGCACAGCTGTTGACATGGGACAACTCTGAGGTAAAAAATATTCAGATACTTCCAGCATAAAATAAGGATTTGTGCAGGCACACATTTCTCCATACACACAAATGTATCACAGCATTCAAACAATAAACTCTGTGCACACTTGAAACACTTTAGAGCTGTAAAATGTTGCCTGGAAAAATAAGTTCCAGGGCTGCCTCTAATGCCTTAGTGCCAGCGAGGACTGAAATAATCATAGTTTGTATAATTACATATAAGTTATGTAAACTTCTCTGGAATGGCTGGCCTACTATCGGGCTACAATAGATAAATATTTTTCATTTGCTCTTTCCTACATGTAACAAACTCCACAGCCCACAAGCCAGCAAAGGATGTGTGACATCCAGTGGGTGGGGGGTAAGGGGTGGAAATTGGTCAATTCTCCTATTGTAGAGAAACAGTAAAGACAGAAATATTAGAGTTAGTTTCAGGAAAGTAGGAAGCACTACATTTGGCCCCAGGATTTTGGAGTGGCCTTATTCCAAACAAAATCTTGGACAGTTTTTCCCAATGAAGAAAATGTTTTTAGGAAGACATAGATAAATATGGAGAGTCTGTGCATCCTTTTACCCACAATTTTCACTATGCAACTACCATGAGTACTAATAAAGGGGAAAAAGTCACGGTAAATGTTAAAGACTAAAAGGAAAAAAAAAAATCTGAAGAGAGTATGCTCAAGTACGGACTACTACTGACCCCTAGTGTCATGTTAAGCCAATTGCCAGTAGTCAAACAGTAATAAAACTGGAGCTCACACTTAAAGTAAAGAGGGAATTGCATATCCACAGATCTCGGGGAATGTGGCACAGGGGCAGCACTCCTGTTTTTAACTGAAAAATGGGAAGCTATTTTATGCATCTGATCCTTTAAGAAAACAAATAAAGCAAAAGCTCCTCTTTCAAAAATAAATTCCCCCACTAAGACCTTATGAACACATTCAGTAATAATAATAAAAATCATTGTTGATACTCAGTTTTCATCTTGATTTGTATCTTTACTCCACACCTCACTGTGCCAGAATTAAAATGGATGGACAACAGAGCAGTATCAAACAGCTGTGACCTCTGTAAGCCAGACACAATGCTATGTAACGTAAAGAAAGAATTTAATGTTGATCTCACTGCCTTAAAACTTTGTTCAACTTGAAATAAAAAAACCTCTAGAATGAGACTGTGTACTTAAGAATTAAACTTACTATAGATAAAATGAAAATGCTTTAACATTTCTGTATGAAACTTAGGCACATTTTTACACTTCTTTTTCCAGTCAGAAGCAACCAGATATTTTCATTTTCTTTCCATGGCATATTACCTTGCAAAATTAAAGTCCAGTCTGCACAGAAATACCTCATTTGTCAAACACGTCATTAAAGATCTTTGTGCTACTTGGCAATCGGCATCGAGCCTCACAACTTTACCTGTATGACTTTTTAATATCATCAGAAGTGGCATTCTTGTCCAGTCCTAGCACATGGTATAACGATTCTCCAGAGGTCGACAGCGAACGTTGCCTCTGGTCTGCCATCTTGCACTAATAACCTGAACAGGGAGCTGTCCCCAAACAAACAAGTGAAGAAAAAGATTAAGAATTGCTTAAGCAGAATGGAACACACACCTTGTTAACCAGATCAGCTTGGAAACCAGTTTTCACATAAAAATGTATTTTTATTAGGTTTAAATGGGATTTGAGAAAAAAAAAAAGCTTGAATACTGTGTAACTTACAATGTTACAGAATCAGCGAATTATCAGTGAAAATAACTATTTTTTTCAGCACAGCTCCAGGCACAATAGACTCACCAGTGTAAATAAAGCTCAATTCCACTCCTTTCAAAAAAAACAAAATGAACAGCTGTGGTTTAGCTACAGATGTGTACTACAGAGGCCTGTAGCTACTGAAGCTCCTTCATCTTCTTTCTTAGTCTTATTTAGATAAATTAATATTGATAATACCTAGCAGAACAACTCCACAGCAGAGAGGCTGCTGTTCCACTGAGGCTGTTTGAACCTGCACAGAGGTAAGTGGAAAGATCTAAATCCAGCACTAGGGTTTCATAAGCTACCTAGGACTAAGTTGCTCAACCTCGTTCGTTTTAAGCGCTATGTAAAAACACTTTAGTGGCAACCCGAAGAGCCAGGTGTTCCCTCCCGCCCGAGCTGTGCATCACACGCCTTTCCAGGTTTGCCAGAACACTTCACTATCCTGACGGGAATAACTTTATGCCCCAAAGGCCTAACCTGCACCAGGACAGCCCTCATGGACTCCATCCACAGTAGCTACATATCGCAAAAAAAGACTGTTTATAGGAAGAAACAAGCACAAGATTAGTGCTATCTAGAGGGGCTGCATATGAAGACCTAAGAAGCCACAAGCTCTACATCATTACCTCTCTCTGGTTCCTTCTGACTTTAAAAATAACTTAAAACCAAGTATTAGTAAACATGTCACAAATGCTCTGATAAACGGAGCAGAATAGACTAGGCTTTAAGACAGCACAGCTCATATAGATAATCTTTGGGCAGAGTGCACCCTTATGATACCAGTCACTTGAACTAAACTTGGAAGAGCCAGGGAATTCCAAACGCTTCCGTATGAAGCTCACCATGTAATGCAAAATACCACTTTTTCAAACAGATCTGCTTCATTCGGATCCCAAGGCAAAACTCCCTATGGATAGTCAAATAGCAAAACACCCCAAATACTTACACTGAAGAAGTTCACAGAGCCAACCAAGTGTTTATTGCAAAAGCATCACCGCCAGTTCCTGCCCCTTAAAAGCTACTCTGGCTATCTAAAACCAAAATATTACTGAGATTGGTTAAAAACAAACAAAAACCCACCAAACAATACTGATCTCTCTGTGTATGTACATCAGTACACAATGACAGCAATGAGATCAAAAAAGAAGAAAATTCTGGGGAAAAAAAGAAGTTTATTTTAGGTGGGACAGTTATCTGTGGGACAAGAAGAATAGAAATTAAGAGGCTTAATTTTCCCTTTTCCTTTGCATGGAGAAGACCTATATATCTCGGAGCAATTATCCACTAGCAACTGAAAGCCAAAGGTAAGCTAAGTCGCATCACTTTGTTATGTTAAAGAAACCTCCCCTGCCCCGGCCTCTCATCCTATCAGTGTCACTGGGTCAAGCAAAATCCTTTAAGCAAAATTCAGTGGGACGAGGCCTGTGCATCCCACCAGGAAAAAAGGAAACAGCTGCCCACTCAGAGAAGTGAATCTCCCCTCTCATCACTTACAGCAGAGGATCACCATTTAACACGTATTCTAGTTAAATGATATTACTTGAATGTGAATTAACCTCCCAGTCTAAATTGAAACGCGAAAGCCTGGAGGTGTCCCTGGGACGTGCTGCTGACAGACATGCCATGTCCTCTAACATCCTTAGCAGATTAGCACTTGCCACTCGAGCTGCACAACTGCAGCAAGGATGAGCATCCAAGAGGAGCCTACTGGCTATTTTTGGATTATGTCATTACATTTAGCCCACATCAGATTATGCAGCCGCTGAAAAAGATATTTAAAGTGCCAGACTTTTCTAATTTAACCCTTTATCTTCCACAATTAGCATAATAACTTTAGCTTCTAAATGGCTAGCTAAGATAAATGTCTAAGAGGCTGCTCCTTTCACTGCATGTTTCTAAGTGCACAGGAGGAACTGCACACATTTCCACTGCATGGAGCAAATGCTCCCACTTGCTGCCACGACACGGAAAATCCCTCGGCATCCTCAGCATCGTGTTCCCCCGGCACCTCCGCCAACCTCAGGCCATCGCTTCACTCAGCACCGACAGCACCAATATCCCCCAAGCCAGGAGAGTGTTAATGCAGGGCGAGCTGTTAGGACGAGCTGCTAACCCTTGCACGGGAGAGGGAGCAGGGCTGAATGAAAAACACATGGATGAATCAATTATTTCATCCCTATGCAGGAAGATTAGTAATCCTGACGCTTTGCTGATCGTCCAATACCACCATTGATACAATCTCATACTGCTGATGTGATGTTCCTAGATGGTACCACCATGCTTTTCAAGGTGTGACCAGGATACAGCCATTACAGACACTGGACTTTTCTTATTCACCTCTATGGTTCATATTTTTGGCATTTGGCCTTCCCACCTTTAAATTCATTTAACAATGGGAAGCACATCCAGTTTCTTTAAGTGGAATATACCTGCTAAACTAGTTGATTCACACCTAATTTCCCTCAAGAAGTCATCAGTAGCTCTGGTAATTTTAATTAAATGCTACATAATGAAGAAGCTATAAATTAATAATAATGAAAGGAATAGATGTAAACCCTACTGCTTTGGTTAGGAATTCAGGACATAAGAAAAATACACCCCAAGTCAAAGAGGTGAAAATGTGAGCGGGGAAAGAGTTTCCTTTCAAGGACAACATTAAGCTACTGAAATGTTTCTGCATGGGAGGAAAAATTGACAGCTCAGAGACACAATGCAACTGATGCACTTACTTGGACATTATCCGACTCACTGAAAGGAAAAATACTTCAGGAAAGCGAGAGCGCTGCACGGCACATCCAAGAGCGCATTGGAACAGACGCAAAGCTCCTCATGCAGCCACCGGGCAGCTCCCGGCCCCCGGAGGCACCGGTGCCGAGGTCAGAGCCCCGTGATCCTGCCGTGTCGCCGCTAATCCCGCTAATCGCGCGGGCCGCTCCACCTGGCCGCGCTGCTTCCCGCCGGCGCCCCGGCTCCCGCACATCCTCGCCGCTTCCCGAAGCTCCGCGCGCGGCCGCCAGCCGGGAGGAGCTCGTGTCTCTGCCCGCCACCTCACTGCCCTCCTGAGCGGCTGCTTCTCAGGGACCCGTGGGATTAATCCAAAATCAGGATTAAAGAAAGGAAACACATTCTGGTTGACATTTAACTTGCTGGTTTAACTTTTCCAAAGAAGGTACTGCCCCAAAGCGGAAGTCTGAGAGCATTATGCACATTTTTGCCTTTACCTTGTTTAAAAGCCCCTCTCTATTTAGGCAGAATGATCCAAAATGCCCTCAGGGCACAGATGCTGCACTAGGTTCTGCGCAATAAACTCACTACTGTTAAATTAGGACTACTATTTTTAAGTGAATTCAGTTTCATTCAGGTTATGTCTATCAGCATGTAGGCTGCTGTCAGAGAAACGCAGAAATAAAATTTCTACTGCTACAATCTTCAAAGACTTCAGGCCCAAAAGTTCAACTTCTCTGGAGCTCAGAGGTGAGTCTAACGGTGCTCGTGTTTGTTTTT
The DNA here is from genome assembly GCF_059628265.1 of Tinamus guttatus. Taxonomy (NCBI): domain Eukaryota; kingdom Metazoa; phylum Chordata; class Aves; order Tinamiformes; family Tinamidae; genus Tinamus; species Tinamus guttatus. The sequence goes on from NW_028288728.1 coordinate 173,526, forward strand.
CAAAACTGTTACAGAACAGAGAGGACAGCATAGCCAACGAACGGCAGAGAAGAGGGTAATGGCAATTCACCTGGGAAGTTCTGTTACTCAGAAGAACTGAACAGGTCAAGTCTTATTCCTAATATGTAATCCTTGGCCTCTCAAATAGGGGGCAAAATAAGAAAGACAATCAAGGGGAAGTTATTCAAGTTTAAAACTGGATCAGAATATTACCTACCCTCCTGTTTTACAGCTGGCCCTAATTTACAACACTGAAAGCTCAGTATTTAAAAGTGTTGTCTCCAGCAGTAACAAGCCATCTGCTATACATCCTAACCAAGCAGAATTTCCTGAAGAGGTTTCTCTCAGAAGGCTATAAAGAAAAGTAATCCCCTGGATTAAACAGCATATTTTAAACCATTTGTGGCCCAGAATGTCCTGCATTAGTCAGCTTAACTGCAACATAATAAAAAAGTATAATTCATAGCAGCTTGAGTAAAAGACTGATCAAATCTGATATATTATATGGAAACCAGTCTTAACATTTGAAGCACATAGATGGTAAATTGAACCTTGGAAAAAACGACTCCTTTCGGGAAGCTAAAAAGGATACTTAATTTTGAACCTGCTGGCCTACATCAATCAAACCTGGTAAGAACGCAAAGTCTCAGAAAAGCTTCCAGAAATTGGTAACATCTTTCTTTGTGCCAGCTCTGCTGTTCACCTTTTTGTAAGCCAAACTTAGCTCATTGAAACAGCAAATTATTACTCCAGCCAAGAAAGACAGGTAGTTCTCTCTCCTTCTAAGGAATTAAATGATCTCACAGAACATGCCAATGAGTGACAGCACCAAAGAGAGGGACAGCAGGTCAGATGGCAGCCTGAAGCAGGAAGGACTAAAATCTATCCCTTTTGTCAACAGCAAACCCCCAAACTGGATGAGCCACGTTTGAGAACTCAGCTTCAGATGAGCTAACACTAACTGCCCGCAGAAAAGGCCGTCTCGCTCTCCCTCCCAGTCCCAGCTGCCAATTCCCCCTCCTTCCAGCACGATGGCTCTCACACATCCAGCCCCACAGCAAGCCAGTGCCAAGAATATACCTGGAAGGAATGGGGAAAGACTCGGCTTTGCCCGCAAAGCCTGGGCATTTCTGTGGTGGGAAGGAGGAAGGAGGTTTCTTGCACTATTCACCCAGTGAACAGATGCTTTTACCAACACTGAACAGACCACTGCTAGTGAAACAGCCTTGGAGCAGGAAAGCCACAGAGGGCTAATTCAATGGGCAGTATCCACAGCATCTCAGGGTCATTAGCATTTGAAAGCAGACTAACAATGGCAGCTTTTCATTTTGCTTCAAGGCTGCAGCATTAAATATTTATTCACCAACAAATTTTTGGAAAGTAAAATACCAAGATGCCTAAAAAAATATATCAATTTCCACATTTCAAATTAATTTTGTACTTTTATTTTCCATACATGTAATAAAGGCCCAGCAGCTCACTCCTATTTTCTCACTGGAGGCACGACTTCTTTTAAAAGGAGTTGAAGACATTCAGCAGCACTGATAAATCTATCCTTCAGTCGCAAAGAAATTCCCCAAATCTCTTAATATGGCAAACAACAGGCAGCACAGCAACTTTTGAACAGAGAGCTATTAACAGGAACTCTTGCCTGGACCTCTTTTTGCACCCTATTTTGTTAAAACGAGGAACCAAAATGCTATTTTAAAGGACATTCCTACCATATGCTAAAACAATCTCCTTGAACATCATCTCAGTGATAATACCAGGCTCACCAGACCCCAGAGCATCTCCTTCTTGAACTGACACAGCTGTGGTGTCACTTTTCTTCATGTTTTTTCTTTTTCAAGGATTATTTTTGCTTTTATTTTAAATCAAGGCTAAAAGCACCTTGCTGTCCAAGACATGCCAAAATGCCATGCATCATGTGTACTCTTAAAGCCTTGTATCCCATAATAACTAACTTCATAGCTATGGTACAATAAATCTAGTTATTGTACTGGAGTATTCTACTCTTAAGATGTTTGCTCCTTCCCATTAGGCACTAAGGATACTTGGAAGTTTACCTTAATAATCAGGGGGAACTAACCAATATTAAAAATACTCCTACAGCAGGACGTTGCAGTAAAACATTCACTGAAGTTTTAGTTTTAATACCTTTGTATTTATAAATTCAAGCAACCAGAAATCAAACCATGGATGTGGATGCCAATGCAAAGATTTTGGCAGACCTTGAAACACACGCTGTCCAAAAGGATTTTAGCAAGGTCGAAAGATTCTTCAGTGCTGGGAATCTGGCTGGTGGTTCTGAAAACTGGAGTGCAGCTGTAACAGACATGAAATCCACCATCCACCACTGCTGGATGATACTTACCCACTAGGTACAGGACAATGGAGATCATTAACTTTAATGCATACACTCTATCCAAATTGCAGGAATGCAAAAGGGTTTGGTTGAACCAATCCTTCCGAGTCTTTCTATATGTAGCCAGTAACAGAGAATAGAGAAATGCCCAAAAAGAGACAGATAAGAAACAACAGGAAAGAGAAAGAGAAGAAACGCAAAGCCATGCAGGGCAGGAAAAGAGAAGGCTGCTGTCCTAGCACTACCCAACATAACAGAGGCACCAACAGTGCAACTCTGCGATACGTAATACAGGTAACACAGGTCTGGACCGCAAGGACTGCAAAAGCTGCCAAGCTTTTTGCAACGATAACAACTGTAATAGCATACTAGCAAATATTAGCAAATCATTACAGAGCCCAGCCTGGAAAGGGTTTATCAACTGCTACATGAATTACACCAGTTGATGCTTTATTACACAAGTTCAGGAAGCACTAGAAGATTTTGGGCAAAATGTGTATTCCTGAAGGCATTTCTGCCAACTGTCTACCCTTGGCTTCACAAAACGTAATGCCTATCGTATTTAACATTACCAGTTTTTCAGAGATTTCCAATGCAGACGACTATATACAGGTGTTAAATTACTTTCAATCACTATTTACTAGTAAAAGTCATATAAAAACACCAAATCAGAAAACATGTTAGTGAATGTTGTTTTATCCCCCAAAATAAAATAACCCCATCGGCCTCTGCATCCTGTCCATCTTAGATTAACTAAGGGTGGTTCTCAGAGTCAGGTATTTTTCTAGGAAAAAAGTCATATTTGACAGGAAGCAGAAAGAAACACATATATAAGACGTATTATCCATAAAAATATCGAAAGGCATTTTCAACTTGGCTTAGTGAGGTATAGAGAAAATTTATGTGAAATTTTGAACTTTGTTCCTTCAGTTCTTTTTCTTTTTTTTTTTTTCTCCTTTTTTAAAATTTTTAATCTATAGAAAATCAAAAATATGTTACTTACCTGGAAACTAGTTTGATTATCTTAAGGTAAGTGGTAATAGCTTCCTCACAGCTCTAAAACTGGATCTCCTAAAGATTTAAAAAAGAAAAGAAAAAAGCTAGTCAAACTTTTTACAAAGTTATTACCATCTTATTTTACTACAACAACCCTTTCTTCTTGCTATGCTAAAGATAACAGATGGATATGAACTAACAACAGCAAAAAAAGAGTTAAGCCTCTATACCTATAAAGCATTTTCACTTAAAAAGAGATAAATATTAGAGCTATTGGGAGTCTAGATGTGCTCTGCAATTTGAATACATTTAACATACATCTTCCTATAACGTGTTCGGCAATATGATTACAAGTTAAGTTACAAATATTTTAAAGTATCTATTCAAGAGCCCTGTGATTTTATCTGTAGCTTCAGCATCATCTCGCCGTCTTTTTACATGACAAACGCATGCAGAAAAGACACAGATTACTACAGCTCTTACACGACCCAGAGCAATAGTTATCTGTTTAAGACTTTAGACTTGTTCACCCTAGTCACATATATCTGTGCTTAGAGAAGCTTCATTCTGAAGTCTTGATAATCTGCAACGTTGTTAGAGAGACTGCTAAAGAAGCTTAAAGTAATAGAGTGGACTGAGAACTGCGGCGCATGAGAAGCAGAATCCCATCCTGTCCTGCCACACTGCTAGGAAGCAGCAAGATCCAGGCAAAAAACAGGGCTAACAGCAGCTGAATAACTCCTCAGCCTCCCCAAAAGCTTCAGTTTAGGTACATCAGATGCCTTCAGAAAATAAAATTTTATAATTTAAATACACCTTTCTTCACAGTTTATTAACAGCACTAAGATGAAAGAGCATTGCAAATACATGTAGTAGCTGAATTGCACTGTGCAAATGTTAATGCCACTTTACATGGCAGCACTAAAATGGATAATGTGTATAAATTGCAGAGTAACAATTAGTCATTTTGCCAGGTCAAACTTCTATCAGGAAAAGTACAGTTTTATCCTATTTGCATTCCCTTCTCCTGAAAGAGATTACACGCATTAGGTAAAACCAAGGAAATCCCACGTCAGGATATACAGAGGAAGATAAGAAAATCCAACAACATAAAACACTGCTTCTTCCTGTGGCCAAGGCCAAGGTGCAAAGATTACTGGGAATCATCACCTGGATCACCTCCCACATGAAAAATCAGAGAAAGAACAAACAAGATAACTCGCTAAAACGCTGGATGATGCTACTGAAAAACACAGGGAAAAAATCACTGCAAAGGATTAAAACATCTTTCTGATTAAAGAGGTCTAGGATAAATCTAATCCATGTCATTAATCACAGTCATTTATGCAACAGATTACCATTCAATAAACTTCATGTGAGTGGGACTTCATGGTAGCTCTTAGCTAGCAAATTATCACCCCAAATCGTTTCAACAGTTTATAAAGCAAAAGCTCTAAATGTTCTTGAAACCGCCCGCTGAATTCACAAGGAAATTTTCACACACCTGGAGGTTTTGGTGCAGCAGCATAAGGACAACAGCAAGGCACCCAGTACCAACCAACAGTCACTTACACAAATGATTACTTTTTTTTTTTTTTTTTTAATTTTTAGGAATCTTCAATTGGTCACTGTCAATCTTTCTTTTAATCTCTGGCTAGCAGATGCAAAGTATTTTTTTTTTTTTAACTGTACCTTCACACCTAGTTGAAGGTTTTGTGTAATCTCTGGCTGTTACTGGTATTACAGCATTACCTACAATTCTGTCTCAGCAACTTGAGTCGCAAAAGCTTTTGACAATCAATCTGGAAAACAGCTACGAGATGCTCAGTTTTTGAATCCACATGCCTAGAAATCTACAAATGGAGAAGCCAAGTCCGAATGAAGTTCAGAGATACTTTTATACCAACAACATTGATTATTGCCTTGATGTCAGAGTTTGGCATCCAAAGAAGTAGCTGGAAGGTTCAATGATACACAAATGGAAGCTTCAAATAGCTCAAATACAACAAGATACCAGCCCAGACCTGATCAAAACTGTCAGAAGTCTTTATTTTATAAAAAACACATACAAAACATACACAAAAAACATCTTTTACCTTAAGAACAGATGAAAGGAAGAAAATTTTATTGTATCTCTCAGCTCTGCTAGCATAAATTTCCTCTAACAGTATAAGCATGATTTATAGCTGGAAATAACAAAACCAAACCGAAATAAATTCTAAAGGAAACAAGTTTTGATAAAAATCAAAAGTACATGAAAAACTCTGGCCAGCTATTTTGTATCATCTCCCCTTCCACATGCTCCTGTGTACAGCAGACATCTCCAGTACAGATTTCTGGAGTTTTACTCACTTGGGTTTCTGTTGCAAATGGCTATTTTAATTTAGTGACTCAGGAATGTTTTGATCTGCACATCCAATCTCATTATGTAGTAGGCCAGATCCACTGACCCAGGGCTCTACATAATACTCTGTCTGTAATTACCTGTAACTATCTTCTCTCATTATTACGTGATATTTAAAAAAAAAGAAAAGCAAACAAAACAAACACAAATGGAAGGCCAGAAGCCAGTAGTGTTTAAAAAAAAAATCACAATTAATGCATCTTTTCTAGTTTTAGGAAAACAAAGACCACAAAGAAAATAACAAATCTGAGAAAAGAAAGTTCAAGAGGCCCAGAGTATTTAAAAAATATAAAAATCAAAAGAAAAAAAAAATGACCTCAATAACAACAGACAGGAAGGCAAACTTCAGCAACATACTGAAATTACAGAAAGAAGTTTTAATGGACAAGTGAAGAAATAGGTTTAGGAAATGTACCTGTTTTCTCAACTACATTGCTTATTCCAAAGACAATTCTACTAACTTCATTTGTTCTGCAAATTTGAATCCGATTTATCTGTTTTCCCAGACACTGTGACCACAGTATCTAGTATCTTTCTCCAGTCAAGAAATACATTCAAACTTTTGGTTTCCGAAGTTTGTCATGCTCTCGTCTAGTCTTTGTGATAAAAGGCTTATCTGTTTCTTCTGCTTGTCCTAATCTCCTCCGATACACACAGAAGGACCATTTTTATTTAACCGTTCTATTAACAGAGCTGTCATCATGGCAAACTCTTTATTTTCTCATTTTTGCTTGTTTGCATGATTTATAAAATGAATCAGTACTAGAAGAACGGCATGAAGATGCTGAAGGCAAAACACACTGCCTCCTAAGTGTAATCCAGGAGATGGATCATGAAAAGTGTTTTAAAATAATAATATTCCAGCTGTCTTAAACAGTCAGCTTTTGCCTTTTTATTGAAGTACTAGCACTTACTATTTCACTAAAGCATCCAAGACTGCATCTTAGATACATACAGATATCTATATTATACTTTCAATAACACCGCAAAGCATCTTGGCTAGATTTTACTGTTCACTCCTCTGCTAAAGATCATGCAAGAAATCTCCTGCCTTTGCAGCAGAATATGTTTATATTTCCGCAGTAGAAGGGCCCCCATAGAGGACAGGTCTTATAAGCACTACAAAACAGAGGAATCATTTTACTTCATTGCAAAATACGAACAAATATCGACATCTAAGAGTTGTATTCTAAGTCAGGAGATCCGTGCCTTACTACAGTTTGAATGAAAATTCTTACTAGAAAAAGGCACGACTGCAGAAAGCTGCGCATAAATACATTTGTGGATCAAATCATGCACAACATACACTCACTCCAACCAGTTTTAATAATTAAGTCCCAAACACACAAAACTTTGTTGTCCACTCCACCCCCAAAAAGGGGTTCTAGTAAAACCAACTTCATTTGCCTTTGAAACAGAACATACATCTCCAACAGTGAAGATTACAACTTTAAAATATCAGTTAAACACTCGTCAGTTTAATTTAGATATACCTATATATGATTGCTAAGTATTAGATACCACCTGAAAGTGATGTATGAGATACAAAACACAGAAATAGAGCTATAAAATAAATGAAACGCAGGACAATACAACTCTGCTAAATTCAAATCCAAATTGATTTAGCAGCCATCATTTTTGATGAGGTTACACTCAAACTTGTGGCAAACTTAACTGGAGCGATACAAGCATTGCTGTTTGTCTAATAAGCTTAGCAGATTAAAATTCAGCCATTTAAGTCTGATTGACCAACTTGTTATAAAGACTTGTGACCTTGTGCACTATACAAAAGACTCAAGCCTACTAAATAAAAATATTTAAAGCATTAGATTCACATTTTCCACCTTCTCTCAACTAAAAGAGCTACTCTTTAAACCCTATTTTTTTTTCTAGTGGTGCCTTAGTTAAAGGCTCCATTGCTCCTATTTAATCCTGCAGCAAAATTTAATTACTGTTTATGGCATTAATCATTTGCATGACAGAGTACAAAGGTCACAAACTGCACATGCTATAAAAACATAACTCTACTTACCAAATATATTAAAATGTATCAAAAACAAGTAGTTCTGTTTGCTTGCCTCAGTATTACTCTTAACTCTTTCTCCATATAAACTTATGCAGTGTCTGAATCCCTGTAACTTCATATTGCCAAAAATGAACACATCTTTCAAGCTACCAATTGCTCTGCAACAGGAAATAAAAGAACTGTTAGAAATAAATTTGGAAGCTCAGAGCAGGAGAAGGCTACCCTCTGTACCTATCTACAGCAGCCAAGATGGAGAGAAAAACAAAGTAAATACCTTCTTTTGACATTGGTCCCAGAGGTAAGCCTCAGATATTATTTCCCCATAGCTCATGTACATTGTGCAATTTGTAAATCCATACTTGTAAGCTGAATTATTCCACAATTAATTTATCATTGTATTTATTTAAGAGAAACACTTATGATGGTTTCAATCTACCCACTGACAGCTTTTCTAAGTGACTTTAAAATTCACAGTATATTTTAACTGGTAAAAATACACACAGAAGCCATTGCCCACCAAGTCAAAATAGCTCGGGAAACAGAAAACCTAAAAATCCCTTTGCATAACCACTAGGAACACAACGTGACTGTGTCTGTAAAGTCAGATCCTTTCTTCTTATTTCATATAGTAATAGATTTTCTTTTGCACGTGTTTTTTAAATATACGTTTAATATATATGTTTTTTGCTCTTATTAAAGAATTAAGCATAATACAGGCAGAAAAGAAGAAGCCTTATTTCCTCAGATCCAATTTTATCTCAGTTTTATCCAGAGATCTTCCTAGCCTAAGTAGATGCACAGTGATTCCACCACCTCTATCCATTCAGTAAAGTTGTGAAGACTGAACTTCTTCAAAGATTTTATTTTCAAAGAAAATGTGTTTTTGTTTTTTTTTTAAAAAAAATATGCATATCTAAAGCCTTTCTTATCCTAATTGTTCAACAACACTTCCCTTGTCTTTGTGGAGAGGGAACTTCACCTTTTCGTTATTTCACTTCCTCGCATAAACTGTCAAAGAGCATTTTAATTTCCTCCTAAAAAAAAAAAAAAAAAGAAAAAGAAAATAAAGACTTCTAACTCTCATCCACCACTTAAAAAATAAAGACAGAAGTGACAGTTCCAGCCTCAACTGCATAGCACTATGTGGTGTGTCATTAAAACCTGTCTGTGCAAACACAAACCCTAACACCCTTTTCTGCCCCATGATCATAAGACTCGTTATATTAAAGTATATTGCTGTCTGCTCACAGCGCTCGTGACATTAGGGTTCCCTGTCCATGAACTGCCTGGCACCCTGGGGTAATTTCTAAGTATATAGAATGGTTTCCCCAACAAAGCTTTATTTTATAGACCACACCCATAGAAACTGTGCTGAAAGTGATTCCACTTTCTCTCACTCTGCATACATTTAATCTGCAAACTGTGTGATGAAATTTGGTCTAAGTTCCACCTACAGTTTGACAATAGTATTTCAAGGTTGTTTAAAAATGTAATAACAAAAAAACCCTTAATTTAGAAATAATAGACAACGGAGAACAGCATTGTCCTACTGATTTTCCTCCTAACTCTCTAGTGACTAACAAAAAAAGACACAGCTTGAATTTCAGACTGTAGACTTAGTTTGCAAACCTGGTAGTTACAGAAGAAACACCCTGTAGACTGAGTTATTCTAACATTGCAATGAGGATAAAAAATAGAATATCTGGGGGAAAAAATGTTTATTTCAGACTAGCATCACACTTCAGAAAGGCTTACAACAAAAATGTCAGTATTCCACTATGGATATTTTAACCACTATCCTTCTCAAAACACACTGCTTTCAGTTTTGGTGCAAGGTATAGAATTAATCACATTTGCTCTTTTCTTAACCTAAAGCAATGGCTAAGAACCGAGTCAGAAAACAAAAAGGCTTTTGACCGTGTGATGTTTTTGCTGCTGCCTCTAATCTTAACGCCAGAGCCAAAGGAACACATCTCCATCAGACTGTATAGACATCCTGATGCTGCCAGCACACCGCTGAACTGGCATGAATGGCACGTGAATTCCCCAAACCAAGAGCACCTCTTCCTGAGGACCTTTGCCAGGGGACGGGATAGATGCAAAATACCACTTATCCCCATTCAGGGCTTACAGATTTTTTTAAAAACAAGCAATTCTTCGCTCGTCTACACCTCTTAAACAGCAAGGAAATTACTGAAAGATAATCTCTTGGTACAAGAGGAACTAGCTGGACTTTATATAGAAGACATCAGCAAAGCAAGTCACTGGAAGAAATGCGGTTTTAATATGCAGGAACAGGGGTAAGAACAGCATATTAGAGAACAACTACAGAAAACATATGGAATAGAGATGCTGGATTTTTATTATCTGAGATAAACCTTCCATTTCCAGCTATGTTACTTCCTGGCATTACCTTTAGGGCATTCCAAAGAACCATTGGTTTACAGGTGATTTATCAAACCCAAAACCCAACACCAACAAAAGAACTTCTGTATGGAAAGACATAGTTCGCCACTTTTTTTTTTTTCCTCATTCTAATTTACTGCTTAGGAAACCTTTGAGACACACACTAGACTCACACCACACAGAAAGGTCAGTTCCCTGACCAACAGATCTAGTTACTGCTACTTACTTCTGAACAGGAGCTGAATCAGAATTTTAACCAGCTATGGACTAAAAGCATGTTCAGTTACACCTTCTGAGAAACAGGTCACCTCCATTTTTTGACTGAGTTACCAAACAATTTCACATTCTCTTCCCACCTCACTTCCCTCCTCCCTCAATGTACAATGAGTAGTTGGCCAGGAGAGGCAAAACGAGGGTGTACTATGAACAGCAGAGGATCTAGGAAGGTTCTAGGAGTTGTAAAAGTTAAAGGATGAAGATGGAAAGGGAAAGAAACAAGATATCTGCTCCCATTGAAGCCCGACTGACCACTGAATCATCACACCTTCTTCCAGAGTCTAACACCACTAAGCAGCTAGGATACCTATCTGAACCTTTAAGTGAGGGGGAAAAAAAAAAAAGAGTCAGTTGAAATGTGTGAAATGTCATCAAAATGGTTCAGATCGAACTAATTATTAGTCTGATGTGGAAGCGTATCAGGAGAACTCCAATCCCTGCTGAATCTGAACTAGAGCAGAGCTAAAAAAGGCCTGTTTCAATTCCCTGAGCAAGATACCAGATGATTTCACAAGGCCTGCGGGTGCCCCTTATAAAGCATGTGAACACTTGGTAATTTTATTCCCCTTTCACCCGCTGTTACCACAACCGTCACATGCCTCTCATACAAACACTGCCGCACTCTACGCAAAGTAGCTAAACAAGATCTTAACACGTCCCATTTTATCTGCTGAACACACTTCTCATTTATCTCAGTATCAGAAGCAGAACTCCAGCTTTCATGCTGAATTTCAACTACAAAGAAGTAAAGTAGAATTAAGACATTTCTTAGCATACTTCCCCAAAACTGTGGGGGGGACACCACTGCACACCATCAAGTAACGATAGATGCAACAAGAAATGACAAACATCTCACTTGGTGCAATGAAGCCTTGGTAGAATGAACCTGCCCCAGCACATTCTAGCTCATTACAGGCATTGTCACTATTAACTGCCCACAAGTGTTTGAAGTTAAGCTTCCAAAGTCCCCCTCCTCTATACCAGCATCTTTATAACTAAATTACTTTATTACAGTAAGCATTCCTAAGTCTTCATGCCATTAGAGGGAGATTCATAAGGAAAATTTCTTAATGACTGGCCTAATCCAGGCAAAGGCCCAGATATGTATTACACACTGTCCCTAAAACTGTGACTCAAGAATTACAAAATATTTCTAGGATATGAATAAAATTGGTAATGCATTACCATCACAGTAAGAGAAAATCCTGTTAAGACATAAAATATGTAACAACAGATGAAAGGGAAAAGAATATTTTCATTTGAAATGCAACCAAAAATTTAAAGACATAAAGGGGAAAAAGAAACGAAACTGAAAACCAATGCAAGTTGACTTTTTGTAACTTCATACATGGTTATTGTAATAGATTACTTAACTTTGAATTTTTCCCACTCATTGCAAATATTATCAATATATAGGTCCTACATATTTCCATCTTCTAGGGACTATCCTGTGATTCTTGCAACAAATATTTCAGCTATTCTATAGCTATTCTTATTCACTCTAACTCAAGAAAAAGCTTCACATCAACAATGTACTAAAAAAATCTGCAACCTAAAAATCAATGGTTATTACTTTTTCAATTATTCTGTACCTAAAAAGTGCATTATGTTACTACCACTTCATTAAAAATACTTAAATAATGTTTTGAGGAACTTTTCTTGTGGAATCTAATTCTTTTCTATCAGTTTACACTGATAGTAAACAAAGCCTTATATAGCTTATATATATATGCAGCTTTTATATATACACACACACACACACATTTCCTTTACACACTGTGCTTCACCTGTTTTTAAAGGTTAAAAATATACTGACTTTCTAAGTAAACCTTAAAATATACTACTGTTCAAATTCTTATATCTCAAGATCTAAAAAGTCATTAATTAACCAGTCAACATCAACACATAGCGGTTGACACAGTAACAAAACCATCATAATGCAAGACACTGAAATAACAGAGAGAATTAACGTATAGCTTCTGAGAGATGATAAATGCTGACAACGTAATGATACCATATGCTGACCAAGTGTACGGAGATCAATTCTCTACTCTCTTTTTCTCCTCATCAAAGTTTTTTTTTGTAAGAGGGCAGAGAGTCACCAACAATTCCCGAGTGTCTACATGAGCTTTACTGGCCAGTACAGGTTGCTAAAGAATTAAATATTCAAAGTATGGACCCTTCTAAGTGAGATTGCTTTGTTCTACTGATTTTTATTACTGGAGCATAAATACTATTTTTCCTCCCATACTGAAAGAACTTCACCTTGGTCTCTAATGTTAGACAAGTTCCTTATACCTCCATCTATACATTTTTTCCACAATCCATCTGTTTTACAGCACAGGTGGTCAAACAACTATTTCCTGAGACTGTAGACTGGTCCATTGCAGTCCTCTGTGCCATCTGTTTGCAAATTTGGGGTCCCATCATGAAAAGGAAAGGACTTGCCAAAGGGAACACAAACCTAATCTTTGAAAATGTATCCCCTCAGAGGACAACAGAAGGCCCACATCTTTCCAAGAACAGACAATTCCTTTGCAGTGCCTGAGAAACAGGCAGGCAAGGCTCAGGGAACACAGGCACTGCCGGAGCCGCAGAAGCGTCCCGGGTGCTCCAGGCCTGCTGGACAGCTCCAGAGGAGCACGGCCAGACCTGGAAGCCTCCCCTTCCAGACTGAGTCCCATCCGCACAAGTAGGATTCTTGGCACAAAGGAAAAATGCAAGTGGCAAAGCAAAACAAAGAGGACTTATACACCTGAAGAGCAAACTGCGAATGGAAAGCAGTTAGCTTATTAAAATTATCTTAAAGTAACTCCAATGCCTGTGTGCTTGACAGGATGGAAAGCAGTAAAAATGCTGGTGGGCACTGCTTTTAGGGAAGATACTATAGCATCCAATTGTAAATGTAATGTACGTTTTGTGTAAAAGTTCCATCAACTTGTTTCCTTTGCAAACATAGAGAAAAAAGTATTTCAATTTGGATATTTACATCAATAGCATTTGAAAAAAGAAAACACCGGCAAATTGAGCAAAAGAGGGAAATATGGGTAATTATAACAGACCACTTAATAATAACAACAACAAAAGTCTAATCATTTTCATGGACAAAATAAAACTGCAGCACCATTTTCTGATCTTAAATTATGTTCGTTTTCCTGTCAGCAAATTTTACGTTTAACAAAAATCACATTTTATTAAGTAATCTACTTAGATTTCCATTAATATTCACTATCCAAATGCTTTAAACACAAAGAAAATCTCTCCTGGAGTTTACAAAGAGAAGATGTAAGATGACTAGCAGCATCAATGCTGATTATTACTACATCCCTACTAATGTAATTTGCAAATTAGGCTTCAGAGCTGAAGCTGGGTTGATGACCACACTCCCTCAGCCACAAACCCCATTAATTTACTGCACTTGAGTTATAAAAGGAAGCACACCATCAGAAAACAGACTTCTTGGCATTTATGGAAGACTGAAAGATTATCTATACTTTTGGATATAATCAACAGAGAGATAAAATCTATATTCAAAGACAAAACATATTACAAAGCTGTTACTCTTCAGATTTTCACTGATAATAGACAGTTAAATAAAGCACAACCACCCCTGTGAAGTTAGGGCATCTCTGCGTTGGTTTTCCAGCACTTGGCATCTACAGCGTATAATTTAGCAATACAAAGCACCAAAAAATTAGCAGGGAAAAAAGTCTGAGACTAAGCTGCAGCATCTTCCCTTTCATTTAAGTGCTGTGAACAACAACTAAAGGAGAGAGGAAAGAAAAATAATCATTTATGCTTTTTAAAAAAAATTATCTGACTGAGAACCTCATCTCCTAACCCCAGGCTACCCACAGTGCAGGTTCCACAGAGCCAGAGCCAGCAGTAAGACAAGTTTCTCCAAAGTATTTGCACACCACAGAGCACAATCTTAAACCATAAGCCTCGGAGCACAGAAAGGCACTCAAGAAAAATAATCATTTTTTCATTTACACTTTGCGTATTATGGATAATTTCTCTTCAACTCCAGCTTCTATCTTCCAACCTTCCTCACTCCCAAAGCATCGTTTATTTGGAATTATTAGCACTAACTCATTAATGCCAATGAATTTGACATCTATTTCTTAGGAGTTTTTAGTCAGATTAGGACTCAACCATTTTGCATAAAATGCGAACAAAAATGTAAACAGAGATCTCAAGCAGCCTGAAACTAATCAATGCCATAAAACCTAAAATTGTGTCATATGAAATTGTGTTTAAAATAATAATTTTCATTTAAATGTGGCTGATAAAATCCACAAAATTGAATAGGCAAAATACTGCCACATTTTAGAAGGAAAATTAAGAATCTCTTGGCACCTTTCAGATTTGCATATTTTTGAGAGCTTAATTTACCAGTGAAATGGCTGAAGCATCACCAGTCAGCCACTGGGCAAATCTGTCCTACAAGTTTTTGCTTCTACAGTAGCAAGTTAATAAGGTATCTAAATACATATTTAACATTTCCATTTCCTTGAGACTACCAGACAGACATTAGCTATAAGAATCATGTCTTTTAGTACTGATGTAAGAAGATGTACCCAATTTACGTAATTTTTTAAGCTTTATGGAATGGGAGTGAGTATTATGCATACAGAGGTTTGCAGCAATGACTCTCAGCACACATTACATGAAAACTAATGGATCAATAAAAAAAAATAAAAAAGATAAAAGTGTTTTGCTTTGCTTTGTGTGTCATACGGCGACAGTGAGGCACGGACAGCTTTCACCTTGCTCTCCAAGGGAGAAATGGCTTCATCAGTGCAATATACTCCAGTAATAAAGTCACCTGCATTGTGTCACCATGCGCCTAACAGCGAGATCCTGATGAAGCACAAAAGCAAGCACGAAGCGTTATCTGCAGATTCACTGCCTATGTTTCATCCAGCCACATTCAAAGAGAATATCAGAAGAATTACCTGATCAGAATCCTTAATTCGAGAAGCAAAAAATACTGCACAAATAAATAAAATTATGCTCCCTTCGCAAGTTCCTTGTTTTAAAGCCCAGATTCACTCTCCATTGTCAATACATCATTACGCACATAATAATCTGAGTAGTTACGAATTATTTTTTAAAAAATAAGCAGAACAATATAAGGAAGGGGAAGCAAAAAAAAAAAAAACTGTGATCCCTGAAGCTAAGAACAGTCATCATGAATCATATTTCGCACATAATATAAATAACTTTCATTTAGAATTCACCTTTCGAGGCCTTTTCTTTTTTTTCAGAATATTTTATAGCTCTCAGGAGGATGCAAGCCCCTAAAACGCGGAGGTTCTCCCAAGGAAGGAATGCGCATGTGGGTGGGAGGAGGCGAAAGCCGGGATTTCCACCCCCCCCCCCCAAGCAGGAGGTTCCCGGAGAAGACACAATGCCTATAATTTTTTCAACGCTGCATTACAAACGGATGCTCTGCAACATGCACAGCGGACAGAGAAGACACTTCATCCTGCAGAGACAGAGCACCTCGACAGCTGATTCCACTCGCACCCCACAACCAGATACAACAAACACCTCAGTAATCGGCCACCCTTATGATCCAGACGTGGCAGAGAGAGGCAGGAACATCCCACCTTCCCCAAGGGCTCCCTATTCCCTCTCCTCTGGGAGAGGGAATCCCTCTCTTTTCCGAGCAAAATCCCACTCTTAGTTTTTCATTTCCCCCACCCCACTGCCCCCCTGTACCAACACCCCTGCCCTCCCCAGCCTCCACATCCCCTTGCCCTGCTCATGCTCTGTCCATTTCTCCTCTCCCCACAAGCCCCCTCCTCGCTCTGCAGCTCCCCACAGCTCCTCACAGCCCTTCTCCTGCCCCCCTCCATATCCCACCGCTTCCCTACATCTTCATCCCACCTCAGCTCCCCGCATCTGCCCACAGGCCCTGTGGTCCCCTTGGCACCAATGCAAAGACCCCCCATGTTTGCCCCACGCCTTTACCTGGCCTCATCCCTGCGGTGTTCCCCACACCCCACCCCAGGCCTGGCTCCTTCCCTTCAGCCCCCCACATCCTACCCCCAATGGCTCCATCTTCTTACCTCTTCCTCAGCCCCCCAGGCCTGAACCCTTCCTCTCAACCCCCAATATCCTCCCAATGATCCCCCCAGGCCTGACCCCTCTCCTCAGCTCCCCAATATCCCCCCAATGATCCCCCCCAGGCCTGACCCCTCTCCTCAGCTCCCCAATATCCCCCCAATGATCCCCCCCAGCCCTGACCCCTCTCCTCAGCTCCCCAATATCCCCACAATGATCCCCCCCAGGCCTGACCTCCCTCACTCTCGGACCCTCTATATCCCCCCACATCCCCCAGGCCTGACCCCTCTCCTCAGGCCCCCAATATCCCACTCCCATCTCTGACCCTTTCCCCTCGGCGCCCCCCGCTCGCCCCAGGGCCGCCCCGGCCGCCCTGCCCCCGGCCCCATCACCCCGCCCCCGGCGGCGCCGCAGCGCCCGCCCCCTCCCCCCGCCGGCACCGCCAGCTCCATCTTGGCCTCGGGCCGGCGGACAGCGCGGCACCGGGCCGCGCCGCACCGGGCCGGGCCGCACGGGGCCCAGCGAGGCGGCCGCGCCGCACGGGGCCGCGCCGCGCTCACCTGCGCCCCGCAGGCGGGCGGCGGTGGGAAGGCCGGGCAGCCCCACAGCGGCGGCACGCGGCCCCGGCGGTGTCGCGGCGAGCGGGCCGGGCCGGGCCGGTGGCGGCGGCGCCCCGGGAGCAGCTGCCGCTGTGGCCGCCGCCGCGCGCCCTCCGCCACACAGCGAGCGGCACCGAGCGCGGGAGGGGCGAGCGCGGCCGCACGGCGCCTGCGCGCGCGCCCCCGCCCGCGCGGCCACGAGCACGCAGCACCCCCCCCATCCCTTGTGCGCGCGCCCGAGGAAAGGGGGGACCGCAGCGCGCATGCGTGTGGGGAGAGGGGGCCGCTGGGGGCTCCGGGCAGCGCTGCGCGTGGGAGGGGCCGCGCGACGCCAAAAAACGCAAGAGCGCGGCAAGAAACGTTTGGAGCGGTGAGAAAATGGGATGCGCTGGGAAATACTTAAAAAAAAAAAAAAATTACTTCCCTGACCGGGAATCGAACCCGGGCCGCGGCGGTGAGAGCGCCGAATCCTAACCACTAGACCACCAGGGAGCTGTGCAAGTCTGGGTCTGGCCCGCTGCTCGTGAGGAGCTGCCCGGGGCCCGGCACGGCCGCAGCGCCCCCTGGCGGCGGGGAGGGGCGCGGCGGGGTCCGCAGGGGGGTCTACAGGGGGTCTATGAGGCTGCAAGGGAATTTATGGAGCTGCAGTGGGACCTACGGGGCTGCAGGGGAATCTATGGGGCTGCAGGGGGGTCTAGGGGCTGCAGGAGGTATAGGGTGGTAGGAACTGCAGCACACATGCCTGGGGTCTTGCCCACAAAGCCGGGGGTTGCTGCGCTGCTGGTGCAGATCTCCTTTAAAACGGATTTTGCAGCCCCTTCCCCAGGGCAGCGCTGCCTGTAGCCTCATCCCACGTGTCCCCAGCAGCTTCTGCTGGCCCAATGCCACTGGCAACCAGAGTGTGGCTCTAAGCAAGCTGAATGAAGAACCACGGCTCTACGATGAAAGGAGAGCTGCTTTTGTTTATTCTTTTAACAAAAAAGCTTGGAGTCTAGGCACTTTTCCCAGCAGCTCGAATTTCCTGGGGTTCAGGACATTCCCAGGGGGAACACTAGCATTTCTCATGGGCTGGCATGTTTCCTGTGATGGAGCCACAGGCCAGCAGGCGCCGGTAGCACCGCCGCATCAGCTGCGCATCTCCCGCTCCGTGCTGCTCCCGGGGGCCTTTCCTGCTGCTGCCTCCGACTCCTGTTCCAAAGCAGTGGGGGATGACGAAGCCGGTTCTGCTGGAGCGATGCTGCTCGTCACGCCGCCCCCGGCCCTGCCCCGTCCTTGCTCCTGCTGCAGCTCCCGGGCAGCGGTGCTGATGTTCCCACACAGATATCGCACCTGGATCCCCAGGCACAAGCCTGCAATTCGGAAACTGGCTGGACTCACCCCAGGCCCGTGCAGGACCCAGCCAGAGCCCCCAGTATCCAGCTGGGAAAAGGCCAGGAGCTGCTGTCCATAGCCCAGGGATGGGGCTGATTTCCCAGGAAGAAACAGGGCTGCTCTCCCTCCAGCTGCCATCTCCATCCCACTGCCCTATGGGACCCATGGGCTCCCAGCCCCTGCAGCAGTTGTGCAACTCCTGTTGCAAGCATAAATGTCAAACCCCTTACCAATAAATCAAAAGAAAAATAACTCTTTCTAGCAAGGCGAAAACGCTTCTTTTTATGTTTTTGCGATCAGTCGCTTTTTAATTTCCTCTCGTAGCTGCCTGTTCTTGCTTTGCAGGATGGAGCGACCCACTTCCCCAGCACTGTCCCTAGAGCTCGCCCACCCTCTCCCTTCGTGTCAGGGAAGTTTCTCTGCGACATCGCAGGTGATTTCGGTGCCCTGTACAGGCCGATCTCCAGCCTCTCCCTTCCACGTCGGGCAGCTAAGGGTGCAGCCCAGAGCCTATCACGCGGCCACGGGTGCATTTACACACTGAGGTGGAGGAAACCCCCAGAGACACAGGACTGAGTCATCCTGCTCCACTTGGCCTCCTCTCTCATCCTCCGAGGCAGGGCACAAATGTCAGGAAGCCCCCAGGAACTTCCCCTTGGGGCCCAGAGGAGCTGGAGGTTGACCCCATCCCTGGCACTTCGCTGCAGCAGGGAACAGAAGTGAAATGTTGCCACTGAATCCTGTTCCCCTGCATACAGCAGGGCGGGTGCATGCTCAAGAGCTGCCAAGGAGGCTGCCAACACTCCTGACCCTGGGTTTTCCCATCACAGAAGAGACTAGCACAAAGGAAAGCATCTTTCTATGCTTGTAGCTCTCCCTGCCAGCTCTAGGATCCCCCATCTACAGAGGAACAGCTGTTACATGGAACCCTTGGCTCTTAAACCTCTTACAGAGATGCAGTTTTACTGAGGGAAGTCAGCAAGTCAAATATATATATATATATATGTATATATACACACACATATACGGGAGCAGATCCCACCCAAGGCGCATGCTCCCCCCTTCCCTTTTGCAGCGCTGCTTCAATCAGCAGCAGCTGCCCCGCAGCTCCAAGCCCCGGGGCAGTGCACAGTGTATCCGAGCCAGCACCACAGCTGCTCCTTTTTCACAGTAAAAGTTTCTCAAGCTTCAGCTCCAGCTGCCAAGGTCACTGCACAACCACAGCCCCACGCTGTAAACCAGAGAAACGGGACGAGGAAGCGCCGGGCACGCGGGGCCGACCTGCAGCACCCACGCTGGGGGGAAAGGTGCCCCATGGCTCCGAGGAGACGCACGGGGCTGCAGTGCCCCCCACTTCAGGGGGCACAGAGCAGACGTGTCAGAAGCAGGTGGTGTTTTACTACTCAAACAGGAAATACCAGACTGGAAACTATTTAATGCATTATGGAAAAAAAAAAATTCCAGAGATCGCACAAAGCAACAAGTCAGAGAGGGGCATTTCCTACCTCAGCTTACTGCCAGTTGCTGGCATTTGCCCACTGCATTCAAACAGCTACAGAGAAATTTCAGTGCTGTTAAATCAAAGGAGACAAAATCCAGCCACCCCCTTTTCTCCCAAAGGAATGCTTTATTGATACTTTTCCTCTGTATTCATCTGCAAAGAGAAACAGTTCAATACCTAAGCTCCAGCAGTACCCACGTCACTGACACCGCTCCTCGCACGGACGCTGTTTTAGTCGCAAACAGGAAAGCCCAGGAATGACACTCTACACCCCACCTAGTGCCCGCACACCTGCCCTCGAGGACCTCGTCTGTGCCCAGACCCAGGGAGGGAGGAGGCCAAGGGGAACCGAAATTAATTAGAAGACCTCAGTGCCCAAACTTGCTTCTCTAGAGAAGGGGCAGCCCCTCCGGGGCGAGGGCCACTAACTACTCGGGTATGTACATGAACAAGCCTGAAGACCTGAGTCAGTCCCATTTTGCCTCTAAGGCACAGAATTGCTCACTCCGGGTACTTCTGATGTGGAGGCACCTCGCCTAGAATAAGATCAGGCCTCTATAGGAAAGCTTAGTTGCACAGGTGCTGAGCAGAGAGGCTGAACATCAGAAGAGCCACTTTGGGAACGGGTTGAGTTCCACCCCACAACTCAAACATTGTAGCTGGGGCTCTCAGAGAGGATATTGACAGTGAGATGTACCGGGCGGAGTGTCCCACACAGCAAAGTCCCTCCAACGCAGCGTCCGTGGGGCTAGAGACAGCTTTGCCTGTCCCTAACATGGGCCTCTTGCTAGCAGCCTTGGGAAATCCTTCCTCCAAGGATGAAGGCATCAGCTGAGAAGGGAGAAGCAAGTTTCATACACTCAAGCAACAGAGTGCACCACTGAGAATTAACACAAGACCTGGCTTAGAAGCATGCTGCTACTACATACGATGCAGAACTCCAGTGCTCACTATCCAGCTTTATAACTCTCACAGTCCGCTATAGAGAAAAAACTTATAAACAAGTAAAGCGTAAAGTGATGTAAGGCTTGCATTCAGAGTCCAGAGGAACACTGCCCTATAAGATGTCAAAGCTTTTTTTTTTTTTTTTTTTTTTTTTTTTTAAAGTTTTTTCTTAAAGTTCATTGCATTTAAAAATAAAGATTTTAGTTTTCTTAAAGCTAGAGCATTAGTGTAACAACGAGGCAGCTGCTAAGTGAAGTTTCCCTTTTGGGAGCCCAGAAAAAAAAAGACGTTTACTCCATTTACCAGACTACTCCCACTGAGAGCAGGAAGAAACAGTAATGGGAGAAGCCCGGGAGATCACAGGGTAACTGGGTGGTGTGCTCTGAACAGAGCACAGCCAGAGGCTGACACTAAGATCCTTATGCACTTTAACTGTTCTCCTCCTTTCCCTGCTCACAGGGACATTTTTTTCCTGTTCAGAGTTATAACAGACATGGAAAAGTTTGGGGTTTTTTTCCCTATACCAACAGCATTTCTGAGCTACCTTGAGGAAACTCCATTTTAAGTGCTCTCCCAAGAGGACAGCACAGTGATACATTTAATCTACAAACTTTAGTGTAAAATATTTGTGTACAAAACTTTGCATTCTCGTTGACTTGGATCCAGTAACAGTGTCTATGAATGGATTATGGATCTCTCCAGACAGGCTCTCAGCCCCTTCTTGGACTCGCATGTTGCTGCTGTGGTGAAGGTCTGGGAGGAAGGGGGCTTGCTCTTGCAGCCGTGCAAAGCCACAAGCAGGGCTAGAAAGGAGCGTTGTCCTGGGGAGGTTTCTCGCCAGTGCCCGGTGGGGAGTGGAGGCCGTCAGTGCTGTTTTCCCTGCTGCCCACCACTCTGTTCTGAAACGAGAGAAGAACGTTAGGAAAACAAGAAACCAGCCCTGAGAAGAACGTTAGGAAAACAAGAAACCAGCCCTGAGAATGCCAAGTCAACCCCACTTTGTCAAGGTCACCTCCTGTAGCAGACTTCACATATCTGAGAGGCCTTTAACATGAATACTAGTCTGCAAGAAAAACACTGCAGAAATTGAGTTGCTATTTGGAATTTTACACTATGTTTATGAAACAGAGCAGACATTTACCTTTATGGTCCCAACTCTATCTTCAAACGACTTGAAGGTTGCGGAATTCCTTGAAAGGGAGCAGAACAAAAACAAGTTAGTTCTTAACTAAAATATGCCACATGCTGTGACCGGGCTATCTGGCCCTCCCCGTGCAAGGACAGCAGCACCCAGAGCATGTTCAGCTCCTCACTCAGATACCTAGTAGCAAGAATCCCTCACATACCAGGCAAAAACAAGCTCTGAAGAGACATTTATAGCACAGGGCTCTGCATATTCCAATTTAATTGTTCAAGCTGAGAACTCAGTGAGAAAAAGATCCCAATTCACCAGGGAGCCAGTGCATAAGTAGAAAAGAAACTAGTCCTTAGGTTTACAAGGCTTCCAGCTAAAAGCAAACTTTCTTAAAATAAGATAGAGAAAAAGCCAAAAAGGATTTAAAAGCTTCAGCTTCTCATATCATATCCTGCTAGCAGGAAGGGGAATGGCTACATGCATGAACCTGTGAGTGTTTTACTGCCAAAGAAGTGATCGTTTGTACCAGGAAATACTCTTAAACCTCAGCACAACAATATAAGCAGATAATTTCATATTTCAACAAAGGCGGCCAGTCATGTGCCTGTCTGACAAGCTCCTCTGCTTATGGCCCACTCCAGGGCAGTGCTCTGTGCTGAGCTTTCAGACCAGGCGGTTATAAAGCACCAGGGGCTCGGAGATGACTGGCCTGAAGCCAGATCCTTTTGGAAGAACCACTTTATATCTGTGCTCATTAACAACCTCTCTCAGTCTGAGATAAGGATGAGCAGGGAGAGGGGTTCTGTGAGCCCGGTCCAGTTCTGGCCATGGTTTCTTCTCCATGGACATCACCTAGTGCACCACGAAGCACCCTGGGAAGGACTCCTAGCCCCTAGGCTGGAGACAAAAGATCCAAGGTCGGATTCATCTTGGCGTTAGCAATGGCTGTGCTGCACAGCGAGAACTGCACTCCCCCTCGGGCATCTCCAAAAGCCATGAATTGCAGGTGGACTTTGGTACAGTTGCAACACAGGTGCTAATAACCATAAAAACAGCAAGTAACTAATTAAAGCCTTGGATTACTCAAGCTGCAGGACACAGTTACCCCATAATCTAAGTGGCTTCAGCTGAAGTGAGTCCCAAACAAGAAGCCCAGGTCCCCCAGAGGGGACGGGGCAGCCACGCGCCCAGCTAGCCCTCAGGACACAGCCCGAGCCACGTTACCTCATCGCCGGCATACTTATCGAGTGGCGGATGGAGTAGCTGCTGCTCGCAAGCATTCAGAACAAGGAGGAAAAAGACAATTTTTAGCACAGACAGAGTAAAAGCAGCATATTCCCCGCTTCCGAGCGCCTGCTGCTGTGGATGGGTGAAGCTGAAGTGCTGTCCCTCTCGTCCCTTGTTTGCACAACCTGCAGCCCAGAACTAGTTCTGCAGTTATAGGACTGTTAGCGTGAGTATTAAAGAGCAAAACATGAACAGAGGGCATCTTTTAAAGGCTTTCTTAAAGCTTGGTGGATAGATTTGCTTGTGCCAATAGAAGAAAGCAAATCTCCCACAATACAATATTTAGAAAAAGGCTTTTAAGCTATGCTCAAGACACAGGGGACACCTGGCCTATGCTCAAAGGCCTGAGGGGTGATGATGGCGCACCTCTAGGAAAGGAAAAATAGGCACAACTGCCTTTACTGCATCAAGTTACTCACATAATCCAGCTCTCCTGGTAAAGGTTTCCTACCAGTTTTCTTTCCCCAAACTTGGGCTGATAGAACAGTGTGAAAACATGCACCAAGGGCTAACAAAAAACATGTTGAGGCATAAGCTTTCCAACTGACAAGCTGCTGTAAACTGCTCGTGGTCCCATTACACTGGAATTAAGGAGGCTGGAGGATTTATACTTGTTGTGTCGTACTCTCAACCTGCACTGCAAGTTGTAGCCGCAAAATAAAATAATAAATAAGGGAATAAATACAGGTTTGAGCTAGGTTTCTCATTCCATTTCAGAAGCACTGGCAAGCTTTACACAATGAACCTCCCCTTTAATGTCTGCAGGGCAACACATGCTCTTTTTTCCTCCAAGGGAATCTTACCTAAAAGAATGCGAGAAGGGGTGAGCCCTGAGGAAACCCACGACAGCAAAGGGAGAAAAGAAAAGCAACAGTCAGACACTTGTACAGATGTGAACATGAGATGCAGGACTGCTAAGAAAGGATATGGTCATGAGACAACAGAGTCAGCTACCCAGGAGGAAGCCTCAAGATTTTCATCATCTCAACCAACCCAAGATAAGAGGTTCCCAAAAGGACAAGAACAGAATTTACATTACCTTTTAGAATACGGATGCTGAATTGAGGTGGGGAGGGAAAAGGGGAAAATCCTACTCATCCAGAGCCACTGCTTTCATGCAAAACTTTAAAGCAGTTTTTCCTAAACTGAGGTTTTATCATTTACCAAATTAGCCGAATAAGGCATCTTATCTACCTCCCTATCCCCCTTTGAAAATCCAACACAAAAGCCATAAGCTGTCATTTAAAGACAGCCTTGCTAAGTCTGCTGGTTGAGAACCTCCCCACCAAGAACCAAATGATGTCTGCAGGTCACCTGGCCAAGCCTGCAGATCTTAAATTGAAACGGTAACAACAAAGAAAAGGTCTTGGCATGCAAGAGGTAAGAACATTGAATGGAAGG
The DNA here is from genome assembly GCF_059628265.1 of Tinamus guttatus. Classification (NCBI taxonomy): domain Eukaryota; kingdom Metazoa; phylum Chordata; class Aves; order Tinamiformes; family Tinamidae; genus Tinamus; species Tinamus guttatus. Next base: position 198,310 of record NW_028288728.1, read on the forward strand.
TGTGATAATTATCCCACAACCCAAGTGCTGATTGCCCATTTTTAGGTTTCAAGGCTAAAAGGAAGCTACCAGATTCCCATGCCTGATTTTACAATTTCAGTCTGAAATAACAGACCAAGGTTTTCTACTCAGCTAATAAGAAAATTGTCAAGATGGTCTAAAGAGCCTTCTCTACTGGAAGCAGCAGTGTTGTTTTCCACTTCAAGATCATTTTTGTTTCCACAGGAGGAAGCAGTCATGGCAAGCTGGATGTGAAGTACTTGGCAAAGAGCCCAAGGGCCCTTCCTTACAGCTAGGGCAAAGCTGTTAAACATTGTGATTTCATTTCCCCAGCTACTGCAGTCAGCTCTTTGGCTGGCCAGAGCTTTTCCTGTCATCTTTACATGCTAGAAGTCAACCTTCTCCTTGCTCTCACTTAAAGAGAAGGAACCAAATAGCACATGCCCATGCACCATGCGACTCTGTAGGTAATTCTACAAGCAAGTTTACTCAGATTCTTGACCTGGAATTAAGAGTTACCTGTTTCTTCTTTTCATGAAGATTTAAAGTTTACATAAATTCATGAAACAGCAGCCACCTTTGGGACTCAAATTAATATTTTATAATGAGCTTGCTTGTAGTATTATGTACAGTAGCAAACTGAAGACAACATGAAAGGTATCACAACGCCATGAAGCAAGCTGCTTGCAGATCAAAAGAACACACTTGCAACTTGCAGGTTAGTGAACTAGTAAAATGTAGCAATAATGTCTAAAAGACAATTTATTTTAACTGCAAGTGGAGATAACAGAAAGGGCTGAACTGGCCAAAACTTGAGAAAAAAAAATCAATATATTAAGATGCATTTCCCCCCTGCCATGGCAATCTAATAGAGCAACAGTTCTCACACACTTAGCACAGTAATCACAAACATCACAATTTCTCCTCGCAGTCAGCAGCTATAGCATTTGAGTGCTCTGAGCAGAATAAAGCACTCTGTTGAAGATTTAACCCAAGGATAATTTACTTTCATTTCCTAGCACTTCTGCCAGGGCACTTTTAATGGAATTATGACCACACCCCGTGAATGAAAATCTGAGGTGTTTGTCCCCTTCAGCATCCCGTCCTTGCATTTATCACCGGTGAAAGCTGACTAAACAAGGAAATCCGTTCTGTTATCTCAACACGTCCAGTGTTGGAAAATAAACCTTCTTTACAAGTGCATTTGTAGTGTAAGAGGAAAAAGTACAGCAACAACACAGATCGGTGTAGGCCATGAGGCCCAGAACCAGATTCTCCAAGAACAAATATCATCCCCAGCCATCCAGAGAAGTGATCACAGCAATAAAACAGACTTCACTCCTGTAATCTCTGATCACATATCAAAACACCAGTTACAGTTTCACTTGGCAGGAGTAGCAAACAGTAAAGTTCCTGTGCAAGTTTATGCTCAGAAGTTAAACTTCATTCAGAATCAGAAATATCAAGGCTTGAATACAACAGAGAAGACATCAAGATTATATCAGAGAAACTGCAAGGCTTCTTAAAAACCATTACTGTGTTTCCCCACAGGGCCACATATACAAAGCAAATCCCATCGGAATAACTTTGGTGGAACCACCCCAGTTATCAATAAAACAGAAGCTGCCTCTATTTACTATTACATGCCTCGAGGTGTTAGTTGTAGAAAGGAATAAGGGTGTGAGTGATGAGGCTCCTGGTGCAGAGCTCTGATCCGTGTGTTATCAGCCAGGCCAGCTCTGTCACCGGGAGTGGCAGCTCTGCTCGTCCCTGGGGCACGCATGCCCTCTGTCCCCTCTCCTGGGACAGCAGGGACACTCGTACAGCTGCACAGCAAACTGCATTCCAGCAGCCCCACGAGCACAGGCGGGACTGGGGCTGCTTCTGGCAGCAAGACCAACCCCCGAGTTCCCTGTTTGGCCCAAAAAGCTCAGTTCTCATGTCCTGGCTATAACAGTCCAAGCAGGCTACAGAAGGCAATAACCAAATATTTTCGCCATTATAAGCTTAGGAAAACATATTGTGAGTACATGTTGCTAGTATCTATCCCTCAGTGGCTCAGGTGATTATATATAAATCTCTTCTTTCAGAAGAGAAAGTGATTTTCTGGAAAGAAAGTAAATTTTGAATACAGAACTGGCTATCAGAGAACTGGCTGGCTCCCTAGATTCAGAGAAAGTGAAATATCAGAAACACTCAGCAATATTTGCACTCCCTGACAGAGGACAGATTTAGATTTTCAGTACTATGTGATCAGAGACCAACAAATTCTTACCACTTCGATACTCCCAGCCACAGTGGAAGGGGAAAGTCCCTACAAGGAATGACAACTGCCTGTTCAATCCAGGATTGGGCACTTCACATTACATACAAGCTCCAAGAACGCCTCCTTAACAATACAGACAGTTTGTACATTAAGAATTAGCTCTCAATTCTGAGAAAAAAAGTGTGGGAAGTATTTTGCATGAAAGCCTTTGACACCACTATTAATGTAGAAACAGTCTTCAGCTTAAACTCACAAACGAGGAAAATTACCAAACTCTACCATTAAGCTTTGTATGACTGAGAAACTGGGAAAGAACCTGAGCCAGAGCTGAGGAGTTTTTAGGAGCATTTAATGTGTTCTAAAATCTGATGTACAGAACCACATGGAAGGTGGTGGTCCATGACTAGGAAAGTGCTGCCAACCAGGTAGAAAAGAATGGAAGCAGCCTAGCTGCTGTCTACAGTCTCAAAACCGTTTAAATTGTAAATCAAAGCACTAGAGCATAAAACAGGAATCTTACCTCATGTCGCCAAGTTTCCTGCTGATGACAGAACCTACATTGGAAAGGGCTGCTGAAGTCTTCTGTCCTGCCTGAGACAGGGTTTCCTGGGTCTTCTTATAACTAAGTAGGAGAAAAATGTTAAGTTGAATTCACACATAGTATCCGGAAGTACCCCATCATTTTGAGCAAGGAACCCATGTTAAAGGAGAAAAGCTAGGTTAGTGAGCTGCACTGACTTTGCTAAAAGAGCCCACTCCAGTCTTGCACATACTCAGAGACCAAGTTTTAAGAAGGCAGCATGTATAGGCTTAACCTTTCCATACACTTATGTTAGAAATTTTGCCATTTTAGCTTTACATGTAAATCTCACAAACGGGAAAAAAAAATCCCAGTTTTCCACATGGAAATTACACATCACTGCATCATACTCCATTTTTTCTATAACGGCATTTTGATCACCTTGAGAAAGCAAGTCAAAGAACCTATTCCTGAAGTTACAACATTGGCTGTAGTGTTAGGAAATGGAGGAAAGAGGCAAGGCTGACTCTACTGTCTAGAAAAGAAATGCAGAAGTGAGCATTACCTCTACAACTGCAGTTTAGAATTGAATTGGTAGGGAATTTCCCATCAGTTACCATCAACCACAGTAAGTCTGACAGCTTGTACTTGCCAGCTGGCTACATTTGAGGAGTTTATACACAAAGCAGGTAAGACGGACTTGAGAACCCTGGTTTCCTTCAAATAAGACAGTCTTAGGAACTAAGAATCTTTGAGCCTTTTTCATTAATTCATCCTAAGCTATTCTGCAGTTTGTGTTTAATAGCTAGACTCATGGCATTCTTCAAATTATAAAAGATTCAAAGAGGAAAACAAGTCCAGCAACTTAAGCCAAATTCCTACTACAAAGAATTAGGCTTGGGTTTTGTTTGTTTTTGCCTATCCATTACAATTTGCTCATCCTATTAGAATATTTAAGAGAAGGACATCTAAAAATGACCCAACTTTCGCTTCTCAACTCCAAAGCCAGAAGCAACATGTCTACAGACGACTTAATTCTTTATGCCTCATCCCCTCCACTCATGAGGGCAGGAGGCAGCATCTGAACTGAATTTGGACAAGACTACTGACAACATATTGCTTGTGTTTTGTTGTTGTTGTTATTTTTTTAGACTCTAATCAAGTGTTTCCGAATCATGAATTTGTGCGAGACTTGTGCTGAACAAGGCTAAAATGCATGAGCTTTGCTACCACATCTCCTGCTGCTGAAGAAGGTCTCTTCACTCCTATAGCCCAGCCACTTCCCAGACGAATTCAGTGACCCCAGCAGAATCCATTAGACTATGCTCAGATAGCAGGAACTCAGCACTGCTTCTTCACAGCAAGATGTTTAGTGAGAAGTCGTCATTTGAGATGGCTGAGCAAGGCAGTTAGCACGAATGCCCCTTGCTCGTATACAAACTCTCCTATCACAGCAAGCAAATTTGAATCCCAGGGCTTCTTTGGAACTTCTATCCCTCCCATTGAGCAGGCCGGCTCCTCTCCGGCACAGGCTGGCAAACTACCATGGGATAGGATTTAAAATTATCCAGCAGGGACAGCTAAGACCTTATGGCCATTAAAATACCTTGTGCTGACTACAGCCAAGAAAAACAGCTTGGCATTCAACTCTCCTTGATCAGCACCACGTCCTAAAGCAGTGATAAGAGGAACAGTTTACAGAATCAAATGACACTGTCACACTGCACACACAGCACGCTTGGGTGTTAGGCCTAGCTTCAGCAGATAAAGGTGGGAGAAACTTCCCAACTGTTATTTCACACTCAACAGCACTATTTGTAAGTCAACTGAAGACAACCTAGCACTCAAGTGTTGTTCCTTCTGCCCTAGTGTGCTCCCCCGTGATGCCAATACAGCTGTTTGTGCTGACAGTGATGTAGATGGAGGAAATGATCTAGATGAAATATGCTTGGAAAGAAAATAAAAGGAGAGAAAAAAAAAAAAAAGGCAACTGCCAGATCAGATCCCTAATGTGGTTCTGCAGTCACAGCTCCACTCCACACACACGTGCACACCTCACCAGTGCAATGCAGGAGGCAGAGTCAAGGAAATGCAGCTGAGGCAAGAAGCTGTTTCACCTAGAGCTGCCAGCACGGGCATGCACGTGGAGTGCATTTGGGACAGCCAGGTACACCAGACCTCAATGCAACTTAACTAGGGCTACCTCGGACTGCTCCTTCCCTCGCTTGCCCCCTGGTATTTACTGAGTTTTAGATCAAGTGGTAGCTGTTTGCTTCTGAAATGCTGCTCGAATCTTACTTTTGTTGCCCTTGCCTCTTCATTTTAATTGGTAGCTACCTTGTTAGCGTGACTTGCCACCATCTAGTGCCAAAGCAAGCAGGAAAGCTGGTGTCACAGCTACTCAGGCCTTCAGCACGCTACAGAAACACACTGCTACCGTATTCTTCTTGCACTTATCATTAAAAAACAAGGAAACAGATATGACAGTCGTCTAATCTAGCAGGCACACCCAAGGAGGAGCTATGATTAAGCACTGCCAGAATCATGTACACAGTCGGCAAGGATAAATTCGCTATTTAGCGAGCAACAACGCAACATCTTGCTTGATCCAGAAAACTTCCTAGAACTTGGAAGGCAGAACTTGCCTATTTGAAAGTTTTTCTGATATTCCTGCTTCCTATTTGTGCCCACCTTCCAGCAGAGTTATGAAGAGGGCCTTCCACTCTGCACTTCCACTGGCAAGCCAGCTCTGGGGCTGCCTCTTGCACGCTCAGGTTAGAAGACTGCATTTCATATCCACTACAAAGAACTGGTAAATTTGTCTTACCAAAGCCCTACACACACAATGGTTTAAATGAATTTAGGAAATAAAAACACTACCTAGTTGCTCCCACTTCACTGCTGCCAAGGATTCCCTTATACACCGTGGGAGAGATGCTGTGCGAAGGACGAAGGCCAACTTTCATAACGCCTTTCTAGATGAGAATTTAATTCCAGGCATTTAGTAGAAACATGACTAAGACTGTATAGATAAAAAACTAGTAGTATAACAGCTGTAAAGTTTAAGCTGTTCCAAGTCCATTTGGGATTCCAAAGTGATAGAACAGCTGCCTTGGACACTAAAGTCCTATTGTGCTCAACAGATAATAAAGGAGGGGAAAAGAGTTCCCACTGTCCCCAGAGAAACTTGGTTACATGTTGAGGGGGTACAAGAGGCCAATCTGGTCCACACCTTGTCAGCTGATGTTATAAAACAGGGCACACAAGTGTCAGGTACTGAGTGGCTCCTTCCAGGTGCCCTGTGAGAGCAGGCAGCCATTTGAAGAGGATGTCACTTGGACCACAGTGAAGTCATTCAAATACTGACCTGAGAAAAGGCTGCTTCTCACAAAGGATACTCTTAGGATACTCTTATCAATTAAAAAAAAATAGTCAAGGCTTGAAAAAAGAGTTTAGATAGGAGACTAGACAAAGCAGAGAACTGTGAGCAAGGGCAGAGATTGTTAGAGGCAGCAGGCTGTCATGAAAGCATTTGTTAACGCTGAAGGTTAAGACACTCACGCTTCGGATTGAGTTAATTTTTCATTCCAGTCCTCCAGTGTGCTGCTGGCTGAAAGATATCTACAAACACAATGGAGGTTAGACACAGTGCCAAGATTCATGACAGATGCTTCTTTTGACACTCTCCACATTATTAGCGCATCTTTATACTTAAGGTATTATAAGTTTCATTTCAACAACCAATTTTCCCCCCCAAGGTCAGAGGGAAAAGAGTTGTTGTTTGAGAGGAAGACACCCAAATCCTGCTTTCTTCCCTATTTAAGCACATTCAAACATTGAGCATAAAGCACCTGCAGTTTAGAAGGGGCCAGGATTTTTCACACAAAAGACTATCACCTGTTCCCTCCCTATACACTGCATGGTAGCTATGTAATAAAAAGCACAGAGCAATGAGCTAAGCACAACAATAAAAACTGTCACACCCAAATCTGCAACAATGCACCATGACCTGGACACACAGAGGCAGCCAGAAGGGACGATGCATGTCAGGCAGTTCCTGTCACTCAGGAAGTGTTAATATCCCTCATTAGGCCAGAGCTAGTTATTTTGCCTAGTAAAGAAAAACCTTCCAACCCACATCCGCTTTCAGCTAAACTAGCAACTCCTTGAACACAGAATGCTGAAGGGAGAGAATCCTCAGTTCAGAAGGGATTCAAGATCTCCTTGACATTTAAACATACAAAAGAGATCAAAATGATGTACATCTAGTATGAATTGAGAGCTAATAGAACTAAAGAACGTGTTCGAGCAAAAGCAGCCAGGCATTTGCTGCCCACGTTTAGCACCTGCTTGTGTATACGGCAAAGACTAAATTCACTGCTGTCTGAAAGGACACTTTTATCAATCCAACAGAGTCCCCATGGGGAAACCATCACAGATTTGCACAGCCCATGTTTTCAGCTACATTGAACACCTTCAAAAACCTTCTCTCCCCTCATGGCCATACAGAAAGCCAGTAACCAAGCTGATTGCTACCACATCTGGTGAGGAAGAGAGAGAGAAGCAGTTTCATAGTAGATAGGGGTCCAGTGATACGACATCTGGTAACAGACTAGCCTAATAAAGAACAGCTAAAGAAGAAATTGCAGCTGTTTGTTTTTTTTAAAAAACATATTAAGTGTGGTCTGGTAACTGATTGGAACTTTTCTTCTGCAGTGGGAAGCCTACCAGAGAGATGAGAGCAGTAGGTTTTGTTCATCTCCTCCGCAATGGAGGGATGTGCACAGCTGAAGTCAGGCATGCCACCAGTAACAGTCCTGACTCCAGCTTCACCATGCCTCCAGCTCCAGATCACCCCTGATGCCTGAAAGAACAAGAAGCAGCACAAACTGGGGAAGGAGCAAGGAGGTATCGCTGGGGAGCCCAAGGCACTCACAAGTCAGATTGGGTCACTTTCTCATTCCACTCTCCAAGTTTCTCAGATGTTTTCACATAACTAGAAACAGAAAGTATTAATGAATATAACTTCTTTAATATTCATTGTTAGAAGACAATGACAGATTTAAGTTACAAAGGAGTAACAGAAATTGGGCAAGGAGGGGGAAGGGAGATGAGAAAAAGAAAGAACAAACAGCGAGATGGACAGCCCACAGATCTGCCCTGCAGTAGCACCAATGAGCTGCTGAACAGCACAGGACTGTTCAGACTGAACAAATCTGTGGATATGGACAGCCTCACACCTGGGCACAAACATGGCCTTAAACTTACCTCTTTGACTCTCCTGCTGTCTAATTTCCAATTTTCTCAGAGCCAAAACGCTTGTGTACTGCACTCCTAACACAAGTATTGTATATTTTTGCCCCAGGAAGTGCAGGCTTTTGAATTCAAGCTACGCATCCTTGGAAACATCCCCAAACTAATATTATGTAGTAGGACTTGAGCATTTTTTGCTTCTAAGCCTGAGCTCAGAATGGAGTAGTAGCAGCTGCAGAACTACCAGAAAGAAGCAGAGCTGTTCTGTTCAGGGGTGATGTAAATGTAACCTCCTTGTAAAGAGCATTCAGCAGCTGTTCATCAAGATTATGGACATGAGAGTTCTGACATTAGGACACTGACACGCAGAGCCCACAAAACAACCACATTTATTTGTTCTCTATTTACCCACCACAGCAAAAGCCTCCAGCCACTTGGAAAAGCCCTGGATCGCAATGATGGGAAATAACTTCTATTGAGTTACATTTAAATGCACAACTCGAGACACAAACAACACTTACGCATTGGAGACTTGGACATCGTGCCAGCTTTTTGACAGGTTTTGTTTTAACCCATCCAAGGGGGTCAAACCTAGTTTCCTCTTCAGCTCTCCACAGTGCCTCTCTTTAGCAGCCAGAACTTGTCTGAGGGTACCAATTTCTTCTTCGACCTTGGAGAGAGGCACAGGCACATCTTAATATCACAGCAGGATGAAATTCTGAAAGTTACATGAAACCCTCCCCCTGGAAACTTGAAAGGTTTCGTTAACCTCAGCATGAGAGAGCTGGTGCAAACTCTCCATGCACCACACGGTTCAACTGTAAATGACACTTGGAAGGGACACTTGAACATCAGGCTGCCACCAGGAAAACACCCCAAAAGCTGCTGTATTGGCCACCTCACACCAAGGAGACCCAGCAGGACTCACCCCAGCACCGCAATTTCTACAGTAACAGCAGATATGATTTTAAATCAGGTACCAAATACTTCTTATTAACTAAGGTTTATATTGTATAATTATTTTCCTCTGAAATTATTAAAACATTTTTTTCTCTGTTGTGGAGGGTTATATGGGTCTCAATAAGCTGAAGTCAAATAAAATGGAAACAAGCCCTCTCTCCCAAGGGACAACATTTTCAGTACCCTGAAGGTATTCTAAGATACAACCGGTTTCAGTTGCTTCTGTAATTTTCTTCATCTGACATCATTAAGAACCAGAGAAGAACTGAAACCACTCTCTACTACGATTTGGACAGAAATTGAAAATAAATAAATAAATAAAAACTTTAAAAACCTAGGTGCCCTACATTTAGGTCATTACCTTACAAAGGCTAAGCATTTTAGCAGTACATAGGCAAGAAAAGAAATAATTCCCTAAAAATACATAAAAGGAAAACCCAGGAGAGAGAAAAAAAAAAAAAAAAAAAAACACACACACACCAAGTAGATTATGGTTTCAACTTCCTACTAAAGAGCAGCTTTTCTGCATACCACTCACCTAAAGAGTTTCCTCACTTCAACTAAAGCCTGAATTAAGTTTACAGCATAAAAAGCCACTTATTTCCCTAGATTTCGGGCAGTTCTGGGAAGAGCAAGTGCAGCACCTTGCAGGAAGGTTTGGTCAGCCCGGGGATTCTAACACCGCGGGGAGAGCTCCAGAACCCGCACACACGCAAACGCACCGGGAAAGCCGCCCCCCTGCTCGCGTGCAACCCCGCGCGGGAGGCGCCCCGGCGGCCCCGGGCCGCGTTACCTTGGCCAGCTCGGCGCGCAGCTCCTCCTCCTCGGCCGCCGTGAGGCCGTCGGGCGCGGGGGGCCGCGGGGCGGCCGCGGCGGCGCCGTCCACGGGCACGTCGGCCATGCCGGCGGAGAGGAGGCCCTTGCTGGGCGAGTTCAGGCTGATGTCTGCGGCGGGCGAGAGCGGCGCGTGAGCGGGCTCGGGCTGGCCCCGCAGCGGCCACGCGGCCCGGGGGGCCCCAAGCGACTCCCGCGACCCCACTCCCTGTTCCGGTTCCCGTCCCGGGGCCGCGGCCCCGCTCCCGCTCCCCGTTCCGGTACCGAGGCCTTGGCCCCCGGTTCTGGTTCCGTCCCGGGCCTACCCTGGCTCGCGCTGTCCATGGCCGCGCCCGGGCCCGCGGAACAAACCGCCGCCGCCGCCGTGACGCACTTAGCGCCGCGCCCGCTTCCGGGGAGGCGCGGAGAGAGCGCGTCACCCTCCGCGTCGCCATGGCGACAGCGCCACGTTCCCCCCTCCCCGCCTGCCGGAAACGTCAAGCGGGGAGGGGGGCGGTGACGTCAGCGCAGAGCCCTGGGAATTACGTCATGACTCGGGGATGAGTGTGACGTCATAGGGAGACTAGGAAGGGTGGGCGGTTCCTCCATGTTCAGCAACACGTTGGGCCAATGGGTCCTATCATGAGGCCTGTGTGGGGCTCAGGGCTCTGGGTCCCACCGTGGGGCGCAAGGACCCATTGGGGCTCCAGGCACTGGGTCACACTGTGGGGCACAGGGACTTGCATGGGGCACAGGGACCCATATAGGGCACAGGAGCCCACATAGGGCACAGGGTGCTGGGTCACACCGTGGGGCACAGGGGCCCATATGGGTCACGGGGTGCTGGCTCTGCCATGGGGCACAGGGACCTCCATGGTGCCAGGCCCCGCCGTGGGGCTCAGCCCCCGCAGCTGCCCCGGGGCCGGGCCTCGTCCCCGGTGCCGTGCGCGTGTCTGGAGGGAAGGTGGCAGCACCAGCACGGCCGTCCCCGCGCCCCAGTGCCGCTCCGACTCCGTCCCCTCCTTCCGCCGAGGGAAACACCCCGGGGCCCTGCCGAGCAGATCCGGCTGCTCACCCGGCTTTTGGGATGGGGGGACCTGGTGCCACCCCCGAAGGTCCCCGCTGCTCCCTGAGCCGCTGTGGAGCCGCGTGCCGGCCTGGAGCCCATGTCACGGCGCCGCCAGCCTCGAAGGCCGCGTGCGGCCGAGCGGCTTCGTCCCCGTGGAGGGGAGCGGCTGCTCCGGAGCCAGCTCTGGCCATGCTCCTTCATCACTGATGGGCACTTCCCTCCCCTGGCCCCGTGATCCTGCGGGAACGAGGGTGGCCCATGCTGATCAGAGCGCCCCAGGGAAGTGCGGCACCCTCTGCTCCCAGACATGGAGGTGCCGCTTGGAAACACAATCCTGGGTGGTTTTCCTCCCCGCCATCCCTGTCCTGAAAGTTAAGAGCTGTGACCCGGCATCCCTTCACCCTAGTGTCCCCCTCCGCCTCCCTCGTCCTTCCTCCAGGTGGATATTCCCATGCCCGGTACAAAACAGCCCAACGCTGGTTTCGGAGGGGCCGGATTCAAAGCCTCGGCTGCTGCCTCCTTTTCGGGAAGCCCTTGGCACTCGGCAGCGCCAGGGAAGGCCGGGGCGCCTCCCCTCTTTTTCATTTTGCAATGTGGCTCATTGCGGGCCCAGCTCGCTTACAATTTCATTTCCCACTACTTTCACTTTCAGAGCCTTTTCCACTCGCTGTGTTTTCACCGCCCGAGATGAGCATGAAAAGGGAAGCGCGCGGCAGCGGGAAACGCGCGTCCCGTGGAGCCGTGTCCAGCAGCGCGTGCCGGGCGCCGGGGCGAGCGCGTCCCGGGCGCCATTTCTGGGGCACTGCAGAGCATCTGGGACCAGGAGCCCAATTCCCTTAGGCTGCGCAGCCCCCCTGTGTATCCCAGACAGCCGGGGAGGAGCACGGGGAGAGTTGGAAGTTCTTGGCTTTTGCGGGGATTCCTGTGATCCGGCTGTGGGAATGGCGCGCGGCAGGAGGAGCCTGGAGGTGCCCGGGCTCCCGAGCAGCCCTGATGGCTCCGACGGCTGCGCCGGGCGCGCAGCCCGCGTAGGCGACCGCGCCGGCGGCCGCAGCTCCGCGCCCTCCGAGTTCCCCTTTCGCCGCTTTTTGCACAGCCGGGGCTTTTTTTGCCTTTTGCTGGTAATGCCGAAAGGTCAGGCCGGAGCCGCCTCCCCGCGCCGGGCCCCGTGCGGCCGCCGCGGCCCCGCGCGGGGGGAAGCGCAGGGAGGAGCGGGAGCTGCCGGGCGGCATCGCCCCCGCGCCGGGAGCTCCCCGATCCTCCCATCCCGCCCTCGGCCCGGCCTGGCTGCGCTCCAGCTGCAAAGCGGCCGTTTCCCTGCAAAAAGACCATGCATCAATGACGATGCATGCGGCAAGCAGCACCCTTGGGTGCCTCGAGGCCCCGGCTGCTCCCGGAGGGCTCCGGCATTCCCGGGCGGCCGTTCCCTGCCAGGCTTGGGCGGCTGCCTCTGCTCTGCTGCTTCGCCTGGAGCCGAGACGAACTGGGCTCGGTGCCCCCGTTAGCGAGAGCCCTGACCTAGATTTCGGCTGCAAAGCCGCAGGCGCCGCTCTGCCCCGCGCGCTTCCCTTCCGCGCACGGCCCCGGCAGCGCCGCGCGGAGCCGGCACCGGCCTCCGCCTGCCCCGCGGCACCAGCGCTGGGAACAGTAAAACGTTGGAAAACACGTGTGCGTGAAGCCGCCCCCCACTGCGCATTCCCGTGCTCCCTGTGTGTGGGCAAACGTGTATCATGGAGCAGAGCGGCTCTGGCCGGGGCCATCCCAAAAGCTCCTTTGCTGGTGGAAGCGCTGGCCCCGCTTTTCCAGGCCGTGCTGTGGAACCACCGTGGGCAGGAGCGGGAGCACGGCCGGCACCAGCCCCGTTCCTCTCTGCTGCCGCCCGCCTGGTGCCACCTTCCTCTTTCGGGAGACCTAAAATAACCCCGGTGGCGTTGGGGGTGGCTGGGCCAGAGCTTCTGCTTTCCGAGCAGCTGGTGGCAGGGAAGGGATGGGGAGGCTCAAACGGGTCCAAACGGACGAGGTAGAGGGAGGTAGGTGTGGGACCACCTGGATGTACCCAGAGCATCCTGCAGAGGTGCCTGGATCACCCCGGTCCCGTCTGGACACACAACCCACCTGGCCGTGGGGCACATTTCCAACCGGGGCAGTGCATGGCACTGATTCAAGGACGGCTCCTTCCTCTCCCGCTCGGGCCAGCTCAGCACCTGCCTTTGCCCCCAGAAACAGGGCCCCAGTTTTGCCTTCGTTATCGCAGCTCGTTTGAGCTCCAAAGCAGCTCCTGGCGCTGCTCAGGGATTGTGGATTCACCGCCCCCGTTGGTGCCGGCATCGCCGGAGCTGCCGGCGCTTCCACCCCGGCGCTGGGTTTCCCTCCTCGTCCTGTGTCGTCAGCCGCCCCGCGCTGCTCGGCCCCGCGCTCGTCACCAGGAATTCCCCACGCGCTTCGGGGCAGAGCTGCTCCCGTCACCGCTTTGGGGGAGCCCGGCCGGGTGCGGGAGCCGCGGGCACTGCCGGGACAGCCGGGAATCCCCGGCAGCAGCAGCCGCCTGGCCAAGCACCCGCAGGATCGCGCGTGTGCGGGACCGGCTGCCACGGGGCCGCGGGCCCTCCGGGCACTGCTCCGGGCTCTGCTCCTGACTCTGCTCCGGGCTCTGTTCCCGACTCTGCTCCGTCCTCTGTTCCTGACTCTGCTCCGTGCTCGCCCTCCGCTCACCACAGCCCACGCACCCGGAGCAGCCGGGACGCCCCTTGCTGCGTCGCGGAGCAGGAGCGGTGCCCACGTGCCCCACGGGCAACGTGTCCCTCGGGAGGCCCTGGCTTCCTGCCCGCTCCCCTCGCTTCCTCGTGGGGCTGGGGGCCAGATGTGGCCCAGATGTGCAGGGGACCGGTCCTGTGTTGAAGAGGATAAACCTGCCTGGCGCCCGCGCGCAGCGGGGCCGGGCGGGACGCGGCCCTGCCGTGCACCTCCTGCCAGGAAACGGGCTGGACGCAAATCCACCTCCTCCCTGCTTGTGCTCCGATTTTCCCCTGCTCTGCCCGGGCTGCTCCCGGGCCTGTTTCCCATCCCGCTAACCTCACCTTGGGATGCATCCAGCACCATCTGCTGCTTGCACAAACCCTGCGCCCTAAGCTGCTCTAATCCCCCAATCCTATCTGCGTCCTGTGGCCGGTGTGAGCCGCGGGGAGGGCGCCGGAGCTCGCGCCCGGCGTGCGGGAGAGCGCGGCACGGCCGAGCTGGGCCTGCCTTTCCAGGCTGTCGGCAACGGCAGCGCCGATCCGGAGCTCCCCCCTCGCCCGCTGGACCTTGCACTGCAGGAAAACATGGAATGCAAAATCCTCCCAGCCGCTCTGCAGATTTTTTTTCCTGCTGGGAATCAGGGGCAATGGAAGCTGCTGGCACAGGGTGCGGGTGCAGGGTCTGCTCCTGAGGGAGGGAGGTTGCAGATGCCCCCGGGGCCTCGGGGGCTGTGGGAGTGAAGGCAGCTGGTGGGAGAAGAAAGGAGAGAGGGAAGGGGGAAGAGGTGGGAGAGGAGGCGGCAGGGAGGCGCTGCGGGGGCCGGGGAGGCGCAGGGAGACCTTCCCGGAGGATGCCGGGCGCGGGGGGAGGAGAGGAAGCGGCGCCGACAGCTGCCGCACATCTGGCAGCGCCGCGGTCCCCGGGGCCGGCGGCGCGCGGGGGTCCGGCCGGCCCTGCGCTTCCTGCCCGCCCCGGCGCTGCCAGATGTTGCTCCCGCCCGGCGCCCCCGGAGCCCCCGCAGGCTCCAGATCCCCCCCTTCCACCCGGCGCTTCCCCGCGGGATGCAGCCGACACCTGCTCCCAGCTCCGTGCCGGCTCTCCCAGGACCTCGCTGTCCCCGTGGCGCCCGGGGGAAGCGCGGGGCCGTCACCCCGCTGGCCCCATCCTTGGGTGCCTTCCCAGCTCCGGCTGGGCGGATGCAACCCGCCCTGGGAGCTCTGTGCCCTGGAAAACCTGCGGGATGGGGCCCGTTGGCCTCCTTGGCATCGGTGCAGGATGGGGCCGCCCGGGGCAGCGTGGCCCCGGGAAGGGAGTGATCCCAATCCCACCCGCCCTGATCCCGGCGCTGGCAGAGACGGGGCCAGCGGGAGCCAGCTGGAGACAACACCTCCCTGCCTGCCCCGAATCCGCCTGGATGCGGCTTGCCCGGTTGAACCGCTCCGGAAGCACGGAGCTGCCCTCCGCACAGCTCTCCAAACAGCCGGGTACGGCCGAAAAGAAGAGGATTAGACACAGGCGGTAAAATCCAGCCTGTCTTCTTAAAAATAACTTCCTGGGATTCAAAATAACCAGTGTTCCCAAAGCGATTGCTCCCGGAGCAGCAAGCCCCATCCCGGCCTGGCCGCGCGCTCCGTCCTCGCTGCCGGACAGTGGGACATGGTGGAGCCTGGCGCTTCCCGGTGCCATCCGGCAGGAGCTGCGGTGCTCCGACGGCTCCCACCCACTCCCTGTCTGCCTCAGGCCATGACAGGAGTCCGGATGGCCCCAAATTCCCAGTTCCAAACTGGGAACCGGAGCAGCAATGCTGCCTGGAGCAATCCGCAGCAGTGCCCAGCCCAGAATCCCAGGGCAGTTTTTCCATGCGTGCTCCCTGTGCGATGGAAGGGGTCGGGGTACTGGGTTCCCAGTGCTGCATCCAGCATGGTCTTGGGACAAGCTATGGAAAAGCCCAGGCTGGAGCTGTGCGGTTTTCCGTGGAAGAGGCGAGGTGCAGCCCTGCTCCCAGTGTGCCGGGGCTTCCCCGCAGTGCCGGGACTCTCCCTGCGCCGCTGCCGTTGGAAAACCCCTGCCCAGGGCGATGCTGGGAGCCGGCAAAGCCCTCGGAGCCGGGAGCGCTTCCTCTTTCGGGGTCAGCGCCGCAGACTGGAGCTCAGGATGGGGTCGCTCTGCCGCAGGCAGAGAGAAAAAGAGGCGGAAAGAGCTCGGAATGAGCTGGAGCAAACAATTAAAACCAAGGGAAAGAACGACCTCTAATCCAGGGGATGCAATGGGAGGATGAGGAAAGCTCCACAGCCGAGCACTCGCCTAGGCTGCAATCCTAGCAGGATTTATCCATGGGCAAATTGCATCCCCTGTTTGCTGTTCCTGCCGCGCTGAAGGCTTAATCCCGGCAGAGCGAAGAAGGAAGCGGGAAGGCCAGAGTGCCCGTGGGGGATTTTCTCTGGTGCTTTCCTGTCTTGCTCCCAATAGCCAGGGGGGTGACTGTCCCGCAGGAGCACAGGCTCCCGGGGCAGGGACCGCTGCCCTGCTTCCAAAAAGGAGGAAACGCAGGTTGGGCACAAGGATTCCTGCTGGTGTCGGAAAGGCCAGGACTGTCCGGAAGCGCCGTGCTGGAGCTGGGGCCACAGTCCCCTTGGGCCACGGTTGGGACCAGCAGGAAGGGAGCAGAGGCTCCCGGGGCTGCCCGCACTGGGAACGCCGCAGTTTTCCCAGACGGCTCTGGCGCGGGCGGAGCGGCTGCCGCAGCCCCTCGCTGCCTCCGGATGCTGCGGCCATCTGGCCGTGCCGCGGCACGAGCCGGAGCTGCCGGAGAGCGCAGGGCAGCAGGCCCAGGCAAAGGGACAAAGGACCAAGGATCTGTGCAGCAGATCCGGAGCCGGGTGCTGGAATGGGGGAGCACAAGGATGAGGAGCCGGAACGTGCACCCGAGCCCTTTCCCGGGGCTGGCCAGGGTGCCAAGGGCCGCATTCCCGGTGCTACCGGAGTGGGAGGCGCAGCGGGGCCGGCAGTCGGAGCGCTGCTGGCTCCGACATTTTCACCTCCTGCTTTCTGCCCCCCTCCCGCTCGGCCCTTGGAAACGCTGGTTTTCTTCCCGCATTTCCCCTCCTCCTGGGAGCAGCGGCGGAAGCACCGGACTTCACACAGCGTCTCCCAGAAGGGCAGAGGAAGCCTCTCCCCGCGATCTCGCGGCTCCTGCGGCCGGGAAGCTGGTGGCAGCGCCACAGCTCCGCGCGGATCCGAGCAGGCAGCAGCCGAAGCCCCTTTAGCGGGAGCCCTGTGGAGAGCAAAGCTTGGTTTCTGCCCTAAATCCTCCACTCCCGGAGCTGTGAGAAAGTGCAAGATGCTTGGCTCTTATTGCTTCAAATAGAAATAAGCTCCTAATTCTCTTAGCTGCAAAGAAAAGCTGCAAAGTCTCAGCGTTGGACAGCGTGGGGCACACGGGGAGATGTGTCCCATTTTGATACCGCACCGGGGTCTAGCAAGGGCCCAGTTGGAAGCACCGGGAAGCCCCGGAGATGCGTGCGTCCCCTCCATGGCGTGGGACTCACCGCGGGGACACGTGTCCCCAGGAGGACAGAGCGGGGCAAAACCCCCGCAAACCGTCGCGGGACGCGGTTCCCCTTTCCCCTGCAGCACCCGGGCGGAGCGGCACATGCTCCGAGCGGGAAGCGAGCCCGAGGAGGGGAAGTGAGGTCCCCACAGCCCCTCGGCACCCAAACCACCGGGGTTT
The DNA here is from genome assembly GCF_059628265.1 of Tinamus guttatus. Lineage (NCBI taxonomy): Eukaryota > Metazoa > Chordata > Aves > Tinamiformes > Tinamidae > Tinamus > Tinamus guttatus. Next base: position 215,657 of record NW_028288728.1, read on the forward strand.
GGCTCGATCCCTCCCGCCTGCACCGTCCGCACGCAGGTGTGCGCACACGGCTCTCCATCCTTGCACAAGTGTGCATGGGCACACGCTTGATCCAGCACCTCAGGGCGCAGGCATGCAGCACACATGCCTGCACACACATCCACAAATGCACACGTGTGCATGCAGCCTGGCACACACAGACCGTCCTGCACACCCGTGCACACAGCCTGGTGCACGCAGACTGTGCTTGCACACGTGTGCATGCAGCCTAGCACATACAGACCATCTTGCACACATGTGCATGCCTAGCAATGTGGACCATGCTTGCATACATGTACATGCAGCCTGGCACATGTGGACCATGCTTTTACATGTGTGCATGTAGCCTGGTACATACAGACCATCTTGCACACGTGTGCATGCAGCCTGGCACGTGTGGACCATGCTTGCACACGTGTGCACACAGTCTGGTGCATGCAGACCATGCTTGCACACCCGTGCACACAGCCTGGCACATGCAGGCTGTCTTGCACACGCATGCACACACTGTGCATCCTGTTCTCCTGTTCTCCTCCAGCCTGGCATTAGCCCGCTGATCTGCTCACACCTCCCTTAAGTCACTTAGAGGGGCTAAAAACAGCCGTTGACCCAGGGGGACCCCATCCAGCATCACCGGCCCCCGCCAAGGGGTATCTGGGGGTCGAAGGTGCTGCCAGGCGCGGGGAGGACGCAGGTTTCTGCCGTGTCGGCCGCGGTGCTGGGCCATGGGCACAATGGCCGCCATGGCCCCAACCAACATGGAGGCCTGGCACGACGCCACCACCTGCCCTCGCCCAAGGCACCCGCTGGTGCCCGCCGTGTCCCTCCCGTCCCCTCCTGGAGGCCAAACCTCCCCCGTTCCTCCCCGCCGTCCCCAGGCCGTTCTCAACCCGGCCGCGTCCCCCTCTCCATGTGTGCGCCCGCCATGGCGCCCGCCATCGCCGTGGCGACAGGCTGCCCGACACAGCGCCCACAGGGGCCATGGGGACCACAGGGCCGCAGCGTCCCCAAATGGGGCAAAAGGGGACAGAGGGGACGAAGGGGGAGCGGGCAGGATGGAGGAGACCCCAACCTGGGGCCATTCACCTCCCCGCGGGCAGCCCCCAGCCATGGCGCGGCCCCCAGCCATGGCGCAGCCCCCTGCCATGACACCCCTCCACGTCCCCTCTTCCCCCTTCCCAAATATCCTGCCCCACGGCGGCGAAATGGAGATGAAAGCTCGGCATGGCGCAGCCCGCCCGCCTCCCACATCCTTCCCTGCAAATTCCTCTCCCGCCTTCATCTCGCCGGGTGCCGGGGAAGGGGGGGAGCCGGCCTGCAGCTATGGCCGCCGCAGCCCCCAGCTGCCGCAGCCCTTGCGCCTTGTCCCCGCTGTTAAAAATAGCCGGAGATTTATTTTCTGGCAGCCTGGAAAGCCCCCGGGGCGAAAGGGAGGAAGCAGCCGGGCTGCTGCGGGCCGGGGAAGGTGGGGGCAGACTGCAAAGGGCAGGAAATAACCCCCCGGCAGCACCGGCCCGGCCGGGGGAAAACGCTCCGACGCGGAGCGGTTAATGTGGAAACTCCCAGGGCCCGCACGGCCGGGCGGCCGGGACGGCCCCGCGCGCTGCTGCCCGGCCCAGCGGCCGCTTCCTGCCCCGGGGCCGATCCCGGCTTCCCCCGGCCCCGCTCGCAGGATGCTCTGCCCCGGCCGCGCGCCCCGGGAAGCGGCTCCCGCCGTGGGACGCGTCCTCTTCCTCTGCCATCCCAGGGCTCGTCCCTGTTTCCTGCGGACGTTTTGTCTCCTTTTCCCCCCTGCTTCATGGCAGGGGAATTTTTTCCCCCCTTCCCTCTGGCCCCTGCGTTATCAGTCTCGTTACTATTTCCTCCCTGTCCACCCACCTGCTTATTTTAGCCACTTCTTCCTTCCTCCCGGCTGCTTTCTGCCCCGGTGCTGGGGCTCCAGCCCTGCGTGTCCCCTCGGCATCTCCCCATGTCCCAGCCCAGGCGTGGGAATGGCCCCTTCCCCTCCATCCTTCCACCCGGACACAGCTTCTCCCTCCAGCTATGCCATTCCCTTCATCCCCTTCCCTCCTGAGCTGGTGGGATAAGCTGGAGATGGTTGCCAAGGTGGCAATGGAGGGCTGGGTGCTGCAGGGATCACCAGAACGATATTGGGATCACCAGCGTGATCCTGGAGGGACAAGGTGATACCGAGATCACCGGTGCGATGCTGGGATCACCAGTGTGATCCTGGGATCATCAGAGCGATGCTGGGATCATCAGTGTGATCCTGGGGGGACAAGGCGGTACCAGGATCACCGGGGCAATGCTGGGATCACCAGTGTGATCCTGGAGGGACAAGGTGATGCTGAGATCACCGGGGCAATGCTGGGATCACCAGTGTGATCCCGTGAGACCGGGCGATGCTGGGATCACCGGTGCGATGCCGGGGAGCGGGGCCGTGCCGACCGCAGAGGCTCTATTTAGGGCAGGGCGCTGCAGCGGCTCCTCGGCTAATTGAAGCCTGCAGCAGCCGTTTCCAGGCTCCTTGGCTCCCTGTCCCTGGAGCTGCCGGCTCCGAGCAGCTTGTCCTCAGCCTGAACCCGGCCTCGGGGCTCCGGTGTCGGCTGCGGGGCCGGATCCCCCCTTGCCCAGCTCGGTGTGTCCCGTTGCAGCCCCGCATGGCCGAGGGCAGCTTCCATGGGAGAGCTGCGGCGGCTGGGAGCTCCCAGACGTTTTCCTTTGTCCACCTTTGGATTTAAAGCAAGGAGAGCTCTTGACACCGCTGTCATGGGAGGCTCTGCAGATGCCGCAGCTCAAGCGCGCCCACCGGGGGAGGCCGGCATGGGCTGGCGACCTCCCAGGGCCCCTTTCTGGCCCCTTTCCTGCAGCTTCCCATCCCCTGCCGCCCACCTCTCCCCCTGATCCCAGGCGGACGTTTCCCAGCAGACGCTGCTCCCTGTTCCCAGAGCGCTCCGGAGCGCCGGAGGCAGCGGGAGGCCGAGCAGGGCTCGCAGCGGGAGGCTCCCTCCCGGCTGGTGGCAGAGCCGGCCGATGCCGCCATGTAGTTATTTATTTAAAGCAGCAGCTCGGCGGGGCGCGCGCATCCCGCGGGAGCCGCCCGCCTCCCTCCGCGGCCCTTTCCTCGCTCCGGGGCTGCGGATCATCCCGGCAAAGCCCCGCGTCGCAGTGGGGAAGATGCAGCCGCCCCCCCGAGCCGGGAGCAGGCTGCGGAGCCGCCGTGCCGGGGGCTGCCTCCGCCGCGCAGCCCGGCACGGATAACCTTGTTAGCGGCAGGGAGTTGTTTCCAAGGAAACCCTGCGGACGAGCCGGCCCCGCGCGCGGAGCCGAGCGGCCTCGTGGGGCCTCCGGCTGCAGCCGGCCCCGGCGCGGGATCAGGGCTGCCAAGGGGGAGCGCGGGACATCCCATCCGTCCCTGTCCCCGCGCCTTTCCCAGCCTGCCCGTCCCCAGGGCGCGGGTGTGTTCGGCTTGTCCGGAGACGGGAGCTCAGGGCGCAGGTCAGGGTGTTCCCGTCCTCCTGAGGGCCGCGGCTCCCGGAGGGAATCCAGAAATAGGAGCTGTGGCCGCTCGGCCGCTGCTGCGGGAGCGGACGCGGCTCCGACCGAGCCATCTGCTCACCCCACAGCACCTTCCAAACCCTCCAACCCGCTTTGGGAGCAGCCAGGGCCGCCTTGGAGCAAAGCCTGGGATTTTTGTTGGGTCCCTGGGCTGGCACCGGGGAGCAGCTGCCCCGATACTTGTCCCAGCACGGAGCAGCGCGGGAGCTCAGCATCCCCTTCCCTGCCGGCAGCCCGCACGCTCCCGCGGGAGCCGCGGCAGAGCTGGAATAGAAAACGAGGATGTGAGGTTTGCCAGGAAGCACCGGCTCTCATCCCACCGGCTGACACAAGGTGGGAAAACAGGCCCCTTCCCAGCCCGGGAAGCGGCCCCGCGCAGGCAGGAGGGCTGCGGGATGCAGGGGCCTCCAGTGGCCCCGGAGCCGGCGGGATGCGATGGCAGCCGGTTCCTGCCCTGGGCTTGGCTCCATCCCGGCTCCATCCCTCCTCCATCTGCTCCCGCGGCTCCTCGGAGCGCCAGGGCGAGCAGGCGGCCCCTTGGCAGGAGCTTTTTCTTATTGCAATACGTTCCGGTCCATCGCCCTTAAGATCTGCATCCTTGAGACCTCTGTGACTGGGAATTAGATTCCTCCCCGTTAATGAGTTCACGCCGGGAAAGGGCTCTGAAGATGGAAAGCTCCGCGCAGGAGCGCGGCGGCCCTCGGGTTATTGATTTCCCTGCGACAGCGCTCGAGGACACGCGTCCCCCGGGCCGAGCCCCGGGGCCCGGGGGACAGCGCGTGACCCTTGTCTCAAGGAGAGGCTGAAAGTCCTTTCCGTGCGGACGCGCCTCCTTAAAGCCACCGGGCTCTGGATTTTCGGGAGCAAAACATCAGCGAGCGGCGCTCGCAGGATGCTGAATCCCTCCTGGAAACCAAAGAGTTCCAGGAATCCCTCCAAAGAGGAGGAAGGTGCCACCAAGGGCCCCCCGCACCCGTGTCCCCACTCCCGTCTCTTCATTAAGAGTCAGGGGTTCATTAGGGCTGGAAAACCCACGGACCAGGAACAAGAAGCTGCTGAGGGCCAGACCCGCACGAAGGGCCGGCAAAAGCCATCGGAGCCACAACAAACAAAGATGTCACTGCCGTAAATAACGGAGGGCTAATTACCCAACCCGACACGAGGCGAAGATGAGATAAAATTGCTCCAGGTTTATTAGACTTGGCAAATTCTCCCTTTCAGTAAATAATTACTGCACTCTAGCAGGGCTCTTTTTATTAATTGGTTTAATTTATTCTTGGCCTTTTTTTTTCTTAAGGCTTCAAAAGCCTCTTTTCTTTAGGAGCGAGTAAATACCCCGGTGCCACGTTCTGCACACAGGGCATCAACAGTGGAGGATGCCGTGTGTTTTGGAAACCTTTTGGACTTCCTTGCATGGTCCCTGATCCTTTGTCCGTCCAGCACCAAGTCACAGGAGCTCCCCTGTCCCGGTTAGTGCTTCCAAGGAAAGCCTGGAATTGCCATAATGGAGAGACAAGGCAGACAAGCCTGCCTGTCCCCAGCTGGGGACTAGCTCATGCCCTAAGGTGACAGCGCTCTTGGCCCTTCTAATTTTATCCTGCCTGGAAAGGAGGATGCAGAGACGTAGGGAAATGCTCTTGGATGGGCTTCATCCCCATCCTTGTGGGCACATGGGACATCCCCGGCTCTGGAAGCCCTTGGTGCCATAGGGCACTCCGCAGATCCACGGGTTCCTCCAACATCCAGTACATCTTTATTTACCTTTAAAGGGAATTTGGCACACTGGGATGAAGGCAAAATCCTCGGCAGCAGCCCAGGCCCCGCGTGGTCCCCGGGCACCGCGGGCCGGGCAACGTTCCCAGGGACCAGCTGGCCTCTCCGGCGGGATTCAGTGGGCAGAGGGAGCAGGGAGCTCTGCCGCCGGGAGCTGAGGGCAGCAGAGCTCGTTCGTGGCCCCGTTTGACTCCAGCCTTTGGATTTTCTTGGGAAAGAGAGAGGCTGAGCTCCTAGGTAAACTTGGGAACAAAACAAGCCCTTTGCTGAGCTCCGGAGCGGCCAGCGAGGACGAGGAGGAACCCTCGGAGCAGCGTCCACAGCTGGAGCAGGGCGGGAAAGGCCGAGGAGACCAGGCCACCAGGGACAGTGAGGGGGGTTAGGGACAGGGTAGGGCCACGGTCACTGCCACGTGTCACCTGGTGCCGCAGGAGGCCGTGGGCTCCCAGTGACGCAAAGGACTCGGAGCTGCGGGAGTCCCGGAGCTGCAACACTCCCGGAGCCGGGATGTTCCCAGAGCCACAGGGTTCCCAGAGCTGCAGGGTCCAGGCCAGGCCATGGCTGCAGTTTTGGGAATCATCCCTTGCCGGGAGCCTCCGGAAGCGCAACCGGAGCCTTTTGACAGCCTGGGCTGGCGGCAGGGGCACGAGTCCCCCTTTCCCAGGAAAAGCAGGGCTGGGAGGCAGCCGGGATCGCCTTTCCCCCCGGCTGCGGGAGGATTTCCTGGCCGGCAAAGGGCAGCGCTGCCCCGCGGCGCCGGACCCCGCGGGAGCCGCCTCTCCGGGGTCACTTCCCGCACACGGAGCAGCCGGGACTCGCGGTCCCCGAGGCCGGAGGAAACCCGGCGCCTCCCGCCGAGCCCCGGCTTGGGGCGAAACGCAGAGGTCGAAGAGCGGAGAAAACACTGGGAAATAAAATCCCCAAGCCCGGAGCGGAATAAAACGGGACTAATTGCTGGCTGGGGAAGGAAGCGGAGAGGGAGCCGCTGCGCGAGGCCGGAGGCGGGGAGGGGAACGGCGCTATTCCCAGCTCTGCGCTTGCCGCGCGGCCTTGGGAAAGCCACTTAATTCCTTAATTATAGGCGGCATCCATTAACGCGAGCTCCCGGCGAGGGCTGGCGGCCGCGGGGGCTGCCGGGTGGCCGCGTTAACTGCTCTTTGCCCAGCGCCGAGGAGAGGTGTGGATGCACCGGGATGCTCCGGGGTTGACCTGGGCTTGGTGTGGATGCATTTTATCCCGTTTTCCACCCCAGGGATGTTCTTGCATGGAGGAAATGATGCCTCTGCTGGGGTTTTCCTAACCTCGCTTTTGGGAGAGCTCCAGCTGGGCCGTATCCCGAACCGGCGCTGCTGCAAACACGGAGCAGTTCCATGGAGCTTTAGGGTTTTCCTCCCAGTTTTGCCCAGCGGCTCCAGGAGCAGCAGGACGGGGCTGGATGGGGGCAGGATGAGGCCCTCAGCCCTGGTCCCCCTTGTGCCCAGCAGGGACCAAAATCCCCCGGGAGCAAAGTGCCCTCTGCTCAGCTGGGCTGCCAGCTCTGCTAAACCGGGCAAATCCAGGCATTCTCCGCAGAAAAGCTCGGATTTACCCTGACCGCGGGAGAGGCCGTCGCCGTGAGACTGGGATGCAGGAACGCACGTCTGCTTCCAGAAACGGCTCGAAAAATGCGGGTTGAAAGCAACAAGAAAAGCCCCGCTCCTGGTTCCAGCCCTGCTCCTGGTTCCAGCCCCGCTCCCGGTTCCAGCCCCACTCCTGGTTCCTGTTTTGGGGCCGCGGGCCCCGTGGGCAGCCAGAGCAGCGGCCTCATCCCGGTGCGCTGGGACCCTCGGCTCGTCCCGGGTGCCCTTGGCATTTACACCGGGCTCCTCGGCTCATCGCATGATCCTTGGCATTGGGGGCTTTGAGGCAGCTCCCGGGGCTTTTCCCAGCTCCTTGCAGAGCTCCATGGCCGCGGAGCCGGTGCGACCTTCCCGGGCGACACGCGGAGCCGGGGCTCAAGGTCGCGGCTCCGGGCAGCGCCAGGCCCAGCCGTGCGACTATTTCCGTGAGCTGAGGGAACTTCGCTGGCCTCATTCCCATAAATAAAGCGGGCAGGGAACAGCCCCGGCTCTGTCCTAGTAATCCTGCGCCCTAGAGGCGCTCGGCACATCCGCGCTGCCGGCTCCGCTCCTTTCCCCGGCGAGCCTGGCCAGGCTCGGGAAGCTTCCAAAGCTCCCGGCTCTGCCGAAACGCAGCGAGCGGAAGCTTCAAGGGCACTTTGTGGAAAATCCGGGTGTTTTCTCAGTCCCAAAGGCATTGGGAACGTTTCCTGTGCGTCCGTGAGGGCTGTGGGACTGAGGAGGCTCCGGCTCCAGCCCTTCCCGGCAGTCAGCCCTGCTCCAGCTTTCCAGGAGCTGGAGAGGTTTCTGCCCACGGCGCCGCACAGGGAACCAGCGGCCTGTGCTGCTCTCCCGGCATCCCCTGCTCCTTGTCCCGGCATCCCCATGCTCCATTATCCCAACATCCCTGTGCTCCATTATCCCAGCATCCCCATGCTCCATTATCCCAGCATCCCCATGCTCCATTATCCCAGCATCCCCATGCTCCTTTCCTGATGCTGGAAGCGGATCAGCTGCAACTCTGGTTTCTCAAGCCAGCTGCCAAAGGCCTTAGCGGGCCAAACGGGGGTTAATCTGGGGGGTTTCTTGCAGTGGGGCAGGGACCTGCCTCGCTCCCAAATTTACCAACTGCTGCTCGATTTTAGCTCCACTTTCAGCTCTCGCGAGGGTGTTTTCTCTCCCTCGAGCCCATCCTGATGGACTCAGGCCGTGGCGAAGCACCGGAGGCTCCGCGCTCCCCCCGGGTACCCAGCGGGGACGGGCCCCGTCTTCGAGTGACTCAGACTCACCCTTCCTTCCTCAGGAAAGCCGGTGATCAGATAGGGCCATCGCGCTATCTGCCGCGGATAAACAAGCTCGCGCCTGCACGCGGGCAGCGCCGGCCGGGAAGCACCCGCTCCGCTCCCGTGGCTTTTGCTCCGGTCGACTGAGCGAAATCCCAGCAATGTCCCCTCCGGGGCAGGGGCTGCGGCAGGAGCACGGAGAAGGGGCCCTGGGGTCTTTGGGAATGCAGAAGTGGGAGCAGCGGGGCTGGAGGAGCCACAACGAGAGCTCCCGGGCTGGGCTCGAGGAAGTCGAGAGGGCTGAGCTTTACGGAGGGCTTTGGAGCTACTAAATCCAAGGGGAAATAAATGAGGGAGCTCTCCCTAAGCCACATCCCTAAGCCATATCTCCCTACATCCCCAATCGCCTGCATCCCAGTGATGCTTCCCCAGCACCACAGGCTCTCCCCGGCTTTCCCGGTTCCCGTTCGTCCATCCCTGTCCCCTCCAAGCGCCACGTTAGCTGCAGGACAAGCCAAGCCAGGACAACGCAGCAGCGTGGGAAGCGGGAGACGCTGTTGGGGCCTGGAGCCGGGACGTCCCGTCGGGCTTCCCCACCGCAGGGGAGGAAACATCTTCCCAAGGCCGCTGGCTCCGGGAGGGATTTTCCGCTGCCTCTTTCCTGCCATCACAGAGGGCCCCGGCTCAGGTGCTGGATGTCCCCGGCTGTAATTTCACCCCCGGGCTCCCATAACCGCCCCGGTTCTGCAGCGGGACGAGCTTCCCCCACGCTTCCTTCCAAGCGCGGCCCATGTGGCTCCCTCTATCCTCTTGGAGCCGCGGGATCTCCATAGCGGGAGGCTGTGCCGGGTCCCCGCCGAGGGAGACGCGGGGCCGCGCTCCCGCTCCGGGGCGGCAGCGCATCCGTGCGGGAAGCGGCCTGGGAAACCAAGCGTCATTAGCTCTGCCGCGCGCAGAACGACTTGTTAATGCTAAATACTATTAACTGCCTTTAAACAGCTTCTGCTATAAACTAATTTGCTGACGGGCCCCATCACTCCTGGTGACAAGCAATTTAATATAAATTCAAATATGGTGCAAAATGCTCCTTGTTTACTCAATAACACTTGGCTGCTCTTTTGCCAGGGTTCTGCTAATTTTTTAATTATTTTATAACGGGAGGCGCCGCCATAGGGCACCAGGAGCCCCCGTGGGATGGGACTGCCCATCTCCACCTCCCCGGGGACATCGGCTCCCGCTGGGCCCCGGAGGGGAAGGAAACGGAGGTGGGGGGAATTCACACGGAAAGGGAACACCCGAGTGTCACGCGGAGCCGCCCGGGCGAGAGCAGGGCTCAGCTCGCAGGGTTTAACCTACATAAGCCTTGGATGTGGCCTAAATTGTCGGGCAAACGACAAATTGCCTGGCTAAACCCAAAACCACACGCCACAGGCTCGGGGAGTTAAATATATATATTTTAGCTGTTGCTTCTGCCTTTCCAAGCGGGGATGCGCTGCAAGCGCTCTTGCTGCAGTCTGCCTGGAAGCGAGGGCTCCAGGTGGATCCTAGGGGAAAAAAGAAACCCCCTGCGAAGAGAGGACGATATTTCAGCTGAGTCTCCCTTAAACCTTGAGCCGTTTGAGACACAATATCAAAAGGTTTCTAGCTTAATCGAGAGCCAGACTTGATTTTTAAGGATGCCCATGCTGGCGCCTCAGGCAAATGTCCCCATTTGTGTCTCCTGGCCGCTGGGGGACAAGGGAGTTTGGCCGTTTCGGAAGAGGCCGGCGGGACCCGGGCGAGGGGATCCCAGCCCAGGGGAACGGGAACAACCCGGTTCCTGGAGGAGGACACGGGACAGCGGGATGTTTGCTCCATGTCTTGGGCTGCGCTCCTGGTCTCGGGAGAATAAACCCAGCCCCCCCAGGCACTTCTTTGTGGACGCGGCGAGGCCAGCGCTGCCGCAGAGCTGCCAAGGAGAGCCCTGATTAAAGGGCACGTTGTCCCTCCGCCCGTCCAAGCCCTGGAGCGTGGAGCGCTCCCAAATCCACCCCATAAGGGATTAACAGAGAGACAAGATGTAAAATACAAGAGCAGGCGACCCCGAGAAGAGCCCGAGAGCACCGAAAGGGCAGCGGGGAGCTTCGGTTGCAAGCGCAGGGCTTGCAAAAAGGGGGATCCAGCCTGGGCTAGGCGGCCGCTTGGAGCCTCTCCGGCGTCTCCGGGAGCGCTTGGACGCGCAGCCAGCGGGAGCCGAGCTCTCCCGGGCTGCACGAGGGCTGGAGCGGGGCCTGGTTTGGCAGCTCGGACGCTGCTCTCCTTGAGCGTTGGAAAGGGAATGTATTTTTGGAGCATTAAAGATCAACTGTTTCGGAGGCCGGCCAATCCCTTCCGAGAGCAGCACCGAAGGAGGTCAGTGGGATGCGGCTGGTCAAATATTTTGTACATGAGCATCATCTCTCACCCCCTCAAGTATTTACAGACCTGAGAGCATTTCCTGTTGTTCCCCCTCCTGGAATAGCTGGTGTCTCTGCTTGCTGGAGCGGGACGGTGCCGTGTGCCCTGGTCACCCACGGGGGACAGGAGGGAAGCAGGAAAGGGGGGAAGGAGGAAGGCGAGAAAGGAGCAAAAGAGGAAAGGAGAGCCACTCCGCACTGCCCTTCAGGACAGAAAATAAAACTAAAGCAGCACAGCGTGCTTAGTTGCACAAATGGCAATGGATTTACCCGGCTAGAGGTTAAGCAGCAAGGCGCAATACTGAGAAAAAAATATGCGGGGGTGGTGGTGGTGGTGGGGAAGATGGGTGGAAAGAGGGAGTTTTATTCTCCAGGGTTCTGTTTTTTTCCCTTTGCAACCTCCGCTCACCATATTTAGTAGCTTGTGACTTGCCCTTGCGAGCTCACGGCGAATTCCCCCAAGTGCTCACTCCCACAGCCGAGCAAATGCCTCAGTGCACATCATGGAAAAAACACAATCGCCGGGTTCACTCCCACCAGAGCAGGAATCCCGGCGTGCCGAGCACCGGGAGCGCGCGCATGCGGGCGGCACCGGCGCGGTCCCCAGCGCCGCTCCGATGGGGTTACTCCCAGGGTGACCTGGTGAGGGCTGCTCTGCACCTCCCTCCTCCTCGGCGCTCCGGGACCGCCTGACCTTTGGTCCGGAGCAACACGGGCAGGAATGCGGGTCCCTTAACCCTTTCCCTTGACAGCTGCACGGACCTCGGTTGACGAAGCGCGGGAATGTTCCGGGATCCAGAGCGGGCGCGATGGGTCGGAGCAGAGTCCAACAAAATTACCTTTTTTCCCCTTGTTTTAATTAGAAAAGAGCAGGCTTTGGTGATGGAGATTAGTTTGTCCCGCACATAGAGCTGCTGCCGGAAACAAGGGGATCTTTGCGAGCAGAGCATGTGGATCGGGAATCTGGGAGGATTTTTGGCACCTCTGCATCAGAGCACAAATCTGAGGGTGGGGGCACAGAGTAAAGAGGCCATTTGTTTTTTTACCAACATGCTTCTAAACCCAGTAAATTAGAAGGAGATGCAAGAAATTATTTTATTAAAAGCAACATGTACAGCTGAGACACATATATCAGTCTAGAGCCAAGCAGGGGATGTGGAGCAAGGATTCTCTGGGATCGGTTACGATGCTGCAAACGAGACCCTGGGGCGCCGTCCTGTCACCCTGTCCTTGGGGGACACCCAACACCCCCATGTGCCCCAGCGCGGGGCCAGCGAGAGGGACAGCGCGGACAGAGACGGGCTTGAAACAGCGGTAGGTTCTTCGGGACTCCTTAATGAGACCTCAGACACGCAGGATTTCGAACGTGTGTGCCAGGACATGTGCGCTTAATTTGCGCAGTGACTGTGATTAGCCACTAAACATTTGCATGTGGCTTCATCTCGGTTTGGTCGGTAGCTGAGGATATGTTCGAGTGTTCCCATATCCTCCACAAGGAAAGCAAAGGAAACGTGTGGGGCGCTTCCGAGAGCTCTGGTGCTGCAGGATTATGACTTTTACCTGCTTCCCCCGTGGCTAAAAGCTATTGCTGGCGTGATTAAAACCTCCCCTCCTGCTGCACCGCGGTGTCGCTTGGTGAAATCTGCGATCTGGCGGTTTGGAAGGGGTGGCACATAAAGGATGTGGACTCAGCCCGAGAACACTCAGTCCTTAATCTCTGACATTTCTCCTAAAAGGTGCATCCTTGTGCTTCTAATGTCCCCATCACACACCTCGTTTACGGCATTTTGCATGTCAAAAACACCGATTTCAACCCCACCCACACCAAGCGGTCTTTTTCTCCACGTTTTGCATGTGCAATTCCCTCCTGATTCAGGGGGAGAAACCACCTCTCTTGCAAGGACAGCCTAATTGCAGTATATACCTAAAATACAGTACAAACTTCTAATTGAGGAGGGGAGGAGGCTCTGTGTGACTGGTGAAGGGTATTGAACCTTTCCAAGCGTTCCCGAGGCCTTTGTGCGGAGCAGCTTTAGGCCACGGGGCCTGCTGCCAGCCTCCCCCTTGGAAGGGCTCCCCAGGGCAGTGCCCAGGCTGCAGCTGCTGCTGCTCCCGGAGCCGGCCAGCCTGCCACAAACTAAATAAATAAACACTTCCCTCCAGCAAGGACCTGAGGAAGCCGCCGTGGCTTGGAGGGGAACCGGGGCGCGCGGGGCAGGGTCTGCGGAGCTCGCGGGTAGCAGGGATTGGTATCTGGAGAGCAAAGAAAGGCAGGAGCGTCCGCAGCTGCGCGCAGGGAGCGCGGATTTTGTGCAAAATGGGTGTATTTATATAAAAGCACAGCTCGAGCCTCAGCCTGCCCTTAGAACCTACCAGCCCGCTGCATTTCACTGAGGCACCCAGAGACTTAATGCGGGCAACTGCGGCCAGGGGACTCGCGCCTGCACACGCAGGGAGGGCAGTTTCACAGGAGAAAACGTGACTCGAGAATCTGAGGCAGAAATTGCGCTGTTTGTCCTGGCGTTCTCCACACGACGCTGGCAAAGACGCGTACGGCAACACGGGAGCGTCCAGCCCGGAGCCCGCGGGAGCAGTCGGTGGCAGCGGGCACCAGCCTGGCGCCCGCTCTGTTCCTTACGTAGAAAAACCGTGTCCTTGGTTGCGTTAACCGGCCACTGCTGCAACACGTTGACTTGCGTTTTAATGGGGCTCCTTCTAGGAAGGGGTTAGCTAGACTCCACTGCAATATGAAATAAGGGCTAATTAAAAAGAGTATGCCGGAGTTAAAAGATATCTAATCAGGTCTACTTGTATCTATTCTAAATTAAAGTTATTTGGGGTATGTAGCAGGAAATGGGAGGGGGGAGAGCGTATGACAGAATATCCGTTTATTTAAATTGTAGATAAAAAAGGTGGAAAATGCTCTTGCTTTTTCTGGTGTGTGAGAGAGGGAATCCTAGAGATTAAAAGCACCTCGGAGAAACAGATTTGATTAAGAGCATCAAAGCCCAGGCTGGGCTCCCAGCAGCAGCTCTGCTTCCCTGGAAGCCGGCGGGGAGGAAGCACCTCGGATGAGGGACAGGGAACCACAGGGTGGATTTTCAAGCCCTGGGCTTGCGATTACCCGGGTGATTGCCCCGATCGCACCCTCTGGCTGGCGGCTCCGCACGGCAGCGGCCAAGAGAACCACTCTGAGGCGAAATGCGCCGCTTTGGGGCACAGGCACACGGTGCTGGGGAACCCCCGCGCCCCGGGGTCTTTTCGGGACGTGCGGCCTCACAAACCGCCCCGCGGCTCCCTCCTGCCGGGCGCCTTCCCTCGGCTCCCACAGGGCACGGCCGCCCGTGGGGGACCGTTACGCCGCGGGGGGACCGCCCGCCGCTGCCACCACCACGAGGACACCCGGGCCTGCGCGGCCACCGCGGACAGGGGGGGACCGACATGGGGACGGGGATGGGGACCGGGACGGGGCAGGTGCGGAGGCGGCAGCGGCCCCGGACGAGCCCCGAGCAGCCGCCGCCGCCGCCGCCCTGTCACGGCGCCCTCCCGTGATGCCCCGCGCGGGCTCGCCCGGCCGCGCGCGCCAGCCTCCCCCCCCCCCCCGCCCCTCCCTCACTTCCGGTGTCCGGCAGAGCCGCCGGCGGCGCCCCCGCTCCCCCGGCGCAAGGAGGGAGGGGGCAGGGGGACGGGGGCGGGGCCGCGGGCGGGGCTTATGGAGGCCCGTGCGCGGCGCCGACCAATCGGCGGGGGAAAAGGGGGGCAAGGGGGCGGGGCCGGCGGCCGGCACGCGCCGCGCGGCCCCGCCCCCCCGCCGCGGGCTCGCGCCCCGCGCGCCCGAGGGAGCGTCGGGAGCGCGCGCGGCCCCCCCCGCCACCCCCATCGCCTTCCCCCCCCACCCCCCCGCCAGCTTCTCCCCCCCCTCCCCTCCTTCCGTCCCCAGCCGGGAGCGGAGGCGCGGAGTGACCGAAGGAGCCGCAGCCCCGGCCGCTCCGGCTCCCCGCGCCCCTCCATGGGGACCAGGTAAGAACCCCCCCTCCCGCCATCATCATCCTCCTCACGCTCCCCGCCCTCTGCCCCCCCTCCCCCGCTGGTGGACATGTCCCTCCGTGTCACCCCCCGCCGCCCCAATCGCGTTCCCCGGGCAGAGCCGCCGCCGCCTCCCCCCTTCCCTCCCTCCCTCCCCGCCGGGGGGGGGGGGGCGGGACACGCTGGGGGGGGGGCAGGGGGGGCCGTCGCCTTCTTTGGGACGCGGTGTCTTATTTGGCGCCGGCGCTGCCTTAACTTGGTAAGTGGCAGGGTTTAACCCCCCTCCCCCCCTTCCCCTTCCTCCCCCTCCCCTCTCTCCTCCTCCTCCTCCCCCCCCACCTCCCTTCACCCCCCCACCCCCCCCTCCGTGTAACCTCCAAAAGGGGAATTTTCCAGCTGGTAATTTCTGCTGCGTCAACACCCAGCTCGAGGCAGCGCCGAGGAGACAAGGGGGCATTTGAGCAGCGGCTCCGCTCGCGCGCGGCGGCCCCGGCGGCGGAGCCCCCCCCGCCGCCCCCTAAAAACCGGCATCGCCGCAACTCGCACCAAGAGTTTGTCAGGAGCGCGGCTGCAAACTGGAAAAAATAAAAAAGGAGGGATGAGGTAATAATCCTGGGGAAGCATGCTGGATTTCTCGCTTTATGTCTCTTTTTTTTTTCCTCTCTCTCTCTGTCTTTTTTTTTTTTTTCTCCTTAAGCCAGGCCTGTTTTGGGTTATTGTCTCCCCCTAAAGCCAGGCACGGCTCGCCTGGCCTTGCCTCCATTTTAATTGCAGGCTGGAATGGGGGAAGTGACCCTCTTTTAAGAAAAACAAACAAAAACCAGCCACCTTGGAGAGAAAATAACGCTGTTGCTTTGGGTGGCCGTAGGTGGGATTTTCCTTAAATAAGGCTCGTAACAAGTGCAAAAGTGCCTGGGAATGTTTCTCGCCGTGAGGGAGAAACTAGCGGGGTGCCCTTCCAGCCACCCCCCCCCCCCCCCAAAAAAAAATAACAAGGGGGTAGATGGTGCAATGGGGCCTGGGCGCAGGAGAGGGGAGCGGGCGGGCGCGGGGCCGTGCGCGGCGCTGCCTTTGTGTCTCTGCAAATAGACATGTCACTTCCCAAAGTAACGCAAGTAGTGCCTGATAACTCCATCCCCGGCGACCGGGAGAGACGGGAGCGGATTTTTCAAGGCTGTAACACTGGGAGGATTTGGCTTTTTTGGACGGGGGGGGAAATGCTGCTGCCTCCCGGGGAGGTTCTTCTCCACAGGCGCCTTGCTGCGGGGTTGAAGAAACCCCCAAATCCGAATATATAAAGGCTTATTTATTTATTTATTTATTACACCTGACGAGGAAAAGGCAAACAAAGGGGAGTTTAACAGGTCGTTAATGAATTCCGCATGCTTTTTTATTTTGCAATCTCCATGATTCACTCGGCATGGATTAGGGGATGGGATTATTATCAGCATTGTTTAAAGCTATGCTAATTAGGAAATGTGTTCTGCAAACGGGCTTGTCAGAGACACCTGCACCAAAGTTCTTATATGTGTTTTAATTGCATCGCTTGTGTCATTTTTAGCATTTAGTCGGTGGAATATAGATCCAGGTCCCTGCGCTGGCACTCGATAAAGTATTTATTACAAGTGCGGATTCTGTGTGTACAGAGAGCATCTCCCCTACTAATGTATCAAATGTATTTCCTCAAAAAGGAGGGCGAGCCTCTTTTTCTTTTATTTATTTTTTAATGGGGACAGTGGGGATTAAAAGGAAAAACTAGGTAACCGAAGAAGAGCGAGGGAAATGTAATCGTGAGAAGAAAGCTTTCAGTGCCTGGATAGCTCCAACGCTTTTATCAATACCTTGCTTTTTATTGCACATTGAACATTTTTATTGTATAGCATCTTTTTGTTGGAAGTCAAATTTGACTTCACTGCTATAAATTCTGTTTCTTTGAGTTCACTCGCTGTTTGTCAAGTTCTGTGTTTTAAAATGCTTAGTGGTGGAGAAATGGGTGGAGCGTGTTATTAGTCACAATATTCTCAACATGTGCTGAGGATTTATTGCTCTAAGGTGTTTGGGGGAACTGACATGAGATGGGTCACGGTTGCCCCATGGGCCGGGCTGAGAACTACAGGACAGTTTTTGCTGGCATTGCCACTATAATGTGCCCCATAAGTAGTGTTTGGCTTGATGCATTAGGAGGATGATTCTAATTTAAATAGAAAACTGGTCTTTTGTTTTGATGCAGCTTGTCCTGAAAGGGGAAGATCGCCCTTATCTGAGCATAGGATTATTTACTGTTGCAATTGGTGTCATTGACTGTATGGTGGCGTTCATAAGATTGACTCAATTTTAGTGTGGTGCAAAAGAATGAGGTGTTCTAGTAATTCTAACAGTCAGTGTTTATTCCTATGTATTTTAAAAGCTGTTTAATTCTAAGAGGTGTAAGATTAAGCCTTTGAAAGCATGACCTGTACACAGGATTCTTGGAGCCTAAAGAAAATGGGCCACTTTCTCCCCGTGGTCTTTGTTTTCTGGGACAGTTGTACAACAGTGGATATGTTCTTTGCAAGAGGTTTTTTTTTATAACTGGAAGTGCTTAAAGAAAAACCAGTTTAGCAACACCCCCCTCAACAGTTCTCTGTTAAACAGAAAAAAGTCTCAGGTTTGCAAGGTACGTTATTTGCTGTTAATATGCCTGTATTTCCTCTGATATTATGCTGTACTGCTGCGAGATTGAGTATATTTTTCAGTGAAGCTTTTTGGCTTCTCTATCCACTCGCGTGGATTTTTTTGCCTTTTTTTTTTTTTTTCATAGGCGCTCCGTTTTGATATGTGTTTTGAAGTTTCTAGGCAAAGTTTCCTGTCCTCCAGCATAGCAGCAGGCTGACACCCAATCCAAGCTGTTATTTTCTCGCTTTCCGAGCAGAATTATTTCATAAACAGCTCAGCCTTTCCCAAGGTTTTCCCCCTCTCCCTGTAATGTTCTTGCTGGCTTTACTGGCTACTTTAGAGCACTCTGTAACGCTCTCCAGACACCCCCTAAATTGGTAAAAAGCATTCACATGGGTTTTTCTTGCTCCTGTGTACTTAGTTTAATGGGCAAACAAAGAGTAAAGAGGGGGCTTAGTTTAAGTCTTTGAACAGCTACCTGCAGGTCTAATGGTTATCCCATATGTGCATTATAATTCCCAGGAGCCAGCAGTTTGTGTCCATTACTGGCCGTGAACATTACGCTAGGAAATTCTGACACTTGGCGCTAAAGGATTAATATTGTGTTTTTATTTTTGCTTTTGGCTTATTCTCGACTTAACCGTTTTAAATGCATAGCTTATCCGTGCTTTTAATGTATGTTGCAGTTGAAACTTAAACTGTATTGATAGTGCAAGAAAGCATGCTGTGGGGTTGCAGGGGTCGTGTTGGGCTGGGGTGAGGGATCCACCCTGGCTGTGAGATAGAGGTTATTTTGCCCGTATTAAGTACCGTGGTGTTATTCTTTACCTAATAGTTTTTGTGAGTGTTTTTACGGTATTTTGGCCAAGTGCAACAACGCGGCTAGAACTCAAGTGTTAAAATTTCAATTTGTTACCTCGAAGTGTCACTTCATTAAATCTTTAGGACTTCTTGTTTCTCTAGCTGATAGGTTTGTGTTGCAGTCGCCTTCAATACGACCTTCAGTGGTTTAGGTTTTCTTGATTCCCTGCACAGTTAGGCAGGGTGAGAAGCAAAGCACGTTGCTGGCCGTGGGATTTCTTTCATTTGCGATGCATGAGAAAAGAATCTTGACTTCCCTAAGCAGTTTAATCGTTTTATCTGTTTCATGCTGCCTTGATGTGTTTGGATGCAGAGCAAAGTCCGGCTGACAGGGAGAGCTGCTTGGGATTCAGCTCCCATCCCGGCTATCGATTGACCGTGCTGCTGTCATAACTGCTTGCCATGGGCCTCTCCTCCCTGGAACGGGGTGCCCGCCTTTGCTCACCTCTCCCACAGTGTTTTCTGGTGTATAGATGAAAAATCCTAGTGGTGCTAAGTAGGCTTATTCCTTAAAAATGCAAGCGAGCCTGCTGTCCTCCCTGGGTTCCCGCAAGGTGCAGGGAGTCTGGGGAGGGATTTTTGGGTGAGGGTTTTCTGGCTCTATCCCTTACAGAGCTCGTGGTGCTGTGATTATTCTCCCAACAGTCGCTTTAACTTCCAAAGCTTCCTGCCCGCATATGCAGGAGCCCTTCATTTCTGTTTTCGCCACCGTTGCAACGTGGGTTGTGGATATCTTGCGGGCGGGATGAGATCCTTGGCAGCGGTGCTAATCAGATGGAACCGCGCTCCGCTCGGCGGTGTTTTGTTGCTGTGTGTGTGTCAACCTGCATGCATTAGGATAAGCAGGGTAGCTGCACGCAGGTGGGGTCCCCTTGCTGCAACCCAGCAGGCCGTGTCCTGCCTCCCTCCTCGGGATACGGGCAGCTTCCATGGCAGGCCGTGCCGGCGGGACCTTTCCTGGCCGTTTCTATAAGTTTCCCAGCGCTCGCTTTATGGTAAAACTGAGGGAGAGCCTTTGCTAAGGGAGGAAGAGTGAAATATTTACAAACACAGCTCCTAGCTTGCGTATGGATAAAATAAACTTAGTAACAAGAATGTTGGAGGATGTGCCAAGAACTTAGCTACTTAAGAACCCTACTTAGAAAAGCGAGGAGGATTTTACATACTAAGGAAAGTGTTGTTGATTATATACACTAAAATACCTTTCTCTCTCTCTCTCTCTCTCTATATATATATATATATATATATATATTTTTCATCATGTTTGAGCAAACTGCTTATTCCATCCAAGCGGGTTTTCCTTCTAGTGTTTCTCAACTTGTGAAGACCTCTGTGGAAAGAGAGTTGGGAGCTCAGGCTGCTTCCTTGCTCCGACGGAGGAAAGAGTTAAACAAATCTTGCCCCTTTTGCACAGATAGACCCTTGAAGGAAATACACTTTCTGAATGTTCAAATTAGGTAGGAAGCAGAAGAATCGATGGTCTGTATTAGCCATTAGGTGCTTAAATTAGTTGGTTTCAGGTTGGGTATTTTGGACACTAACCTGGGTGGGGAGGAGGCCGCTGCTCCCACCAGGGTATGGAGAGAGGGAGAGGGGGGCTAAATATAAAACGAGCTTTTCAAAACCATTCCTTTTCAAAGCCATTCCTTTTTTTTTTTTTTTTTTTTTTTTTTAGTAATAGTTGACCAGATTTAGGTTCTCAGATGCATGCTGAAAACTAAAAAGGGCTACCTCTCCAAGGTGCTAAGTGTTTGTCCCATGAATTACAAAGCAAAACTAGATTGTTCGGGGTACCTCTCTCATCTGTAGTTTTGTGGTGATGTGTGGGTGGCTTCCCCCCCGCCCCGTCTGGGATCATTCCCAATTCCCTCTATCTCTTTTCTGTCTTTTAGGTGCTCTTTCTCCCAGCTCCTCCCACCACTGTGCTTCTTTTAAAATTACCTTAGACCTCTTCTTCCTCCCTGGGTTTTGGAATTTCAGCAAAGATCCCCTAAGTAAAAAGCCAAAAAAAAAATGAGAAAGTTTTGGGGGGAGATCCTTTCTTCAGGGCAAGTCCCAGTGTGTCCCAGCAGTTCCTTAATCATATTTTTAAGCTGCTTTTTATGTTGCTTTTTGGCTAATAGAAACATGAGCGTGGAATGCTTGGCTTAGAAGATTAGTTTTGTGACTTCTTTTTTTCTTTTCTTTTGAGTGGATTCTTAGATCTTGTAGAAGTTAATGGCACTTGGACAGGTAATTTTACTTGTAGCCACAGGCAGTCAGACTTTACAGGGTTTTTTAATCTTCACAGCTACTTTGGATAGATACTACTGCAGCTAAAGTCTTTATCTTTTTTGACCTCACCAGACTTCTCAAGCTTCCTACCCTGTCAGGTATTTGCTTTTTAAACGCTGGTTAGGATGTGATATGGATGGTGTTGGATCCGAAGCCGGATGAGCGACAGGGAGAGCAGAGATGAAAAAAGGGGGATGAGGAAAACAGCTGTTTCTGTCCCAGGATGGTGGTCGCTGTGATGGAGAGAAAGGAAAAGGGACAGAGTTGGAGAAAGGAGTAGGTGAAATGCAAAGCAAACACTGAGCAAGGGGAATGGCAGGGAAGCCTTTGGAAGCA
The DNA here is from genome assembly GCF_059628265.1 of Tinamus guttatus. Classification (NCBI taxonomy): domain Eukaryota; kingdom Metazoa; phylum Chordata; class Aves; order Tinamiformes; family Tinamidae; genus Tinamus; species Tinamus guttatus. Next base: position 236,474 of record NW_028288728.1, read on the forward strand.
GGGTCTGTGTGTGCAGCCTGTCCTGGTGTGTCAGGAACTGGCAGCAATCCCGCTGCTCCACAAGGAGAGGTGCATCCCCTTGTACTGGTAAAATGTCACCACGTGGAATACCATATTTCTTGCTGCAAAGCTTTTACAAGAGCAAACCCCCACCACCACTTTTACCTTCTTTTCTACCACTTTTACCTTCTGTTCAGTATTTGCAACATTGTCTGTAGCTTCATGCCTTTTTTTCTTTTTTTTTCCCAGAATTTCTTCCTTTTTGTAAAGGGAAGCAAGCTAGTTGGTATCGTTGTGCATGATGCTCTTTTGCTTGGGGATGGCGTTGACATGAAGGCAGGGATGCTGTAGAGTTGAACAGCTTTAGAACTCAAATTTCTTACTGACATCTGCATGATGTGGCAGCATCATTTTAAATTTTCTTAGGTAAACGGCTGTGCAAGGAGATGGGAATAATAACTGTGAATTAGATTAATATGAAACCTGTTTAAAATGTGTAGATGGCAGGTGTCACAAATATTAAATGAATCTTTATGGTGTTAATTAGAATACACAAAAATGTTATAATGAAACTCTCATTCAATCAGGTATTGTTTTTTTGAAGTGATTTCTCCAAGGCACTTCTCTCTAGAAGTATAGTCCAAAGCTTTTAGGAGTCCTATAATTTATATGTTAAACCTTAATTTACATAAGGGCTAAATCAGTCCATTTAACCTTAGAAATGTTTCAGATTATTTATTGTTGGAAATGGTAAATAAGTGTTATAAATGATTCAGTTATTGGTTTACTTTTGAAGAAGCTAAAAGTAATAGGTCCTTGTCTGTAGGAAGCATTTGGGATTTTTTTAATAGTTTCTTATAAATACATGAAGCTACATTTTTGTGTGTGTGTTTCATCTAATGATTTAACTTTTGCCTCCTTTTCATTCCCAAATACAGGACACCAGATAAACCTTTTGGAGACTGTTCCTGGAGACCATTTTCCTCTGTTCACTAAACATGTGCTGTAGAGCTGTGAGACATTGTGGCGTTTATTTTTGCTAACAGAAGATACTTTCAATACTGGTAAGTTTTGAGAATTTAAAGTCTGGTTGGTTGGCTTGGTTTGCTTGTTTTTAAATTCAGTGCGGTAAGGAGGAAGACTAGTGGGACGTAGCATTGTCATTATGGCTTCTGGTTCTTCAAAATTTGACTTAACACTGATGAAAAAGGCTGGTGTAAAAGTCCACAAAAGTTGAAGAACTGTTAGTGCCTATTCTGCTGCTCTTATGGTATGATAAAGACCATTAATCATGGTCAGTCGGTTCAATAAGAAGAGGAAAACAGGTGAAAAACTTGAAGTGAGAGGAAAATGGAAGAGCTCTGCAAAATAAGAAGGGTCTTGGGTGTAGCATCTTAGCAGCCTTTTCTGGCTCATTTTGTGACTGAGTCAGAGGTATAAATGAGAGTCTGAATAGTGAGAGTCCCAAAACTAAGTGAAAATGTGTATTACTTCAGCATCCAGGCCAGCGAAGACACTTCCCATGTGCCTGTGTCATCCACCCTGCTCTCTTTTTTGTTAAACTGCCTGAATAACAGGGCTAAAAAGCTAGCCAAAATAATTGCTATGGAGAAGCAATCAGAATTAAAGAAAGGCAAGACTTGGCAGTCTGAAATAGAAATTGAGAACAGTCAGTGGTATTTGCTTGAATTGGGTCATATTTGTTTTTAAGATTTTCAGTTGTGCTCATTGCCATAAGACTGCTCAGGTTTTCCTTATTACTTCATTTGTTTATTAGAATATATTAAGTCACCATTTATAATTGCTAGAGTTTGTATTGGAAAAGCTTTCTTAATTTGTCTTCTGATAGTTCTTCTGCAATCTGTCATTGTAGAGGGTCAATCTAGAAATCAACAGTATTGACTTATGGTTTATTATTTTCATGAAGGGAGCTAATCTATATATAGAAAACATCTCAAATATGGAGATGAGAAAACTACCTTTTGAATAAAAATCTAGTCAAACACTTAAATTGAAGTTAAATGTGGCAAGTGTAATGAGTGTTATTCTAAGGAAAATAGTGTATTTTGTGGAAGAGAGTTATAAAAGAAGGTAGTAAGAATGGCTGCATCTTCACATATAAATAGGGCAGAAAACCTTTGTGTGTATTAGTGTCAGAAAAATTCTTATTTTTATACACTCTGATCATGAATGTTAATGTTTTATCTGAGGAGTCTAGCTCTGAATATACCCTATTATATATATGTACATATTTCATACAGGATTTTCAAAGTTTTGGCATTGTTTAGTCTCTTAACCTACAAAGGCATCAGCCACTACATACTTGCAATTAAACATTTCAAGAGGAGGTTCTCCTGAATATTCCATTGCAGACTTTTTAGAAGTTGTATTGGTAGCTTTTAAATACAGTATTTTATAGGTCAGATAAGGTAAATTAGTGTCCCTCAGGCCACAAATGTCTCTTTAAAGAGTCATTAACATGAGACTATTTTGAAAAGCTACCAAACAGGAAATATTGTTGTTCCAAGGATCTGTTTGAAGCTTTAGCTTCTAAAATTAGATATTTTTTTTCCCATACTTTTTCAGAAGGAACTGTTGCTTAGGTTGTTGCATAAGGGTAACCCGTCTTTAATTACCTGCACTGTATTGATATGCATTTAAGTTGATATCTTTATTAAGTCATAACTAGGTGTTTCATACCTGTGAACTTTGGGGGAAGGAACTTCAGAATGTGTAATTGTTACTTGGTAATCTTACAGTTTAATAACTTTTTCTATTCCTGGTTTTTTGTTTTTGTTGTAGTTCTGTCCTACAAGAGTTCATACCGGTGTTGTTTGAAGGCTGCAGAAAAGTGCACTCCCCGTGCGGCCCTGGGACTGTTGATGTCCTCGGCTGTTGTAGGAGAAACACTAGACCTGGAACCCACTTCCTTACTGGTAAGGAATAATCGTTTTGGAGTTGTTTTGGTTTTGAATATTTCAGTTTGCATGCTTTCTTTAACAAAATAACTACAAATCATGTTGCTGTTTCCTCATTTAAGAACATTATACCAAACACTGCAACTCTGCTGTGTTTTGGTTGGTAGTGAGTTGTCATCCTCCCCCCTTCCCTCTTGCTTCCCCAGTTCTCCCCCTAGTTTCTGAATGTATTTGTCCAAACTTCCCCCTTTCCAGACTGTGGAGACTGATGCTCTCCCTTAGCTTTATTTTCAGACCTTCTTTTCTCTTGAAGTTCTTCATGTACCACAAGTTAATGAAGGTTAATAGATGATTTTTTCCAAAATAGCTTCAGAAATGCTGCTTCTTATGACACCCCGATGTTGTGCCTCTCCAGCCTTATTTCTTGGGGATGCAGAGGCTCGTCTGTCCTTGAAATACATGATGTTCTGTCAAATCATCTACCTGAGGTTACTAGGTCACAGCCAAATTACTGGTTTAAAGTTCTGGGTGCTGAGTGAAAGGTGTAATGATTGCTCCTTGGTATTTTAGGGTTTAGTTATTGGAATTGGGATCTGCTTGTGGTTCATATCGAAATTGCAAAAGCAAAACTTAATGATAAGATGAACGTCTGGAATCGTGTTTCGAATATTCTTATTCTTTTTGTTGTAATTGGCCATCCTTTAACTCCCGATACGTTTGTATCTACCTTATTTGATGTCAGAGGCCATTGTAACGTGATGATGTGATCGTAGTTACTGCGTTTCCTGACTAAATCTCGTGCAGACAGAGCACGAGTTGTAACGTCCTCACCTGGCACAGAGAGCTCGCATGGTTGAAGGGGTGAGTTCATCTTTGCTGCTGTTGGCAAGGTAGTGTTTGGCTTGAAATTAGAAAAACTTTAGTGAATTCTCATCAGGCAGTTGATAATTAAGTATTTGTAGAGTTACTTTGCCATACGCTTATTGCGAATTTTGAGAGTGGGCCTCTCAAATCTAATGAAAATACAATAGTAATTTTTTAAATTCACGGAAGATTGTGTGCCTCCCTTGCCTTTTTTATGATTCTACAGTATTTCTCAAACTGAAAGGCAAAACTTTTTCTTCCTTCAACTTCCAGCCTATAAGGACAAATGCTCGTTTTTTTCTAAGCCATCATTAAACACACTCATCCTCATTCATAAAATTGACTTATTGATGTTTTCATGAAACCTTGAGTTGCAATTAACATCCTTGGGCCAAGGAGCTGGTTTGTTCTCCCTACAAACGTCTGTTCCTCTTTGAGTTCACAGTTGTAGCTTGAATGAATGACTGAATCAATGAATGATCCGTTTCTTGAATCAAGCAGATTGTTTTTGGCAGCTGTTCATTTTTCATAAGCTGTTACTTATATTTGTGCCCTAAGTTTTGTTCATAACAAATGTTTGCATATTTAGTGTAAAGAAATTTAATTAAGCTTATAAAACTGTGTGCTGCGCTTCTCCAAACGTGTCTGTGGGGAAAAAACTTCAGTTTTGGAGACTGGTCCTTGGAAAAACTCATGAGTGCTGTCTCTGCAGGGAATGATCCTCCATCAATAATCCGATTCTTCTGCTTTCCTTTTCATTTAAGAGAATGATCTAAGTATGGGTACTTATTTTTTCGGTTTCTAAGGTTAGTGTTTTTAGCTGGTTTGTTTTCACCTCTAGCTTTGTGTTCTTCATAGGCCACGTGGATATGATGGATCGTGCACCCTTCTGTGGTCTTTACTGGAATAAACCCAAACCCAGTAGATACTGCGCCTTGCTATGCAAGGAGGAGTCTCGAGTCTGCTCTCACCTTACAGGGCTCCCCTGCGGAGGAATCTCAAAAATGTTGGAATGCTGGTGGGAGCGGAGCCCTGGCAGGGCCGGGGGGAGCCGAGAAGCGGGGGGCGTTCGTTGATGTTTTGCATGATAAACTCGGAGTGAATTTCAGTTCTGCCTTAGTCTGTTTTCCCATCCCTCTGAAGGAGAGGGGGTGGAAAGGGCCCACATTTCCAGCTGGATTCTGGTTGGCCCTTTTCCCTGGGGAGCAGAGTGGAGCTGGAGGAGCGTATGACAAACCAGGGAGTATTTTGGTGCGCCGATTCCTGCCTACTTCATCGGAAGTGTAGAAACTTATATTCACAAACATGCAACAGAGAAACATGTAAAAAACCAAAAACAAAAAGATTTGTACCAGGCTTTCAATTGATCAGAATAACTATAATCTGGTTTTGTTGTTGTTTCTCCTGAGTGAAGGGAATGAAGTGCCTCAGAAAATTATTTTTGTCCCCAAGATTTCCCAGGGGATAATACTGTAGACTTTCATCTGTGTTGCTGCTTTCCTTTTTATCTGTGTTTCATTTTTATAATTTAAATAAATCACTGAATTTTACATGCAACAAATTTGTACCCCTTAATTTTAATGGTGTTAAGATTTCTGCAGGGAACTTATTATATGTATTATATGCTGAGAGGTTAGGCTTTGTAAACGCTGCTGCTTCCTCTTTGGAGACCCTTCCAGCATTAAGTGATGCCTGTGTTTGTTTAGGCTGTTATTATGTCCTCAGGTGTTATTTTTATGTTCAAACAGTTTGCACTGATGATGCAAAATAAACACTTTCCATAAACGCTGTATTTGTAGAACTGGGTTCATTCTAGCTGGGGGTTAAATTTTATATAAATTATTAAGGGTTGGTTTAAGACCAGGTTTGTGACAGCGGGAAAAACACCAAGCTGTCCTATATCTTGAGAGAACTTTGCATGCAGGTGGTTATTAAATCTGCTCATGCTCAAGACCTTGTCTGGTTTTTATGGTTACCTGCAAGTGCTCTTTGCTCAGGAGCAAAAATAAAACCCCGCAGGTTATATCATTATATCCATCCATGCCCTTTATTTGTAACTAGAAAGTTACAGGATTAATGTTCACTGCAAGTAGCATTCTCCACTTACAAAACACCAAGGATTGAGTGTGTTTTTCCAGCAAGCCTTCCTGGTTTGGAGAAAAGTTACTCAATTTTCCTGGTCAGAACTTTCTTGGAGACTTGTTTGGATGCATCAAGTGGAACCAGGCTTAAAACATGCTAGTAAGCTTGAAAATCTCCACAGTGTTTTTATCTTTCTTATATCTCTCTTTTGCTAGTGGTTTCAAGGGGGTTGCATTTCTAAAGAAATCTTTGCATAGCCTCTTTTAAGTGGAGATACACATCGTTACAAGGAGAGGAAAAAATAAAAGCCACAAAACAGCATGTTAAATTGGAACACAAGAGCAGAGGGTTTTGAAGCTTGCTGAATTTTTAACTACTAGCAAATTGCCTTAAATTTAACTTGGATTAGTTCCCTAGTGATCCTTGACATTAAACGGATGTGCTGGTTTGACATGGGTAGACAGAAAACTAATTAATTCCTCTGAATTTGAGGCATATTTAATTTTCTCCCCCAAAGACTTCTCATTTAAAAGGTACAATGATTTGAAAGAGCATCCAGTGTGGAACAAGCTTTGTAAGGTAGCAAACCTCTAGACAGAGGAAGATCAAGACATCTACAACAAGAATTGTTGTTTTGGAAAATGTTGAATTTCATTGATTAAACTGAGCATTAGTGTATTTATAGCATTGCTTCCATGCTTGGAAGTGGTGATTTAATGTGGCTGCTTGTCGGTGGGATGGGGCTCTTGCTCGTGGTGGGTGTCATCCCCATTCATCTCTGTCTCATTATACTTGGAACATGGGCAGTTGTCTTTGCATAGAGGAAGGTACATTATTTTACTTGCTTTACAGACATTATTTATTATATTTTAGAATATGAGGTATTTTTGCTTTCTTGTCCTGAAGGTATCCACCCATCATCTGCTTTTGTCTCCAGTGTCTTTGGAAATGTGGACAATTAAGTAAGATCATATAATTGTCATGTGTTAATGACACACTTCTGTTCACTCATAGCTGACCCGAATGGTTGTTCTGGCAAAGCCTGGTGGGAGGGAGGGAAATTGGGATGGATCTTGTATCCATGTTGGTATTTAGTAAGGATAACATGAACAGAAAATAATAAAACTCAGACAAGATATTTTGTAAACAACCTAGCAAGGCCTTCATCCATAAGAAGCACCTGGTTAGTCAGTGTCTGAGTCTCAAATTGGTGCAGTCAAAACAGAAGTAAGAAGAAGCAAATTTATTAATTTGGGTTTTGGTACAGACAGTATAAACAAAAGCCAAGGGGTTTGTAAAGTCCCAAGCAGAAAGATAGCAGCGAGGGGCAATCCAAAAGCACTAAAATAATCGGAATAAGCATGTGAAATGACAGAGAAATAAAATCCCAAGGGGATTTCAAGGTGGAAAACAGTCAAGAGGAAATCCAAGCAGAGATGTTGCATAAACTTGCGCAAGCTGAAGATAATGTCAACAAATACTCTTGATGCTAATCTGTACCAAAATGAGGAATGGAAAATTACCCCATTTTATATTTCAACCAGTTCCAGGAAGATCTGCCTTGGAACGTGAATTTTAAGACCTGTAAGGGAACAGCAAAGGGAAATGCTTGTTTTGAAAGCTTGTGATCACTCCATAACTGTGTGCTCTGAAGTTCTTGCATCTCCCGCTGAAGCATGTGGCTATGGCAGCAGCTGAAGATAGGATGGATGATGGACAATTCATTTGATCCTATGTGGCAATTCGTATTTCCTGAGGGGACTAGGCTGAGTCTTCAGCTCCTAAAAGTAGATGCAGTCGTGGTTTCTGGAAGAAAGACAGCACTGAACTGTCCGCCGCCCTTAATAGGTGGTTCTCCCAAACACAAAGACGTTGTGAAGCTCTGGCAGCCACCTTCAGAGCATGGGAGTTGTGGACCCAGGTGTCATTCTTAGAGGTGGAACTTACTATAGCAGAGCAAATTTAAGCTTTTGGAAGAAACGGGGTGATAGTCTTTCTTTGTATGGCAACTCAACGCTCTTAATTAGTCAGACCCTCAACTTCTGCTACGTGGTATTTGAAACTTGGCATTGAGACTTAGATAAGTGGTGTATGTTGGATAAACTGCCGAAATGATGCCAAGGAAGTTTTTTTTTAAAAAAAAAAAAAAAGAAAGAAAGAAAAGGAAATCAAAAGGTGTGTATGGAATTGCAAAGCTAGTACTTGCTGAGGGAGTGAGAATTGCATCCTGAGCCCATCCTGGCGCTGCCAGCTGCCTTGGTTAGCAAGTGCCTTGGGTGTTTGAAGGTTGAAGGTGTTTCAGCTGGGAGACGGCCACGGTGTCGGAGCAGGATTATCCTGGAGGCTGGAAGGGTGGTAAGACCTTGGTAGAGGCTGACTGGGCAGCAAATTACACTGTGTGATAGGAGTGACCTACTGAATATCATATGGGGTGTGATGTATGTTTAGTCCGTAATGATGCATTGCTTCTCTTGTATTTATGCTTTGCCAGCAGGATAAAGTTCATTCAGAAAATTTTTGTGCTGTTGATTACAGTTAGCATTTAACTTCTATTGCTTGTTTTGAAGTATCTGAGGAGGCTAATTTTAGAAATAACTTACAAGATGTCTATACTACTACTTTTAACTAGCTTTCATTGGAGCATATTGGGATGTTTTCGGGAAGATCAGAAGTCCTGTGGATTCTTATCAGCTCCATTGGATGTTCTACTTTCTTGCCTGTAGAAGCATCCTTCCTAAATATGCATGTTGAGGTGACTATTAGGAATTTCTTATACATCATCTTTGGATGGTGGTGGAATAAACTCAGATAAGGCATCGAAATAATATGTTTTATTGTCAAGTTAAAAATCTTGTGCTAAAAAGTAGTGAAGCTTCAAATAGCATTAATTTCATAGTTCTGAGCCGTTGCCAATTTAGTTTGGGTGGAGACTTTGATCTGTGGCCTTGGATTTGCCTGTTGCTCTTCTGACTTGAAACTGGTATTTTTAGCCTCTCAATCGCAACATAGCAAAGGAAATAGCTGGTTTTGGTTGTCTGCTGTTTGAGGAATTTACTTGTTCAGTGTACTGTGTGTCCTGCTTTTTTTTTTTTTCAAGAAAAATATGTTGCAGAATGCTCTTCAATGGTTTGATCTGTCGACAGGGTTTCGAGTGCAATGCTCTTAAAAACCAAACTTTACTGAACCCAAGCAGTAAAAACTGACGGATGTTTTACGCAGGACAAGTTTTCTTACGAGTCTGTAGTCAGTTAAAGAAATGTTAGTCTCAAGTGTTATGAGGCACTGGAGCATTGAACTTCAAATCTAGTCCCTTTTAATGTAAATTATTCAAGTCCAGCATACATAAGCTGCAGCTTTTAATGAATGTGCAGCCTTTCTAGGCAGTGGTTGTTTTTTGCGATGTTCTTTCAAGCTGGACCCGTTTCCTTGCTTGCTACAATTTGGTTTGTCTTGTTTAGTCCTTGGAAAAGGTCTATGAGCTCTGATTTTTGATGTAATGCTCCCTGCTGCTTCTCCTTACAGGACTTGTGGAAGCGGAAACACAAAGATTTCCAAATGAATAACCGAAAGGAAGATATGGAGATTGCGTCCCACTACCGTCACCTGCTTCGCGAGCTCAACGAGCAGAGGCAGCACGGCATCCTCTGCGACGTCTGCATCATAGTGGAGGGCAAAATATTTAAGGCTCACAAAAACGTGCTGCTCGGGAGCAGTCGCTACTTCAAAACGTTGTACTGCCAGGTGCAGAAAACGTCCGACCAGGCCACGGTCACTCATTTAGACATCGTAACTGCGCAGGGCTTCAAAGCAATCATTGACTTCATGTACTCGGCACACCTCGCGCTGACCAGCAGGAACGTCATCGAGGTGATGTCGGCTGCCAGCTATCTGCAGATGACAGATATTGTACAAGCCTGCCACAATTTCATAAAAGCGGCTCTTGATATAAGTATAAAGTCTGATGCCTCGGATGACCTTGTTGATTATGAGCTTGGAGCTCCTTCTAGCAGTAGTACGGATGCTTTGATCTCAGCAGTGGTGGCTGGGAGGAGTATATCCCCCTGGCTAGCGCGGCGCACGAGTCCGGCCAACTCCTCTGGAGACTCTGCCATTGCCAGCTGCCACGAAGGAGGGAGCAGTTATGGAAAAGAGGATCCGGAACCAAAAACAGACAGCCACGAAGACGTTTCATCCCAGTCTCTTTGGTCTAGCGACATGGGCTATGGGTCTTTACGTATCAAAGAGGAGCAGGTTTCGCCGTCGCATTACGGAGGGAGCGAGTTGCCTTCTGCCAAGGATAGTGCAATACAGACCGCGTTCTCGGAGCAGGGTGTCGGGGATGGCTGGCAGCCCACGGGGCGCAGAAAGAACAGGAAAAATAAAGAAACTGTGCGTCATATCACGCAGCAAGTGGAGGATGACAGCAGGGCAAGTTCTCCAATGCCGTCTTTTTTACCTGCCTCAGGATGGCCGTACAGCAGTCGAGACACGAGTAAGTCCTTCTTTGGCTTTTCCTTCCTGGCATTAACAATGCAGAGTTAACAAAATCTGTTTATGGTATGATCTTATCAGTCTCTAAAATATATTAGCCTATCGTAAACTGAAAAATGTAGGAATCCCTGTTGCCAGGTGTTAGATGGAAGCAGTCAGCTCAGTCGGGAGCTCTAGGGTCGCAGCAATGTAGGCCAGTTCTTCTGTGCAAGAGGCTGGTGGTTTTCCTCTGGTCCTGAATATAGAATGGCTTAAATCACCCCTGAAACACCATTATAATTACCAGAAATAATGAGATAAAAGGTTGAAACTTATTTCAGCAGGTGTGCAAACTCATTGCACTTCCTGTCAAGGTTGAAGAATTTTCCTTGCATAGGATATTGATGCAGTAATTATACCACATATAGGTGTAATTTAGTGAGTCTTAATGATACTATCTTCAGTGCTGCCTGCTATCCAGGTGTCACTTTCTCAAGAATAAGAAAGCTACCGTAGCTTGTTGCTGTTAATAGCAAGAGAAGTGTTTGGTAGCTCTAAGAATAATGTTTTTGTGAGGCTCTAAGACTTAAAATGTATTTTGATATCTGAGTACTTGTAGTCTGAGACAAATGATGACTTCTTTTTCTAAAAGTGTAACCAGGGAGCAAACTGTTTGCTGGGCTCCTTTTGTATCTTCATTAGTTCTTTATTTCTGTCTCAAAATTAAGATAACTGTCCTATTTGACTAATTGGTGCCTATTTTTAGATCCAAAACCACTATTGATATAGCATTCTGTTTTTTTAAGGACTCTAGGGCAAGTGTGGTATTAAACTCCCTAAAGCTGACTTGAAAATCTTGGTCTGTGCCATAGTTAACCTGTGTTAACTGTGTAATTCTGGTATGTGATGAAGGCCAGCAAGGGGAAGGGTGTGTGAGATTATATACCCTTATGTTGACAAATTTAGATTGAAAAAAGCAATATAGCTAGTACTGAAAGCCTGAACAGTTGCTATGTTCTGGGAAAAAATAAATAAGGCACATACCTACTGATACATGAATGTTAAATTTGGCTTTCATTGATGTTTAACTGAATCGGTAACTGTCTAGAAATATCTTTAGTTAGTTGCTTTTACAGTTATCTGCTGCAGCAAGCTTGCCTGAAGTTATTCTAATTGGTTAGTGATAAAATCTAAACAACTTTGGTTAGAAGAAAGATGTCAGATAATTTCAGATAAGAATGATTTATGATTAGTCCTATTTTTGTAATGTGTGTATTTTTGGACTGTTTTGAGTAAAGACTCAGTGTTGACTGTTTGAAATGCTGTTCACACCAAAACTTTAACAAACTTCCATAAAAACCCTTCAAACACCCCATCCATGAGGTGTGTTTTCTGAGAGGTGCATGAGGCAAGCCCGCGTGTTGGGTCCTACAGAAGCAGAACTGCAATGCTGATCTTAAAGCCTGGTCATAGATTGAGTTTCTTTTGAAAACAGTGCACAATATAAGAGATGATATCGCTGGAAGATGAATGATGTCTGTAGCATTTCACTCCCAACTTAAGGAATTAAAGGTGGATTTTGTTCTTTGTGGCTCTGTGGCTGAGAGGAAGATGGCTCTGGGGTTGACTCGGTGCAGTGCCGAGACAGCTACCTCGGCACATGCAATCAAATTATTTCTTCTGAATCTCCTCTTAAATAGTTTCCAGTTAAAGAGGTGTTTCATGTGATGCAAAAGAGGAAACTGAGTGGTGGTGATTGGGAGAGGATAATTTTGATTTTTTTTTTTTCCTCAGTGGTGCTAATAAGATGGAAAGAAAAAAAAAACAAACAACTGTTATCTTCCCCCTGTCCAAAGTGAGAGAAATGCCGGGGACAGCGGGGGGACACGGCTGTCTCTGGCGCAACCTGCCTGTGTCTGGCTGCTCCTCTAGGAGCAGTGGGGTTCGCCCGGAAGGTACCTCATGGCAGGACGTGTTTGGAGACGGAGCGACCCGCGTTCCGCATGCTCCCCAGCCGGGGGGCCGGGCAGGGGGTCGATCCTGCCTCCATACGTGAAGGATGGAGGCTTCTCCCACGCGCAGAGCACGGGGAGACGCGTGTTGGTGCTGCGGGGCCTGAGCTCGCAGCACGGGGGTGCTGCCTTGGCGCCAGGGAGCCCCTTTGCGCGCGTGGGGGAGCTCCGCGATCCCTGCGGTGCAGGACCCCTCCTGCCCGGGCTGATTTCTCCTGGTGTTGGGGCTGGGGTGGAAAGGAGAAGGGTTTAGGAGGGTTGGGGGTCTATGTGAAGCCTTTTTTGGGTGAAAGCTGATGGAGTTGGTCGCTGGGTGCCGTCGGATCCCTTCCAGCGCGCAGGCAGGGAGAGATGGGAGCATCCCCACCGTCCCACCCGTGCTCCCCCGTCTCTGCAGGCAGGAGGGTCCTTCTGTCTCGCATTAATATTTCCCATCTCCAGCAGGTGGAAGCAACCGTCTTGCAAACGGCTCCATCTCCTTCGTTGCTTGGCTACCGGCTCTGCAGCCCCGGTACCCGCGTCCCCGCCAGCACGCGGACATCGCCCGGGGCTGCCCGCTTAGCTCCTCTCCACCAAGGATTCTCCTGCGTATGAGCAGGGGGTGGCCTTTGGGATGTGGCTGTGCGCTTCAGTTCTTAAATTTCAGTTCAAAATTGGCTTTGAAGTCAGTAGCGTGAGGCTTAATTCCCCGAGACAAACACCGTGGTCAAAGGCTCTTTGTTCCCTCCTTCACTGGGAAGGGTCCCCGTCCACGCTGGCCATGGCCCCGATGAAAAGGTTCCTCTGCCGAGGAGGAGGGTGTTGAAAGCTGTTTGGTAAATAGGCTAAGAGGAAAAGTTACCCAGAACATTTTTATTCTTTGAGCCTCTTCCTCGTGTTTTGGTCTATTCAGTGGTTTGTTGGGTCAAAAAGCCCTGGCTGTGGGATAACGTGGGTGCCATTTGCAGACGGCTGCTGCTGGAGGGCCACACGAGCCGCCTGGCAGGGGGAAACCGATGCGGCAGCATCCAAGTGAACTTCAGCGCTGGGGTTTTCTGCAGAAACGGCGCGAGCTCCTCGGCTGCTCTGTCTTGCAGCGCTCTTTCAGCAAGCTGCGAGCCACGTTTTTGGAAAGTAGGTGCTGCAAGTAACACAGATCGAGAATCTGTTTCATTTTTGGAAGGTCTAACAGCTCATTTACAGTTAGTAGCATTGCTTGTTTCAGTGGGAAACAGATGTTCTTATCAACGCAGGCAGGATGTAGTAAAGCGTCCCATATACTTAAGTAGACTGTGCTTAAATTTGATGAAATGGAGGCTAAAACAGATACAGATTTTATCTAGAAAGGAAAAATCTTTCTGGTTTGGCTGATTCTATTCCAGATGCTGCTGGGGTGCTGCTGAGAGGCTTGGAATTTGATCGCGCTGCCGATTACTCCAGACACTTCATTTTAATCCTGTTAACGATAATCTCGTATCATGGAAATAGCCACAGAAGCAAGCGGTTCTTAGTGTCCTCGTGAAGAGAATATCGGCTTCCCTCGAGAAAAAGCGACCTAACCAGATCTGCAGAAGCATCTGCGCCCAGCCGAGGTGCTGCGCGGTGGATGTGGTTAAGGCCTCGGCTGCCGCGGGGTGTTGTCAGCCGAGCACGAGGGTGGTGCGAGGCCCTGGTTAAATCTGCAGAGGCCTCTCGGGCTTCATGATTCCCACTTTGCTCTCCCAGCCCCAGAGCTTCCTCGCCGCAGTGAGCAGCGTTTCACAGGGAGCATCTTTCCTGCTGCTGCCAATTTGCTACCTCGTATTCTGCTTTTAGCGTAAAACCCCTTTGTTCCCTGTCCTGGCTTCCACAGGGTGTTTGGGTTGTTTAGAATGACACTGTATTACCCCACACAGTTCAACACCTACGTGCTTTCCTCATCCAGCAATATTGGAGTAGCAATTCCTCGAGGTAACCCTAAGAATGGGCTTTTATAGCTTGTAACTTTCCTCACAGCTGAGCAAAGAGGAATCTTCCTTACTGAGTGCTGAAATAGCGAGTCTACCTTTCACTTTTGAATTTGTAGGTTTTCTGAAGAAACAGGTTGCAAATTGGTTTGAATATCAAAGATGATCATGAAATTCTAATTAAGTCTCTAGTTTTGAGCATCTTCCCCCTGCCCACAATAGTAACCATTGGAATGGTTGCTATTCCAATAACATTAGTTAAACTTTCTACGGGATTACAAAATTACAAAAGTTCCAGTGAAAGGAAGAGTTGTCTTCACTGGAAGAGTGGTTAAACTAGCAAAACGTTGCATTTTCTTTGCTTCTTTCTGTAGTGGAAGGTTCTGTTGGTCCCAGTGTGTGTGTGGAGGGGGACTGTCTATTGAGGAATTTATTGATGGTTTTTATTAATGTTTTATGTCAAGCATAGTTATGATTCAGGAATTTATTTCTAAGGAATTGCTCCCACACGTCTTCGAATGTTGTACCCAGAAGCTGCAAGTGGTTTTTGTGCCAGTTGGCTATGGAATGAAATGAATGAATCAGAGCTGTCACTTCAGAAGATGCCGCAATTCCGGAACTCCTCGTGCTCCTTTGGTTACGTGTAGTGACTTAGCGGGACGTGATTTGAAACCCTCCTGCTGGAGGGGCAGGAGGAGCCCTGTCTAGCTGAACTCTCAGCTCTGTTTGTGCAGGGGAGGCCCAGGGACCTCTCTGAGCTCAGGTAAATGAAACTGCCTTTTCCTAGCACTCTGTGCTTGTGAAAAAGTCTTTTTTCTGAGCAAAAAAAAGTCTTATTTCTTCCTGTATCCCCTCCACTTTTCTATGGGGATCTTCAAATCCCCACTGTCTTTAGAGGTAAATTAGAGCATGGCATTTTTGCAGCTTTGTCACTTGTTGCAAGGACCGGTTTTTTTCCTGCCCCCTTAGGAAGTTGGGGGTTACCCACCCCTTTGTGCAACTCCTTTTTACAGCGTGTTTTGTGGTGACTCTCAGAAGTGGCAGGGACCTGCGCCGTGTCCCCAGGTGCTCGGTGAGCAGATTCAGCCAGTTCATTACTTGGTGAATCATCTGCTGCTTGGTGGTTTCTGCATTCAGGCTACTGTGCAGTAAAATCTGTTTTCAATAGAAGTCGTTGAGGAAATTAAGTTACTGCAAAACCATTTCTTAACCTCAGTTTCCTAGCTGTCTAACTTGTTTTCTTTTTAACACTGAAATTTGTTTTGTTTCTGCTGTGATAGATTTCTCAAGTGTTTTATTCCATGTAGTGGAATAAATGCCTTGAATAATTAGAAGAGGAAAAAAATGAGTGTCCTTGTTTGTATTCAGGAGCCAGTTATTTAAGCAGCTCTTTAAGTTTTTTTTGCAAAACTTGTATAATCTTCTGGCTTTCCATAATGATAAACGCTTTTATAGGCTTCTAAAGTTCT
This sequence comes from Tinamus guttatus, assembly GCF_059628265.1. Taxonomy (NCBI): domain Eukaryota; kingdom Metazoa; phylum Chordata; class Aves; order Tinamiformes; family Tinamidae; genus Tinamus; species Tinamus guttatus. The sequence continues at coordinate 252,214 of NW_028288728.1, forward strand.
TAAAACCTTAATACAGGAGTAACTTGTATCAGCAGCAGCTTCCTATTGTTGATCGCTCTTGTAGGCTTCTAAATAAATAACGAAACCTGCGTTGGGCTCCGTTTTCTGGTTCTGGTTGCTCTATGCCTCGACTTCTCAAGAGCAGCCAGATGCTGTGCGTTGTGTCTGAAGGTATAGCTGCACTTTAGGTCCCTTGGATAGGGACTCTGATCCCTGTTAGCTGGAGAAGAGCTGGATTTGAACTGGTTTCCGACTTCCACGTGGGGTGTTTATGTGGCAGTCGGAGAATGTCTTTGAGTTTTGGCGTGTTGGTGCCTTCCTATGAAGGGAACATACAGGAGAATGTGGAATGTGTATGTAGAGTTTACTCCAGAGTGTTTGAAGTTGCCTTTCTAGCACGTCTCCTTTGTGCAACAAAACAATAACTAAAAAAAAAAATTACCAAAAATGTTCAGCTGCTTGTAAAAGTATTGGATTTTTTTGGAATAAGTATTAGAAAATTCCAAGTATCCTACCACCTTGAAAAGTAACATAACCACTACATTTCCCCTGTTTCTGGTGAAATCATAGTTTTGGCTCAAGGCATTATAGCTGGCTTCACTTTTGCTGAGTGGCTTTTCATGATATTCCCAAACTGGGAAGTAATTCCCCCTCCTTAGCAGTAGGCGAGGGCAGCCTTCCCTGGGAAGGCAGAGCCGGAGGGGCTACGGCTCCGTGCCCCGATGCCACCCCCAGGATTCCTTCTCGGTGCCGGAATCGGCTTAGCCGCGTGCTGCATTCCGCTGGCTCCGGAGGCTGCCCGGGTTTCTAGGCTCTTTGCTGCTCTCTCCTGCTGCATCCTCTTTGCTGTGCACAAGTCGCTGCTGGCTGCAGCGAAGACCTCTGCGTACGCTGAGTTTGCTGCAACCTCCTGCCCCGGCCGCTCCGTGGAGAATCCTCCTTTTCCCCCTCACTGCAGTTAAGGGCTAGGGAGATTATTAAGGTGCACTCTTCACAGTGAATAACTGTTTCACATTTGTGTTATTAAAGGGTTAGGTCAGGTTATTTTCAAGTCTGGGAAGTAAAATCATGGCTTTAGACCCAGGCACTTATTCCCTGGCTACACCCTGGCTTTAAAATGGTCCCACCCTAAACCAGCTTTAGCTCAAAGCTCTGGGCCTGTTTCCTTTCCCCACCCTGCATTCCAGTTTCCCTAGGCTCCAAAGCTCTCCTCCTCCTCCTCCTCTTCCTCCTCCCTATGGTAACAGCCCTGATTCTGTTAAGCTGTTTTAACTCTAGAGATCAGAGGCGTTTCCCTTCTCAAGTCCCTTGTCCCCCCCTTTTTCTTTTTTTTCCTACTTGTGCAAATGTTATATTGGTCTTTTCTTGACAGGTATCTTCTCAAAAATTACTTTTTTTTGTTTGTTTCTGTGCGGAAAATCTCGCTGTCAAGAACTGAATGTCCAAAAAGGAGACAGAGGAGTCCTAAAACGAATAAAGGGAGAGTCCACCGGGCATATCCCTGTGGGGTCTCTCCAATTGCTGGGGGACGCAGCCCCCCTTTTATCCTAATTTCCCGACCGAGGGACGCCCTCTCCTTTTCCCCCTTGGCCAAGGTACTCAGAAGTTACAGCCTTCCCGGCCGCCTACACCCAACTCCGGCCTCCCGCCATCTGTTCTCACCTGAGCTCACCAACTCCTTTGTCCCCCTTGCTGAAGAATGTGGGGGAATTGCCCTGTTTCCCTCCTTTGTAAAGGCCCCATCTCCTTGCAGATGGCTCTTTTTGTCCTTCTCGGCTCATGGCTCCACTCAGTCTCCCCTCCCTTTGTCCTGCTCTTCAGCCAAACTGTGGAGAAACCCCCTCATTGATGAATACAGAAACTTGAGCATTCCGCTTATTTCTTTACTGAATTTATAAGTTATGAGAAGTCGGGAAGTTTTTAGAATTTTGAAAAAGTCTCTGATCGACTGTGGTACCGGGGACTTTCACTTTCCTATATAAAGTTCTTCATATGTGTCCAAATAGATTAAGCAGGAGTTTATTTTTTCAGTTTTCTTTTTTGATTCAGAGACCCTGCCTCTAACTTTGCTGTAATGGTCTCAGATTTGATTTTTGTAATGGTCTCAGATTTGCCGACGGTTGTCTCAAAAAGCAAATATTTGTTGTAGAAGATGTCAAAAGGTTACAACAGCTCAACATCCTGTCGTATATTGAGCGCTAGTGTTTGTATCATTTAATGCTCTTACTGAAGTGTGCCTCATGTTTGTGCCTCATTCACATACCGATGGCCAGAAGGAGATGGTCTCTGTATGGAAAAACAGCCTAGGAGGAATCGGTCCTTTTGCTGAGTGAGTTATGAAACCAGCAAAGAGAGGTTAAGCTTAGGATGGGCATCAGGGCTTCTTGTTTCTTTGTTTTTAAGTGATAGGATATCTGAAGTATCTGAATATTTTTGAGATCTAAAAGAGCAGGATTAATTTGGGGTAGAAATACCCTGGCCACTTGCTTCTGCTCCTACAATGACCCCATAATTCTTTTTGAGACTTTTGTAAATGAGAATAATAAACTTGTAAAAAATTAACCCTTCTTGCCTTCTTTAAAGGTGGCTCTTCTGTTAAAGTGTCTTTTGTTGGATACTCTTTTGTAGGGAAGATGGGTTCACTCATAAGGTCTTCCTTGTCCTACATGAAGTTTAGTTGGGATCACTAACAGGTAGCTGGGATTTGGGCTGGGACCTCTGGCTCTTGCAGACCGCAGGCAAGGATCTGCAGAGCTGATGTTTTTGGCAGGAAAACAGGTATTGTTGGAATAAGAAAAACTCTTTTTGTTGTTATTGTTTCAGTTACCTGGTAGAGTGTTGAACTAACCTGCTTCATTTTAGAAATACTGTTCTAGAAATGGAAGAGAAATGTTTCTGTTGCTATAGGCAATATGTACGTTGTTAATACTGCATGGTTGTAGGCTTGCAGGTTGTATTCAAGCCTATATTATGAGTGCTACCGTGCAGTTGACAGGGACTTCAAACTCCTTTTTTAAGGACCCACCTCTGCATGCGCTCATAGAGATTGTGCAAAAGATCATCGAAGCCTCCTGGGGTTACAAGCAAGACAGACTGAATGGGTGGTTTGGTCTACCAAGTTCAACAGATTTCCCCTTGTGCCTTCCAGAAACAGCCGACACCCTGTGAAACTCGCAGGCTTGTGCAAGCTGCTCTTTCAGTGAATGACTCCCCGCAGACGGCGCGGGTCGCCGCGCTCGAACCTCACGGCAGCAGCTTCGGCAGAACCGCTCCAACGCGCAGAGCGTGGGAGGGAGGCAGCGTAGTCCTAAGGGAATAACGTTTTGGCTCCCGTGAGGACCCTCTTAAGACATTTTACTGTGACGGGGTTTTACCGGAGGATAAATGGTTTGGTTAAATGTGTATGTTTGTCTAATAAGTTTTTCCAAGCTTAGTCTGCATTCCACACTGAGCAGAATGCTCAAGTTTCTGTATTCATCAATGAGGGGGTTTCTCCACAGTTTGGCTGAAGAGCAGGACAAAGGGAGGGGAGACTGAGTGGAGCCATGAGCCGAGAAGGACAAAAAGAGCCATCTGCAAGGAGATGGGGCCTTTACAAAGGAGGGAAATAGGGCAATTGCCCCACATTCTTCAGCAAGGGGACAAAGGAGTTGGTGAGCTCAGGTGAGAACAGATGGCGGGAGGCCGGAGTTGGGTGTAGGCGGCCGGGAAGGCTGTAACTTCTGAGTACCTTGGCAATGGGGAAAAGGAGAGGGCGTCCCTTGGTCGGGAAATTAGGATAAAAGGGGGGCTGCGTCCCCCAGCAATTGGAGAGACCCCACAGGGATATGCCCGGTGGACTCTTCCTTTATTCGAATAAAGTTTTAGGACTCCTCTGTCTCCTTTTGGACATTCAGTTCTTGACAGCGAGATTTTCCACACAATACATTATATCCGTGTGTGTATTAAGTTAGGAAAAAGAATTCTAATCAAAACTAATATAATTAAGGATATTGATTCTCTATTTAAATATTGTGTGATGTTTTCTTTTCTCTTAAGTTTGTAAATGATTGCAATCTTACTCACCTAAGGATATTGAGCTGAGCTTTCCTAGGCTTATGTAAGAAACATCCATGAAGTTTTAAGCGAAATCCACTGTGAGACAGATCTGTTGAGATGCTTCACACCAGCAAGCAGGAGAACCCCAGAAATGCAGAAGCCTTTGAATCCTCTGAGCTCTTCCCAGAAGCGTTCAGCTGGGGCCATAATTTCGCAGTGTCCTTGGAAGAAATGCCCAGTTTGGGTGGCTCCCACTTTCCTGCTCTGTTATTTCCACCCCCACGCTCTCCTGTGGCTGTTCCGGTGCAAATGGTTGAATAACCAAGCAGTGACCCGGATTGGAGAACTGAACCGGGCCTAAAAATAACAGTTTTATTTTTTTATGAACTAGTTTATTTTTAACACATATCAGTTCTGGTCTCCAGTTCACCTTGCCCCATGCGTACAGTCTTGGTAGAACTGAGGGAGCAGCAGGGGAAGATGTAGGAATGAGCATTTGAGGGGAAGAAGTTGCTAACGTTGGCACCTAGTCCCTGCAAACAAAATACTACGTTTGCCAACGTGCTCCAAGTTATGCAACGCTCGTGGGAAGCGGTCCCTAAACAACTCCCCCGGATGCCACATCCATCCCAGGGAGACCCCGGGGCAATATCACTTACTTGTTCATTCGCAGTCCGGAGCCCGGCATGGAGCGGCCCCTCCGCAAGTCCTTGGTTGACACCGGCCTGGGAGGAGCATCCGCAGAGAGCGCGGGGGCCAGGAACAGCAGGAGTTCAACGGAGACGAGTGGGAAGTCCCGAGGGTGGGACAGGATAACCCTGGGCACCAGGACAGGTTGGCAGCCAGCAAGGAGGCAGCTTTGCAGAAAACGGGTTCTAGTGACAACAAGCTGGACGTGAGTCTGTGGGTCCTTGCAGCAGCAAGGACCCACACGCTGAGGGAGCGTGACTCCCTCACGCTGAGGGAGTCAAGATCACCCTTGCAGTGTTAGTCCTGTTTTGAAATCCCTGGTGCGGGCTCCAACAAGCCTGGCAGAGGCAGCGGCAGGGGCTGGAGGCTGCTGTGTGCGAGGAGGACTTTGCGGAAGGGATAGGGATGCTTCTTGTGGCAGGAGGGATTAGGAAGCCCAAAGGGTGTCTTGGATCCTCGTTGCCTTTACAGGTTGTAAGTAGAGGGACCTGTGAAGATCGGAGGAGCTGGTTGCAGGTGCTGAGCAGTGATAACCTCCAGTTTAGCAAGGTCAGCCAGGCGCAACGGCTAACGCTTTAGGGAAAAGCATGGAATTCAGGCAGCGCTGAGGCCGGGTTTGGCTTCCTAAAAACCTTGCTAAGTTTCCCAGGGTGACAGAGAAAGCCTACAGCGTCCAGCCAAAGCTTGGGCTGCAGACGGGGAGCTAAACGCTGCTGTCGTCCCTTCAAGGACTGCTGCGTTTGCTGGCTGGCTCCCTCGGCCTCCCCGCGCTGGAATCACTTGGATTTGGAGGGCAGTTGTTGGGCGGCCTCGATCCCTGGCGAGCTCGGGAAGCAGCGGGAAAGCGGGGCCGCTTTGCGCTTCCGCCAGGCGGGAAGGGGCTTTGAAGAGAAGATGACGGGCTTGGATTTCCTTTCACCTTGAGGCTGCAGTGAAAAGAACAATATTTAGGAACAGCGACTTAGCAAAACGTTCCCTTAGGCTATTGGGGAAGAGCTTGTTTCTGCTTTCAGTACTGCAGCTGGAATAGTTGATCGTGTTGGACTTCTACTCATCCCCTTCTCCTTGGTCAATGGGATTAGTCCTTTGTGCAGATTTCTAGAAAATATTCGACTTTGCGTATGAGAGAGCAGGAATAACAGTTGAAGTAGGAAAGAAAAATTAGAGAAGAACGGAGAAGGGACGAGTGTCACTGGGGATAGACTCAGAAGATAAAACACGGTGCAAACGAGATCATAGAGTCAGAAGGAGGCTCAGAGGAGGTGTAAGTGTGAGCTGGAGCAAGGAGAAAAGGCTGCAGCAGGGAAAGCGGATGCAACAAAAAACTATTCTGTGCCTTAAAGGAATTCCTTTATGCACTCAAATGGATTCAAAAAGGAGAAGCGATTTTCCTGAACTAGGTGGTCTTTGAGAGCTGTATTTCAGCCATTTGACTAGGTTTAATGCTTCTGCTGACAGTTTTCTTCTAGATATTGGGAAATAGTTTATGAAGTTTAAAGTTTCATTCACGTATTTTTAGTAAGCTGCGTCACCTTTATTTTTGTCATAGCTCTTCCCAAGGGACTAGTAGTATTGACTTCAGTTTTGAATAGTGCAACTTCATTACAAAAAAGAAGAAACAAAAAAAAAAGAAGAAAGAAAAAGAAGAAAAGGAAATGGGAACTTGTTATCAATAGTGACCTCGTAGTGATACAGTGTGGTTGACCGAAGTGGGTTTTAAAGCACATATGTATATTATTACACATTCAGCTCCCACGGCCGAATTAAATATTTCATTTGATTCACTACTTGTGAGCACTCTAACATGCTTTCTGGTCTTGTTCTTTTTATTGCAGCAATAAATTTAAATCTTAGATTCAAAACAGAATGTTTTGAAACCCTGGGTACACGGTGAATCCTTGGGAAGGGTTATTTAGCTGGGATAACGTATCGCGGCCTAAAGCAACGTGACTGGTGGCCCAGCAGCCCCGGTGACTCTGCAATGTGTCCTCAGCCACATTGACACCCACGTTGTTCTGCAGCCTTGTTTTTACGTGACCCAGAACTGTCTGTCTGCCTGGTGCTGGATCATGGAATGGCTCGAGTAGCTCCCGACTTGGATCCAGGAAAGGCGGTCGGTGTGCGGACCTGCCACATCCATAGCTTCCTATGGAGAGTGATTTGATAGGAACATGGAGCCATGTTGTGAAACTCTTTAAAGACAGCAGTGACTAGACATAAAGATTTTTTGTCTTAATCGCCATTTCCGATATCAAATCTCTTATACTGGTGTTATATGAGTAGCATTATATTTTTGAAATTGCGGTGGCATATCTAAATGATTTTCAACCTGTTACTTTGCCTCTAATTAGCAGTATAAGCACAAATTAAATACTTGTGTCTTAGGTTTTTTTTTTTGTGATAAAAGTGATACTCCTAATCTGGATTAGGACCTCACAAAATGCAGCCAAGGCAGCCAATTCTCTGTCTCTCCTAACTCCCAGTTGGGTTTTATTTTGCCCAGGTGTAATTTCCCGCACGACGGCCACCTCTGCCTTGTGGGGTGTTGGGTTGTCCCCCTGCCAAAAGGCCCCTTTGTGGTGGTGGCTCTGCTGAAGGCTCCCTGCTCGCTGCCGCAACCAAGGAAGGACGTTTTGTCACCCCGCTGAGCAGGGGAGCTCCCCCTTATTGGCCTTCCTATAGTCCTTTTATATTAGGCTTTTATGTGTAAATAACTTCACTATTTAAATGTTGCTTTCACAGTTTCAGGGATGCATGGCAAATACTATTGCCAAAACTGTAAAAAAATAGACTCTGTGTTTTATTAAAAAAAAAAAATCTGAGTGAATAAACTAATACAGATTTTTCTAAAGCTTCAGTATAAAGTAGGCTGGTGTAATAAAATAACTGCCAAATAATTATTTGCTGAAGAGACTAATGAGCTCAGTTTTTTGATCAGCATTAATCCCATATTTAACTTGCTGCCCTGATCAGGATTTCCAGGCCTAGCGCCTGGAGCCCATACAATAAAGGGGATTGTCATGGTGGTTTAAAAAAAATGAACAATATAAGATATAGACAAAGATTTTGGGCTTGCCGCCTGACCGGTTGCCTTGAATAATTACAAAATAGTGCATTTACTGCATCTTGGTTTATGTACTTGTGAAGCATCCTGATAAACAATTTAGATTACTGGGCAGTAATGGATGCTTCTGATTCATGTCATTCTTGGCCTAAATCTTGTTAAAGAAGCTTCATCCTAGAGAAAAGAGAAGTGGTTTTGGAGGCTTCGTGAAGAGGAACTTGAAGTGTTTTTGGGTTTTGGTGTACTGAGAGTATTTCGGCAATTATGTGACTAAGTGGATATTTATTTTGCCTTAATGTGTATTTGATTAGGTTACTTCAGCTATAAATACTTCAAGCTCTAAAGCCTCTGTTTCACTGTCTGCCTCTAATCTTGGCTTTTGAGGAACATTTAATGTCATGTTGTGGTTACAATTAATCTGCATGTGTTTTAGCAATTAGTGTTTATGTGCAGGAGGCAGCCGCGGATTCTGGCAACTGTCAATCAGCAGCTGCAATTGGCTCTGCAGACCCGAGCGAGGAAGCCCAAGGTGATTTACTGCCCAGCTCTTTGGCAACACCATTTTGTTGACAAACACCCTCTCTGGCCTGGATTATTTGCCCTGTTTTGCCGAGTGGATGGAGGAGCAGCGGAATGGCAGTTAGCACTGCCCTGCCTTTGATGAAGCTGTTTGATAAATTACCATTTTAATGGGCTTGAATTTCCTTTCCTTACCACCTCTTGGAACAGCTGTTTTTTTTTTTTTTTTTTTTTTTTTTTTTTTTTTGACCTCTGGTGATTTCTCTTTATGCAGAAGTGTTTGTTTTAAAAACAAACTTCGGTGTCTTTCCTATTAAAAAAAAAAAAATGCATATACCTGTTAACTGTTTGCACTGTAATAGAAGCGTGACAAAATATGCAGAAATTCAAAGCAATTAAAATGTTCTTCCGCTTGGCTAAGATTTAATAAAACTGATAAGATTACACAAACAAAACACAGATGGAGGAGGGAAAATAACTTCAAAGAGGGACGATCTGTGACTGTTCATATAGATGCTGCTATCGCGTTTGTAGTCCCCAACCTTGAATATTGCCTAAATCTCCCCCGTGTAGGAGTGCGCTCTAGCGATCCCTGTTTTCCTTGCTATTTGCTTTAGGCTTTTCTTTTTTTTCTAGTGAAAGCAGCAAAAGTTAACTGCAAGCTGTAACGAACCTCTGTACACGCAGCAGGGGATGATTTAGTAAAATAAATGTGAATGTGTTAAGGGAGCTCGAGCACTTTGCACTTGGGGCTAGGAGATGCGCTGAGTCTGATACGGCCTCCGCTGGCACGTCGAGAGCCTTGGGCTTCATCTTGTGGCTGCCACCAGCGGTCAAGGGAGATTAAATCTGCCTTGAGCAGCCGTTCTGCTTGCAGGAGAGAGGCCTGCACTAGTGTCCTCTTCAGCATTTTTAATGAGATTGTGCAAATTGATGTTTTGCCCTGCTTTTGGAATTTCTGAATGCTATAATCCAGTGAATTGTGCCATCCATCCTTCCTTCCCTCCAGCGGATCAGCGCTGAGGAGCCACTGTAGAAAAATGTGTCCTGTTATAGGCAGTTGATCTCTGGATTTTCTTTCATTTTAACCTTCCTCACGGGGAAGGAATGCAAGCGTGAAAACTTAGTGCCATCAGAGTAAAGTTAAGGAAAAGCACTTAAGTGACTGAAAGTAATTCAGTACCATCACGTTATCCTAAGCAATTGATACAAGACATCAGGGAGGTTCCTGTAGTAGTTCAAAATGAATAAATAAGTTATGCGTGTATATATGTATTTGTATACATTTCAGTTATTGGTTGCGGATTTGTGTGCACCTCTCGGTCTGGGAGAAGATGCATTACCTAATGTGGAGCCTGTAAAAGGCCACATTCATGTCTGGAGTTTCATGAAAAGAGGGTGACAATGACCCAGAGGTGCCCGGGTGGCAATGGAGCCTGTAAAAGGTCCCATTCATCTCTGGAGTTTCGTGAAAAGAGGGCGACCAGAGGGTTCCAGGTGGTGAAGGAGCCTGTAAAAGGCCATGTTTGTCTCTGGAGGTTCATGAAAAGAGGGTGACGATGACCCAGAGGTGCCCGGGTGGCAATGGAGCCTGTAAAAGGCCACATTCATCTCTGGAGTTTCATGAAAAGAGGGTGACCAGAGGTACTCAGGTGGCAATGGAGCCTGTAAAAAGCCACATTTGTCTCTGGAGTTTCATGAAAAGAGGGTGGCGACGACCCAGAGGGTCCCAGGTGGTGGTGGTGGAGCCTGTAAAAGGCCACGTTTGTCTCTGGAGGTTCATGAAAAGAGGGTGACGATGACCCAGAGGTGCCCGGGTGGCAATGGAGCCTGTAAAAGGCCCCGTTCACCTCAGGACTTTCGTGACAAGAGGGTGGCGATGGCGCGGCGGTGCCCGGGCTCCCTGACGATGTCTCTCTTGGCGCAGGTGCCGACGTGGCCGTGGCCGAGCCCAGCAGCTCGGACAGCCGCGGGGAGCGCTCGGAGCCCTACGGCGCCGCGGACGAGGCGCTGCTGCCCGGCGAAGCCTCCTACCTGTCGCAGCCGCTGACGCCGGAGAAGGAGGACGCGCTGCAGGCCGCCGCCGTCGCCAACCTGCGCGCCGCGCTCATGAGTAAGAACAGTTTGCTGTCTCTGAAAGCCGACGTGCTGGGAGAGGATAGTTCCCTGCTCTTTGAGTACTTGCCCAAAGGCACGCATTCCTTATCCCGTAAGTGTGTGGTTTTTTTAATATTTTTTGCTTACTGATGCTTTAAGTGAAACCATTAGTGAGAAGAAAACACAGGTCGTGATCTGCTGTGTTGTTCCTTAACTGTTTTAGTCACTGCTTAGTCACTCGTAGTTTGGAAACCTGTGTCTGTTATTGGTGCAACTGTGGAAGACGTAAATGGAGGTGTGTAGCATACATAAACGTAGCATTTATCAACAAATTTGTTTTACCTGCTTGCAAAATCATAGGTGCAAACCACCCTTCAAGTCAATTCAGTTCAAAAAGTTGCCGTAGAGGCTTTGAATCCAAAATTGACTAATATGAAGTGTCTGTTGCCTCACTGATGCTCCTATAATCCTAAAAGCAGTTATGATTTTGTGAATCCTGCAATCTTTGCTTCTTAATGTCTACTTTTAGGCTCCTTTAAGTCATGAGCAGGTTTGGCTTTGCTGGACCTTTTGCTGGATTCATTTTGGGAATGAGTTTTTCACTACTGCTGACCGATTGGACACGGCTGTTCTGTTCCAGCATAGCTTATTTTTCAGCACGCTTACATAGCTTCTTCATTGTGACTGTAAAGTTGTTGGATTCTGTGCTGCACAAAAATAACCCTGGAAATGTTGTATTTGAAATTATTTCAAAATGAGAACATGAATATGTAGGACAGTTTGTGACATGACACAGAACAGATTGCTGGGTATCTCATGTTCATTTTCAGGCAAAAAGGTTTAATCTAAGAGATATGCGGAAATAGAATGAAAAGTTCACTTAAGATATCTATTATCTTTATTTCCTTTAACGGCAGAAAAAAATACTTTTACTTAGTGGTCGCTCGGGTTGTATGACAAGGGAGATAACTACACAGCATAATGTCAGTCTTGGTAGGTCTTCTCCTTTCTCGTATCTTAACAGTGGATTTTTTAAAAATCTGCCTGGTTTAGAAAGAAAAAGAAAACTCAACAGTTTGGTACCTTCTTGTGCAATGTAAATCCTGGGGAGGGGAGGGAGGTGTTAAAGCAGCGTTCCTCTCTCCGCAGTAGTTTACGTATTGAATAATCTCCAATTAAATCAGATTTAGATGGTTCTAAGCTAAGAGAAATCCGTCATTGCAATGAAATAGCCGAGATGCTCCGTGGGCGCTGGATCACCCGGTGTGGGTGCCGCGGAAGGGGTGTCCCCGCTGGCACGCGGCTCGTGGGTGCCACGAGCCGAGGGACCTTGTGATTTATGCGCAGGACGTTGGGATCTCTGGTTCGTGACTGATGAAATTAGTGGTTTCATCTTGTGTCGTGATAAACTGGAATAATGATTGGATTGCGCTCTAACCATCATCTTGGTGTGGGGATTTGGGATTTTACTTGTACGCCGGAGGACCACTTGGCATAAAGACAAATGTGTAGAAAGCAGTCATAAATTAAAGCTAGGAATTAGAGGGTGTCTAACGAGCTGAGAAATGAGGTTCTGGAACAGACATGGTGTAGGCAAAAGACCAACTAGGTTTAAAATGAAGTTTGATAGATTTATAAACAGGGTAGATGATAGATCATCAATGGATGTGGTGACTCAGGAGTTCCCTTCCAGTCTCTCTTTGAGGTCCCTGTTTCCGTGTCCTTTCACTGTTGTATGAGTTTCATTCCACTAAGCTCCAGTTACCTCGTCTTTCTGGAAAAGTGAATTACTGGGACAAGGTTGGTCTTTGGTCTGGGGGTTTCACAGCCAAAAGGGGGTTACGGTTTGTAGCCGATAAGAGAATCCTTCTACAGATGAAATGGGCATCTTCACTTGGAGAAGATACTCTAATATAAGAGGGTGTTTTGTGGTCACTGTGAAATACGGAAGGACAAGGAATTTGATAGAAATTTTCCATGTAGAAAATACCAGTAAAGCAAGTGATGACATTGTGGAGGTCTGAGAGCACTGCCTGGGTTGGTGCTAGCTTTGAAGGTGTTTTTCACTTTTTCTACAAACACAATTTGAGGATGTTGAGTCATTTGAACTCCTGGGTTATATAAAAAAAATCAAAGGGGAGGGAGCAGGGCAGAAGCCCAGTAAACAGGACTCTCTTTTAAAAAACAAAAGAGCAGTGTGGTCGTTCCCGTCTGTCTGAGTTGCAAAGGAAATGCACTAATTTAAAGAATAACTTTGAAAGTTACCGCATACATTCCAAATTTTAATTTTCCTTTCGCATAGCTCTTATTGTTGTGAAAGTTAATAGAGGTTACCCCAAGGTTTTCATTTTACATTGTGCCCTGTTTTCTAATTCACTGTATCTTGTAACGATAACGTGAGGTGTGAAATTACTTAACGCTCAGTTAATGGAAACAGAGCACAGAAGAGTATTTTTTCCATGAACATCACTTTATTACCATGATGTAGTGAAACATGAATATTTTTAAAAATAACTAATTTAAAACAATTTAAAACAAAAGGGGAAATGGAAATGCCTTGCCATTCAGGTGTCATGATTCCCAGGTAACCTGCAGTGAGATGGCTTGGAGAAGTTGTGAAATCCCATGGTTTGTCCTCAAAACTGACTTTCTTTATATGCTTGTTGGAAACCCAAAGCACATGTGTATTTTGCAAGGAAAAAAAGACAGGTGCCAGTTGCTCGTGGGCAATACTGACTTCCCCCTTGGCATCGTTAGGTACCGGCCCGCATCATTTCTTGTTGTAGATTCCTCACGGATGAGAAATAGTTGGAGTTTTCCACGTATTCCCGGGGTGCCGTACGGGCAGTCGTTGCCCTGGTTCGGATTTCCGCCGCGCTCCCGTGTTTAGCAGCTTTGCTCCTTCGTGCCGTGTGTCCTCTTCGTGCTCCTGCACCTCGTAGCGTTGTCACGTACAGTCGCATCGCGTGGATAAAATTCTCAATGGGTTTGTAGTTGAAGGGTTTTGGAGCCGTTTTTGCCAACTATAAGCCAGAGAATGAGAACTTTAATGCTCATTAGAAAATGAGTTGGTTAATTCACATCCTTGTTTTCACATTAAAAAAAAAAAAAAAAAGTCAAAAAGGTTTCGGATTTTGGGATGATTGACTGCCTTAAAGGGTTCTTTCACGTTTGCAGAATAGCGTGTTGTATACTACTTTATATGTCTAAGTTTGGCTTTTCCTGTTTACCCAATTGCAACTAAAACTGTTTATAGAAGCAATTCCTATGCAGCTTGTTGTCCAAGTGATTACATGGTACACAGAGCCCTTCTCTTTTGGGCAAACCGGCTAATATTTTATTTTTAGCTAGCAGTTCGCTGAAGGCAATCCATGTTAGAGCAATATATTTATGCAGTGGTCACTTCTCCCAAGTGGGAGTTAAAGGTGTTCAATTTGTCATGGAATTTCTGCACGTGGTAAATCAAGATCTAGGGAAGAATGGTTGTCATTTAAAGCGAGATGTAATAACCTTTGCCCCTCTGGTTGTTTTCAGTAATGGTTTTACTGCTGAGCTGTCAGTTCTCGGAACCACAGAGAATCCTCTAGTCATACAGATAACTGCTAAACCCACGTAGCTTGTTCCATATGCAAAGTCGCCTGAAGGAAAGCGCCTTTAATTTCTCATTAAAAAGTTAAAATATTATTCATTAAAAACAAGCACAATTTAGGAGGAAAAAACTGTTTGCTCACTTTACTAGTCAGAATGAGACAAAACCTGAATTCAGGTGCTGTTTGTGTTCTTGCATATGAACTATGGATCATTTATGTGGTTTCTCTTCTTGTGATGCTTGCAGTTCTGAAACCAAATAAATATTTATTATCGTTTCAAAATTGATGTTTGTACCTCTTTGTTGCGTTGTATATCTCTCTGACTCATTTTTAATGATTTAGTTTATTGTTTCTAACCAGAAATACTGATGAATTCACTCTTTTTTCACATTGTTTCCCGTCTTCATCTTATGGGGGTTCAGTGCTTTGTTGTCCTCCCTTTAAATTATAATAGCGAAATACGAGCAGCAGCAGAGCAAACCTCACACACTGCTATTGCAATTAGTTAAATCTATTCAGGTTGTGCAAGGCTTCAATCTGTGATCAAAGCGGAGGAAAGTAGATCAAACACCCAGCCTGTGGAGCGAGGGCACAATTTCCTTTGATAGCTGATAAAAAGTTAGGTTTGGGGTAGCTCATATTTAGAAACCTGCTTGCAGTTTTACTTGACTGCTTCATTGTGACCCAGATCCCAGCGCACTGTATTGGGACATAGCGTGAACTTTGGGACTTTTTATTTTAGTTGCATTAAAGAGCGATTTTTGTAGCCTTAAAAGTTTCAATCCTACTCTTTTGGAACAGGAGTAAAAAGGCTTTAGGGCACAAAGTACTTTAAATATGAATTCCCTTAGTGTTTTCCTTAAATATATTTTATAGGAGCCTACAATATTTGCTTCTGATTTTTGCCTGCCTACCTGCTCGATGCTTTATTCCAATCCGTGGTCAATGCCAATGTGCAGTCGGGGTTTGTTAAGGCTTAATTAACAATTTGTAATGCATAAAAACTAGTCTCAGCCACAGTCTTTATTTGAATACAGATTTGTCACTGATTATCAGCATAGCTGGGGGAATATTGTATTATACCATTTGGCTGCTGCTATGGGGTAAGGAGGAGGAGGTGATTCCGCTTCCATCAGATGAATATTTTGTTTTCGTTTTCTAACTGCAGTGGATTTTTAGGATGTAGTGACTGTCAGGTGTAACGGCTTAGTCAAGCCTACAAAATCACAGTAATACTTTTTTTTTTTTTAACCGTCTTTTGTAAAGCACTTTGAGATCAAGGATTCTCAGTTCCATATTAAACACTCCGGTCAAATCCTGGGTTTGAAAGCTTCAAAATTTGAAGAACAACAGCAGGAGAATAAACTTTCCTGTGTGTGCGTGTTAACTGAGGAATTAAACGCGTGCGTTTGGGACGGCGCTTCCCACAGAAGCGCCCGCGAGGCCTGCGCCGCTCCGCACGTCCGTGCCGCCTCGCGCTTCCCGCCGGAGCCTCGAGGGACGGCGCCGCCGCACGCAGCTCCCGCGGGACCGGCCGCTTCCCCCGGGGAGGCCGCGTTAAAAAACAACCCCCAAAACAGAGCCCGGCGTCCGCACGGCCTCCCGCCGCCCGAAGACGAGCGCCGCGTGCCCGCCGGCCGCCTCGGCGAGGCCCTTTGACAGCCCCCGGCTGGCGCTGGTTCGCGTGGGTGAGATTCGTTTCCTGTGTTCCCCAGGGCCCGGCACCGACCCGGCTCGACCGAGGGGCCGATGCGATGGCCAAGTGGAAGCGCCATCGCCCCCAGCACACGCTGCCACGCGGAGCCCCCCCGCGAGCTGCTGCTCTGGTGACACGTCACCAGAAGCCACCACAAAAGGAGAGGCGCCTTCCTCAGCCCAGGTAAGGTCATGGGGAAGTCACAAACCCTAAATAACCGGGGACCTGCTTGGTCAGATTCACCCCAATTCAGCGATCTTTGAAAGGGCATCGTATCTTACACCTTCATCTCTTAGCCTCTATTTTTTAAAAATCAGCTATTTTTAAACCTAAAGCTCCGTTGAGGTTATAGCTGGCGTTGTCCTAATTTTACCCTTTTTATCCTGACCTTAATAGCACTTGCAGTCAGAAAATTGTATTTATATTTTTGGTGCAAATCCATTATTTTGAAAAACATTGTATATAAGAATAGTCATAATAGCATAAGCAGCACCCAGCTGCCTGTTGCTTATTTTTGTTATTTTGGATTTGGGTTTCTTTGGTCTATCTCAGTCTGGGTGGAAGCAGGCTGACTTTAGTGCAGGATCCATTGCTTTCAGTAATACTTGTGATTGGGAGCATTTTGCATAAGACTTCATCCTCATTAAACAAGTGGATGCAAACACAGATTTTTCCTTTGCGGCCGCCTTAGAGCAAAACGAGCGGTGAGAACTGCCAGCAGCCCCTTCCCCGGGCTCTGCCTCGTGGGGCGCTGCCATCTGCCGCACATGGGCACGTTGCAAAGGGCTTGTGGAGAAACCGGCTTTTATTTGACTTTGAATCGGCAGTGTCAGAGAGCACTGCTTGAAGGGACCTGTGCAGAGCACATACTGCTTTCTATGGCTTATCTCCTTCTCTTTGATAGGGCTCGAGGGATTTTTTTTTTCCTTTTTTTTCCCATCTGCTAGAAGTTTTCTATCCTACGTTTCCCACTGGCTTGAGTGGGAGCTACAGGTGCTTAGTGACACTGAAAATTGAGTACCGTTAGCAAGGACCTAAAGAGGAACGTCGATTACTGTTTTTACGCATCAAATCTTGCAGAATTTGTTGTCCTCCCTTGGCCTGAGTAACTAAGCTTTGCTGACAGGGAGAATTTTGTAAAGGCCAATAGGCAGACTGCCCACTGTAATGATGAACCTCCCTTAAACAAGGAGCGATAAGAAAGGAGTTTAAGCATTGACTACAAAGACACGTTCTTGCAAGTGCTTGCCTTAACTTAAGTAAACTTTTCATTTGCAGGCCACTTACGATGGTTTTTTAATGCTTTGGCAGCTTGATAACTCTGACTCAGGTAAGCAGAGTGAAAAACATATTTTTTACCAGTTATTTTGTTCCAGAAGACACTGATCTGTACGTGTGTATGTGCATTTCCGTTCTAGATTCAAGTTTTCCAAGATCTGAAGACACGGACATATCCAGTGACGGCCTCTTCCAGGACTCGGCGCTGCCCAAGAGGCTGCTCTGCGGTTTCTGCAGGCGGCCGTTCGAGTGCGCCGAGCGCCTCAAGGAGCACGTCCTGGTGCACACCGTGTCCGGCCCTGTCCCCATGGACTGCGCTGACTGTCCCCGGCCGGGCCCTGGGGACAGCGCTGCCCCCGGGCCGCTCGCCCGCTTCCAGTGCTCCAAGTGCCCGGCCAGCTTCACTCTGAAATCCAATATGGATCGGCACCAAAAGACAGTGCACTTCAACTGTAAGAAGATGCAGTGTCCCAGCTGTGCCAAGCTGTTTCGGGACAAGACGGACTTAAACCGGCACCTGATGTCGGTGCACTCCAGCGAGCGCACGTTCGTGTGCCTCTCTTGTGGCAAGGGCTTTGGTACCCAGAAGAACCTCACGAATCACATGAAAGCCTGTTCCCCCGGCGCTGCCCAGCCGCAGGGGCTGGAGCTTTGGGACAGCAGGGAACAAAATCAGGATGAGGAGGATGTGTAGCTACTGTTGTGTGTATTGGGCATTCAGTTCTTTCAATCTAGGAAAAACAAGATGTGTCACTGTTTTTCTACTGCAAATAAAGGTGCTGCAGGTGTAGTGTAAAGAGTAACTCCCAAATGCCGATGAGGGTGATAACGCACAGGGTGCAGGTGCTGTGCAGCAGGGTGCAGTGTGTGCAGAGATGCTGTTGCCGTCCATGTAATGGCACTTTGGATATTTTATTGGTATGGTAATACTGTGTCCTTATTGCCTTAATATTTTTTTATCAGTAGATCTCAAAGTGCTTTATAAAAGAAATGGGGTGTTTCCCCATGTTGGCAGGGAAAATAACACACCAGAGCTTGTGAACATGTCAGCAGCGGAATCCGGGTGTCTGAGTTCCAGCCTAGTGCTCCGTCCTCGGGAAATCCAGTCCCTCTGCGGTGGTTTTGGGACCCATGTGGGATGTTGATAAAGGCTGCTTTTCTAATGTCTTCTGACAGGCTGGGGGCAGACCATGTCTTGTGCCTTTGTGCAACAGGGTATATACTGTTTGAGCTTCAATTTTTTTTCAAGGTTTGTTTATTTTATTATTTGGTGCTATCTTGGAATATGCTAGAACTTTTTAAAATGTACTTGAGCATGACTGTGACTTTCAGGGGTCCTCTAAATTTTCTGGCTCTAGTTTGTTGTGAATGATGCATGAAGTTAGCCAAGCTGTGAATGCAGGCAGCTGAAAGAGAAAGCAGGGGCTATACTGGGAACTGTGGGCATGCAGAAAATCACTCGTGGTTGTTTCTGTAAGGTTGAAGGCTTACCTTAATGCCTGTTTTACTACTATTTTTTTTTTAAGAGATTAAATATTTACATGCGCCTCTTGCTATATATTTACGCACAAACCGGGTCATAGTAACTGTTGTCTAATTGCAAGCGTGGTGCTTCTCAGCTGTGTGTTACAGGGTTGCCTTCCTTAGCACACTAGGCACAACCAGAAAAGCCAGAGCAAGGTGCAGAGAGTCCTGTGACTTCTTCAGGAAGAGGTCACTGCTCTGGCAATAGGATTGCATCTCAGGGAGGCCAAAATGAGAACCAGGTAATTATGTCCAAAAGGGCCCTATGCAGCCTGAGGTCTCCAGTGGAGAATTCCTTGCGGAGTTGTTTCCATGGAAAGCCGAAAGAGAAGAATCTGTGGGTTCTTCCTGCCCTGTGTTCAGGTATAGGGGGAATGGGAGTATTCTGGCCTAGCGGCCCCACTCACTCTGCTGAAATTTGGAGCTTCGGGGAGAAATTTGGAGCTTTCAGGGAAACTTGGAGCAGCAATCGGAGATGCTGCCTTAAGGGTTTGTGGATACTGGGCAGCTGGTGCTCCCCTGTTTGGCGTAGTTCTTGTCCCCACTTGTCCCCTCACTGCTGCCTTCTGCCATCATTGGGGCTCCCAGGAGCTGCTCCCAGTTCGGAGCTCCGAATGGCGCAGGGGACATTCGTGGAGCTGGTGACATCGGTGACATCATTTCTGGGTGCCTCTCACCTGCCTTTTTGCTGCTTTACCCGTTCACATTGTCCAGTTTTGTTTCTGCCCTCGAGGGACGAGGGCATAGGGATAAACTGTGGCATTTTCTGTCTTCTCCCAGCATTTCTTTGCTGTCCCACGTGTCTTGCAAGTGGCTCCAAGAGCCACAGGTTGAGTTGCCAAATTGGGCAGCCCCTGTGCCAGGGAGGGCAGAGGGAAAACGGGGCTCCCGGGAGCGGAGCCCATTGCTCTGCCATAGCAGCACTTCCACTCGCACTTCTAGACCACAGTGTTTCTCATGTACCAAATGTTGTGGTTTGCGCTTTGCTTTCTCTGATTCCAAGGAATTTGTGAATGAGTTTCATTAGAGGTTGATAGACCATTTTTTAAATTGTATTTTTGCAATATATGCTTATTTTTTAAAAAGGTTCGTTTAAAAGTCAGGGACGGTAAATGCATTTCCAAAACTGTATAGTGTTTAAGCTACTTTTTACTTTTTTACGGGGGTAACTTTTTTACTTAAGAAGGATGTTAGAACATGAAAACTAACAAAAACTAACCTCAGTGAAATACGGAGTTACTTGAGAAGACAATACCAAAGACTGCTTTTCAAGCATTGTCAGGTTGATTTTTTTAAATGCACATCATTTGTAAACATTTTAATGAAATTAAGTACATAGGTTTTTTTTAATTTTATTTTATTATGGCATTGTTTGTATTATAATCTCCATTTCTTGGTGCTGTTCTTCATATAATCCTGACCAGCAGCTAGTTATCTATGGCACTGCTGTTAATGGTCTTGGTGATCTGATTAACGATTTCCTTGGACTTTGATGCTGCTATACGTAAGCTCTATAAAATATTAATATGAGCCTTTTATGTAGGGCCAAAAGTTTGTACATTTTAACTTTGTCATTTAGACAAAAAATTATGCCTATACCAAAGTTGGTATGTTGCTCATTAAATATATGTGCTTGTAGGCATATATATTTAACAGTACTGTGAAAATCCCGCAATACATTTTTTTTTGTCTACAATGCTGTTATTTTTCAGATGTTGACTTTTGGTGAAAGACTTTTCAATAAAACTGTAACTGCAAAAAGTGTTCTTTGACTGTTCTTAAATACAAGCTGAAAAAGTTATTCTCTAGTGATTGAAGATGAATACAGGCAAAAGTAAGCAAGAGGGATGTTGTAAGCGGGAATTGTTACGAATATGGTGTTGGAAACAGCTTTGGAATCTGTTTGACCTTAAGGCTTTCATCTTTTGATAAATAGAAATAATTATAATGGTGTGTTGGGTTTGTAACTGTTTGAAAATACCTAAACGTGGTCCTTTCTGGGCAGGTTGGGCATGCACATGTGCACCTGTGAACACGCTCTGATGATGCTGCTGATTCGGGGTAAATGCGCAGGAATCCGGAGCAGCGTCCGCGCGGCAGGAGCTGGGGACCGAGCGGGTCCTGCGCCCGTGTTGGGCGCTGCCTCGTGGGCACCGCAGGGATAAGCAAAGGGCAGGAACCGGTGGGAAGCAGCTGGTGGTTTCGGAAGTGCCAGGTCAGGTCCCATCTGGTGTGCAGAAACGGGGTGTTTTGTGGCGTGCTCTTCTCTAAAGCGCTTTTGCTCCACGACGTGGGGGCCGGGCTGTCGTGTTGCTCCACGGTGGATTGTAGGGGCGAGGGCGGTTCAAGGGGCATCCCGAGCAGCTCATCTCCTCTCGCCGTGTCCCCCGCACGTGTCTGCCCGGGAAGTGGCCTTGGACGGAGCAGAGAGGGATCCGTGACCCCCGGTGACTTCCCCTGATCAGCTTAGAGCTTGCTTACCTTGTCTAGACTGCGCCGTAAGAGGTTTATGGGGATCCTGGGGCATGCAGATGTTTTGCCTGCTGTTAATACCTGAGCAGCTACAAGAGCAGGCTGGAAACACCTAGCATAAATGGCTTGGTATCAAAAAATTGAGATTTGCTAAGGATTTTCCCATTGGAGAAAGTGGGCTCCTTGCCTCAGACTCTATAGGCTAGGGTGGAGTGTCATGTCCAAAGGAGAAGATGCAGCAAAAAACACCGTGCCTATGATTTCACTTTTCCCAGGAAGGGAGCAAACACAGGAGTAAAGGCCTTTTCATATTCCAGTTGTTTCCACAAAATCTTGCAGATAAGAAGCGAGATACGAGGCAGGACTGTGCCTGCACAAAGCCCCGGCCATTGGAACAGCTCCATGGAAAGGGAATGGCGCCGGCAGCTCGCGCGTTGCGGTGTCGTCCTGGAGGTCCCCAAAGCGGCGCAAACGTGCGTGTTATCACATTAAAGCAGCCTTTTAAAATCCCCCTTGCCTGCAGTAAGTAATCTTTGCTGACAGGTGAATAAAAGAGCTTTCACCATTGCTGTCAGCGCTGCTGCAGCCGTGGTCCAGGGGAGTGAGTAAGTAGATTTTTTCCGCCCCCCACTGTTTTGGGCTAGAAAATTCTCACGGCCGCTTTGCAAAGAGGCTCTCGGCGTCTGCGGGAAGCACCAGCCGCAGCTGCAGAGCAGGCCGGGAGCAGCGCCGGAGCAAGGAATATCAAATCTCACTCAAGCTGCTGATCGAAGGGGATATTTTTCCAGGTACCTGTGTAGTGACATTTTTTTTTCCCTTTAAGTAGCCAGAAAAAGTGCTAAGACAAAATTCATATAATAAAAACTTTAAAGAGTTTGAGGCATTATTTTATCCTGAGTTAGAAGAAAAAAAAAAAAACACCCTTTTTATAATCTTTACTTTAAGATGACCTTCTCAAGTGGTGAAATGTTTGTTCTGATTTAAAAGGTGGTGGACGTGAAGTTTCATTTAAAGCAGTGGTTGGTAACAAAGCACAATTCCAGCACAATTCTGGCAGATTTTTTCCAGCATTGGCTTAAAGTTTGCTCCTAGTAAGAGAAAGAGTAATTCTGCTTCCTATGGAATTCTCTTTTATTTATTCCCCCCCAGCAATAAGTGAACATAGGAAGCTTGCTCCGCTTTGGAATCCCTGTAAAACGGTGTGTTTTCTCTTTGTGCTGAAAGCCTCATAGCTCTCTGTCTCCTGCCTGGATTTCCTGGTGGAAAACAAGAGCAAAAGGTCAGTTGAAGAGCGACATTTCTGGTGTTATTGGCTCTCCTCGTGAGGGCAGCGTGGGCTCTGTCCACCCGCTTCGCAGGAGCAGCAGCATCACGGTGCAGTTTGCACTGGTTTTGTACGAGAGTCAACGCGAGGTGCTTTTCACGTTTCCATCTGCATTGCAAATACAAGAGAAAGTCAACTTTCAAAAGAGAAGGAAACGAAAGCCCGCAACTGAGTATTAAATAACGCCAAATACAGCGGCGTGCTGAGTTTGTAAAAGAGGGTGGGCGCTTTTTTTAAAGTAGCTGGGCTGTTTTTCAGAATACAGTTTCACTCCCCAGGGCATTTTCTGTGGTATACGGAGGGCATGCGGCGGATGTTCAGCTAGCAGGGCTTTTCCAGGGGGTAACTTCGGAATGAGCATCTAAAGATTTTGCAAAATATTCCGTATGTCAGAAACCTATAGTAGATGTGGGATTCCCCCTACTCCCTTTACTGCCTTACCTACCCTGCTTCATTACCAAAACAAGCCATTTGCATATACAGTACATAGTTAAGATAATTAACATGAATTTGCTTTCTTTTTTTTCCTCCTTGTTATGTAAACAGTGCATTGTTTTGAGAAATGACAATAATGAGGGCACAACTGGGGGAAAATTAACATATTAATGGAAAGAGATAAAATTATAGAAGGTGGAGATAAAAATTACATCTACATAGACAATCATTTCCAAATTTATGCTGGGTGGATTTCCTTAGGGAACAGGGAATCCTCTGTTTTCTCCTGCTGTATTTTGCGTGTCGCGCTCTGGTTTTTGTTTGGAGGAGGAAATGCCTGCGGCCGCTCTGCGTTCTCTGGCACAGGAGCCCCTTGGGCTGTCAATACTGTTTGTATCCCTCGAGTTTGTTGTCAATGAACTTCCAAGGAGACGGCAGGAAGAAAAGCATCCGAAGTGTCAGAATGACGGCAGAAAATTCCTTATCTTCCAGTGCTGCAAAATATGATTAAAAAAATGATAAGGTCCCTGAAGGAGGGTACAGTTGAGTTGTTTGGAGGCCTGCAAGGGTCGTGCTTCGATTTAATATTAGGCATTTTCCTGTATTCCTCTGCCCATGCCATGACGGTGAGCCTAGCCGACAGCTGGATACTGCTGAATGTGTTTGGCATGGATGTGCTTTTCCTTCTGGATATTCCTCAGTGTTTGCACATCCTGGGAATACTGCAGGAGTACATACCTTATGGTGAGGTGGTTCTTACACTTCTCCATCACTAAGTGTCAGGTCCCTCTGCCCCTTTGCCCCCCGGTTCAGGTCCTTTTTTCACAGCTCGCTACTTCTTGCACAAAGAACAACTGTGTTAGTTTCCCATGATGGTATTTAGGCGAATTCATTACAGCGAATTAACATTGCAGCAGATTTTAAGCCTTCTTTATTTCCTCTTTACAAAGTATTAGCCAATGTGTGTTGATGGCTATTGCTAAATATTTGCTTGGTTTTTTCAAAAGTTGCTTTGATGAAGGTATTTTAAGTTCTTAGCTTTAATCATGCTGTGTAAGTACATGGATAGAAAAGGTTTAGGTGGTTCAGAGGTGCGAATATACCTCCAGGTGAAATAATTCAATGGTGAAACCTTAAGCTGGAAGATGGGACGTGCCGGGACGATCTGGGAGTAACCCGTGTGTCCTGCTTGTTCTCTTGCAGTCAACGAGTTCACAGTGATCAGGAAGAAGTTCAAGTGCCCCTACTGCAGCTTCTCAGCCATGCACCAGTGTATCCTGAAGAGACACATGCGATCCCACACGGGAGAAAGGCCCTATCCGTGCGAAATCTGCGGGAAGAAGTTCACGCGCCGCGAGCACATGAAGCGGCACACGCTGGTAAGCGGGGCTGGAAGCGGAGGGGGCTTGTTCCGAGTAAAGGGATCAGGAGCTTCCTTGGATTTAGCATTGTGTTTTCCCTTCCCGCCCCGGGGCTCCTCGGAGCCTCCGCATCCCCCGGTATCTCCCTCCGCTCCTTTGCTCATCCCAAGCTCACGGGCAGCCGCTCTCCTGGCGCGGCCGGAGCCTTCTGGAATGGGGAAAGGACGAGCTGGGCTGCAGTCACAAACGGCCACACATCTTAACATGACTTACTTGTTTTCTCCCCAAAAACCCCTTCCATGGGCCTGTCCACTGGGATGTGTGCCCGGCCATCTGGTGCCCGACACGCGCCTGGGATGTCTCTTGGCTCCTGCCTTTGGGCATTCGCATCCCGGAGGCAGATCCATGCCGTCCACTTGGTCCTGCTGCAGATCCGGAGCTTTTGAGGTCTGTGCCTATGCTCCTCGTCACATCAGCTGGTGGCCTCCAGCTTTTCCTTTTGGAAAACTTTATGAACATTTTTGGCTTTTACTCTCTCAGAAATGGGGGGTGTTGTCAGCACGTTTTCCCCTCTCCCTTGAAATATCCCTGCAATAGAACCTTCCTTCCAGGAAGAGGCTCCAGGGCTTTTCCTTGGCAGGGGGACAGGGGCTTCCTTCCGCGCGGCTCTCGCTCCGTCTCCGCCCAGGTTCATTCTCCTCCTCGTTCTCCTTCCCTAGGTCCACAGCAAAGACAAGAAATACGTGTGCAAGGTTTGCAATCGCGTGTTCATGTCCGCGGCCAGCGTGGGCATCAAGCACGGCTCCCGGCGCCACGGCGTCTGCGCCGACTGCGCCGGCCGCGGCATGGCCGCCCACCTGGATCACAACGGCGGCGACGGCTCTCCCGACGAGCTCTACCCCGGCGAGGGCCAGTACATGGAAGACCCGGATGACATCAAAGTGGAAGGAGACGAAGAGATGGGAGATGACGATGACATAAAGTGGAAAGACGACGTGGGGATATCACAAGACGACGTGATTTTAGATGACGACAAAGATGTCGACTCTCCGCAGGAGCAGGAGAACTCTGGGGAGAACGACAAGGATTTTACCTGGATTTCTTAGGGATTTTTTGTTCTGTTTTGTTTGGATGTTTGTAGGGGAAAGGGAGGGCGGGGGAGGAAGGAGTATGTTGGAAAAAAACTAAGTAGCCTTGTTGTCGTCCATGTGTGCAAAATAATTTTTGTGTTTTCTAAACAAGTCCTTATCTGCACCACTCAGACACCGGAGCAGCGCGTGTCGCTGCGGGTGACACGAGCTCCTTGGCCGTCCCCTTGGGCGGGAGCGCGGCCGGTGGCTCGCGGGCGAGCGCGGGCCGGGCCCCGGCCTCCGGCCTTGCCCACAACAGGTCGCGGTGGTTGTCGTCGGGTTGAGGTTTTGCTTTTGTGCTGTTTTTTTTCCCCTTTTGGAGCCCTTTTCTGTGCTCGAGCACCCCAGCAGCAGTGGAAGTGTGAACCAGTGTTGTGCAAAGGAGTGTGTCGAGGGCCGCCCTGATAACGCAGGCCTTTTGCTAAAGAGCTATTTAAAGAGAGGTTTTATTGTTTTGTATTGTTTTTATGGAGCCAAATAGATCAAAAGGCAAGTCAGGCTGCAGCCTTACGGGTTCCTTCCAGAAAAGCGGACACGACGCTGGTCCTGGGACCTGCCGACATCTTACCCTGCTCCCGTCTTCCAGCCGTGGTTAGTCCTGTTCGAGGAAGTGACAGGTGATATTGCCATAAAAATGGTTTATTTTGGAGGACACGGGTAACCGAGGACCCGTTGTTGTTTTCCACTCACTTTCACATTGCTCCTTCAGGTGCCCAGCTGCCTTTTCCAAAACTATATGCAACCCCGGGAGGCGCTTAGCGAACTGCAGGGAGGACCATGGAACGCAGCTCGGAGCTGGAGCAATCCCAGCCTCCTGGGCTCCTGCTCTTCCTCTCCGGGGGTTTCCACGGGGCCGGGATTATCCTTCCTTGCCACGCTGCAATCTCCTTCACTGGTGGCAGTCATGGCTCCAGCTGGATTTCCTCGGGAAACCGTGGGTCGTAGCTGCGCCGGTTCCGTGTAAATTTTCGGCTCGAACCCTTTGCTGAGCAGCAGGTTTCTCTCCTGGCGGAGTCAGGGCTCTCTCCGGGAGCAGATTCGCTCATATCCAACTGCACGGAAACAGCGCCGGCAAAACCCGTCGCACGCGTCCCATCTGGGGAAAGGCGTCTTCTCCCCTTCCCCGCGTTGCTTCTGGTGCTTTTTTATGATGTTTTTTAAAAAAGGGCAGAGACCTCCCTCTTTCCTTGCTCCGGAGCTGCCGGAGCAGCGATCCTGCCTTGCAGCCACGAAAACACCCGCCGCCAGAAAGCCAAATGACTACAAGGTGCTACGTATTCCCAGCAGCAGGAAGGCAGTCCTGGGGGAAAAGCGAGCTTCAAACTTCCTGCAGGTGATTTCATTTATTTATTTTTTTATGAAAAGCGTGGTTCCACCAAGCAAAGAAAATGAAAAGGGGATTTATTTTACAAGGCGCCAGCAGAGCAAATCTTGAGGGGTTTCTGCTGCTCAGTGCCCGCGTTTCTGCCTCTCTCTCCCTTGTCGTTCCCGTTGTCCTTGGCCGATTCCCGTTTCTTGCCGGGCCGGTCGGTGATTTGGAGACGTGTTTCAAAGCCGCTCGGGATCCTCAGATCCTCTGTTGGCTTCAAGTGAGGCCGCGCGGCCCCGGCTCGGCCGCTGCTCATTGCAGGGGTGAAGGAGCCATTTGGACTTGCTGCTTTTAGCCCATGGGGCCAGACAACCCTATTCTTTAAGTATTTAAAGACTAATGCGGTAGGGTCATATGGAAACATTTTTATTAAACTGTAAAAAGCTCGGTTTGTGCTTTAGCTACTTGTAAAGCCCTATGACTCTGTTTTAAAGAGATGTAACGTATTTTACGGTTGGACCTTTGTACCCTTTTTCCCCAAGCCCCAAACCCTCCTGCTCAGCAATGGCACCCGCCGTTCCCGGGGCCCGGAGCGCAGCCGCCCTCTCCTTATCTTGACTTTGCCTCCCCGAAAAGCAGCCTGGAATTTACTGTCACTTGGCCTGTGACTAGGGAGGAGCGGGGCAGAGACGTGCAGTGCTCGAGAGATCCGTGGCTTTGCTTTTTATGAAATTTATTTAAGAAAGAAAACCACAGAGACCCAAAGCTTTCAAAATCCCTTAGTTTCCGTGACATTCCTTCTTGTTTATCTATTCAGGTTCCGATATATGAATTTACTTGCTTGTGTTTTGGGGAAAAACAGAAGGCCTTTGCTCCGGATTAACTTCTCTTCTGCCCAAGCACATGGGGGACTCGCTTCTTGTATCAGATTTATGGGGTGCTCAGCTTTACACGGTGTCCGATTGGGAAATAGTTGATGTATTTTTTTCTTTTCTTTCCCGTTTCCAAAGGCGGGCAGCGAGCGTGGGGCTTTCAGACACATTTTCCAGTGGGGCAGCTGAGGGCACAAAAAGGGGAAAAAAAAAAAGGAGAGGAAAACGGAAGAGCCACACAAAAAGCTAACTGGTTACGATGTTATAATATAGCGCAGGCTTCTATATTACTAACATTCACTATATATACCAAATAAAGTCATTCTAATACGTGGTGTATATTTTAAGTGCTTTGTTTGGCCGGAGGAGCGCGGGCTCGGAAACGCAGCGCCTTTAGGACGCTTTGGCGAGCGGCGGTTCCGGCGGCTCCGCTTTTGAGAGGCTTTTGTCTTTTTTAATCCATTTTTCTCCAAGCTCCGGAGGGGAAATGGCCCTTTCCCCGCCTCACCGGTGACTCCAGGCGCTTCCCCGACCCGCTCGAGCCGCCCTGCGCGGAGCCGCCGGGACCGCGGGAAGAGGGATGCGGGAGGCTCCGTGTCCGGCTATGCAAACTCTTCCAGACCCGGCCGAGGGGCTGCGGGGCCCCTCGCGCCCGGCCTTTGTAGTTCCCGTCGGGACTTTGTATAATTCACTGAGATTCCCTTTTTTTAATTTTTTCTAAATATATATATATATATATATAATGTGTGTGCGTGCGCGTGGGGGTGTGTGTATATATCTATATATATATACAGAGCTAGATTCAAAGGAATAACTCCATTAGAGATGACAAACCGATACGTTTAGTCTCCATAGAAGTCTTGCGACTCATGTTTTCTCAAAGCGTTCATATAGCCTGACCAGCGCTGTTCACCCAGTTTCTCTGTTCTCTCTTTTTCTAATATAAAAATGTGCCACAAACACGAGGAGCTTTGGAAGCCCCGCGATGCTGATGCCAGCCCTGGCGCGAGTGCCTCCCGGCTCCGATCTGGCCCGGATCGGCCTTGGCCTTGTTGGCGTTAGGAGGCTCTTTACCATTAAAGATAAAGATTAATTAGATTCTTGCGTCTTCTGCTGTCAACTTTCTGTTTTCAAATGCATCTTGTTAAAAATGATGAATTTCATGTATTTTTATATATTATTTCCCTTATGGGGTGGGGTAAATTTTAAGGTCGTCATTATCTAGAGTTATGGAATGGTTTGGGGGGGGATGGAGAGGGGGGTGCCTGTACTGAACATTTGCAAAGTGACTCTCGATTTTGTTACTGAAGAGCCGGGACTGCAAAAGGAAAATCTCATACGAAAAAGCCACCTCCCCCTTCGCCTTAGGTCCCGGTTTGTTTTGCATCTCGGATTATGCCTTTAAATACCCCGTGTTTCCAAAGTGAGAGCTGCGTTCGGTTGGCTGCGTCTCCGCGGGGGGCACCGGTGGCTTTGGGGGACGATCCTGGTTGTCCCCTCTGACACCCCCTCCCACGGCCGTCCCTGCTGCGGCTGCCCCCGAACGCTCCCGATTTTGCACATCGCCCTTTAGGAAAGAAACTCCATGAAAATGCAAAAACTGGAATTTTTTGCAATATTATTAAAGATATTCTTATTTTTTAGCTCATTCTGTGACATGTGCAACTCCTAAGAAAGCCATACGGCATGGTTCTTTTTATTTGTAGATTCTCTAATGTGTTTGAATTTCTGCCTTTTTGGGGGGACATTCTGCATAGTAAGAGTGCTGTGTGTATGCTTTCATATATATTTATTTTTCAACGTGCTTTAAACCTGTCTATGAAAATAAAACAGAACGAACGAACACGCGGCCAGAGGCGGTTCCTGCCCGCGGGGCCCCGCTCGGCGCTGCCGCGGGAGGGAGGGCCGGGGGCGCCACCCAGCGGCCGCCCGCGGAGCCGCAGCGCGGGCCCCGCTCCCTGCTCGCGCCGCTCCTGCTCCCCTTTCCCTCCGCTCCTTTTTCCTTTCCTCTTCTCTTTTCCCTTTTCCTTTCCTTTTTTCCCCTCTCCTTTTCCCCCTCTCCTTTTCCCCCTCTCCTTTTTCCCCCTCTCCTTTTCCCCCTCTCCTTTTCCCCCTCTCCTTTTTCCCCCTCTCCTTTTTCCCCTCTCCTTTTTCCCCTCTCCTTTTTCCCCTCTCCTTTTTCCCCTCTCCTTTTTCCCCTCTCCTTTTTCCCCCTCTCCTTTTTCCCCCTCTCCTTTTTCCCCTCTCCTTTTTCCCCCTCTCCTTTTTCCCCCTCTCCTTTTTCCCCTCTCCTTTTTCCCCCTCTCCTTTTTCCCCTCTCCTTTTTCCCCTCTCCTTTTTCCCCCTCTCCTTTTTCCCCCTCTCCTTTTTCCCCCTCTCCTTTTCCCCCTCTCCTTTTCCCCCTCTCCTTTTTCCCCCCTCTCCTTTTTCCCCCCTCTCCTTTTTCCCCCTCTCCTTTTTTCCCCCTCTCCTTTTTCCCTTCTCCCTTGTGCTCTTTTCCCTTTCCTTCTTTTTCCTTTCCCTCTTTTTTCCACATTTTTTCCTCCCCCTCTTTTTTCTTTTTTCCCCCCTTTCCCCTCTCTCCCCTTCCCCACCTTTTCATGCAGTTTTTACCAGAGCTGCCAGCGCAGGCACCTTGTGCAGCTGGTTGGGGAGGGCAGCCCTGGCCTCTCTCCTTCCTCCTCCAGCCCCAGCACCCCCAGGGGGGCAGTTTGGGGCCCTGGTGCTCAGGGCTAAGGGACAGGAGGGGCAATTGGGGTTGGGTTATGCAGGAAACGACCCCTCCTCAATCCCCTCCCTGCAGCACCGACAAAGCCAGCAGGCCCAGGGGGAGCCCATCCTGCCTGAGCCACTGAGCCCCACTTTAATAATAATAATAATAATAATGACAAAGGTAATGTAAAAAAGAAAAACACTTTTTATTTTTCTCCTGGATGTGACAAATCCAGCCTTCCCGCAGGCGGCTGCCCCCAACCCGCGGCGCTGCCCGATGCCGCAGCGGGGGGACAGGCTCTGTCCCCAGCCCCAGCGCTGGTCCCATCCCTGGGAGGGGAGTATTTAAAAATACGACTTTTCATATATTTTATTTAAAAAATAAAAACACACAAAAAGAGAAAAAAAAAAAAGAAGAAAAAAAAAAGAGAAAAACCTCTTTGTGCAGTTTGGCTTAGTGCAAATGGGCGCGTTGCTGCAGGCACTTGGCGGAGCACGGCCCCGGCGGGAGCCACGCTCCTCGCGTACAAAATTCGAGAGAACGATGATACAAAGAGTAAAAACCCACCCCGGGGAGGGGGAACGGGGCGCCCCGGACGCCTGGGCCCCCGGCAGGAGGGAGGTCCTGGGTGCAGTGTCTTCCAGCCGGCACAGCCTGGAGCCCCGGGCTGGGAGGGACCGTAGTGATGGAGAGGGATGAGGGGAGGAATTTAGCTTATTTTTAAAGGGAAGGGGAAAGGGGGGGTCTCCATGGCGGGGGTGTGCATAAAGCTCCGGGGCGCAGGGCGGGCGGCCCCGGCACGTGCCCCCCCCCCCAGCCCGTCCGGCCGCCGATTCCTGAGTCCAGCGCAGGGCCGGGGGGGCCGCGGCCGGCGAGGGGGGCGCGAAGGCACCTGAAGTGCAAAATGTGCAAGAAGGGGCCGGGGGGCTCAGTCGACGAAGCGCTGGCAGGCCTTCTTCCAGCGGCACGCCGTGCACCACAGCTCCCGGTTCTCCATGCCGTACACCTTGCGGCACTTCTTGGCGTCGCCGCGCGGCTTCCTGGCGGGACAGGGCACGGGCTCGGGGGGTGCACGGCGAGGATGGGCCCGCGGCATCCCGGGAGACTCTTCCCGGGAGAAGGGCAAGGGAGGGCCTGGCCCAGCCCAGCAGCATCCCGGGAGGCCTCTCCCAGGAGCAGCCCGATGGGGTGGGATGGGAGGGTCCAATCCTGGGAGACGTCTCCCAGGAGGAACCCAGTGGGATAGATGGGATGGAGTAGGATGGAGTGAGAGGGGGTGGCATAGGATGGGGAGGTCCAGCCCTGGAACACCTTAGGAAACCCATCCCAGGAGCAACCCGGCAGGATGGAATGCAATGGGATGGGATGGAGCGGGATGGGATGGGGTGGTCCAGCCCTGCAGCTCCCTTGGAGACAGCTCCTAGGAGTATCCCGATGGGATGCACTAGGATGGGATGGGACAGGATAGTGCACCCCTGGGAAACCCCTCCCAAGCGCATCCCGTTGGGCCGGGCCGGTCCAGGCGGCAGCTCACCTGGTGGCAGCGGGCGGCTTGGGCAGCGCCGGGGCGAGCGCCACGTGCATCTTCACCACCGGCACCGGCGGCAGCGGCAGCCGCTTGTCCCCGACGGCGACGGGCCGCAGCGGAGCGGGGCAGCCCTGCGGGACGGGGGACCCTGTGTGAGCCCCGCGCCGGCCCCGGGAGCGCGGGGACGTGGCGCCGCGGGGACGCACCTGGTACGCGTGGTCCGTGTGCACGTGGCACAGGGCGCCGGGCGCCGAGCGGCTCAGCGGCGGCGGCGGCTCCGGGGCGGCCGGCGGCACCGCGGGGCCCGGCGGCGCCTCCAGCACCGGGAAGGCCGGTGGCACCGAGGACGTGGGGGACACGGGCGTCAGGCTGGAGAGCCCATCCGTGAGCGAGTCCACGTTGACGTCCAGCTCCGTGTAGTAGAAATCCTCCTCGCCGTCGCTCTGCTCCACGTCCGCTTTCCGCCTGCGGGACGCAGCGGGCTCGGAGCGGCGCTTCCCACCGGGAAAGCGGGAGGCCCCGAAGGCGGGTGGGCCACAGGCCGCCCCCAGACAACGCTTACCCCAGGTGCACGGTCCGGATGTGCTTCTGCATCCCTGAGGAGCTGCTCAGCACCTTGCCGCAGCTCTTCCACAAGCACTTGAACATCACCTTGGTGGAGTTCTGTGCACGGGCGGTCAGGCCGCCCGCCCGGCAGCCCTGTCCCCACCGCCAGCCCCGCTCCTGTCCCCATCATCATCCCCATTCCTGACCCCACCGCCAGCCCTGTTCCTGACCCCATCATCATCCCCACTCCCAACCCCATCATCATCCCCGTTCCTGACCCCACCTCCAGCCCCGGTCCTGTCCCCACCGCCAGCCCCTTCACCCTTCCCATCTCAAGCCCTGTCCCTGTGCCTATCCCCAACCTTATCCCCATTCCCACCCTATCGCCATCCCCATTTCTGTCCTCAAAACCATTCTAATCCCTGTCTCCAGTCTTATCCCCTTCCTGTCCCCAACCGCATCCCAACCCCATCCCCATCTCATCCCAGTTCCTATCCCAAATCCATCCTCACTGCCTCCAACCTAACACCATCCTGTCCCATCCGGTTCCCATCCCCATTCCAGTGCTCTCCCCATCCCCATCCCAGCCCTCTCTCAGGTCCCATCCCAGTTCCCATCCCAAACCCACCCCTCTGCACCCCAATCTCATCCCATCCCAATCTCACCCACACTCATCCCAATTCCCATCCCCACCCCGTCCCCCTTCCCCACCCAACGCCGTCCCCATCCCATCCCCACGCTCTCACCTTCCTCTTCCTGGGCACGGGCTCCCCGAAGACGAAGTGGGCGCCGTGGGGCTCGTCGGGGGCCGTGCGGGCGGCAGGCGGCAGCGGCGGGGACGGCGTGGCCGGGCTGGAGCGGCCGCTCGCCGCCTCCCAGCTCCACTCGCCGCTCGTGTTGCTGCTGCTGCTGCAGCTGGACGACATGGCGGGCGCCTCGGGCCAGGCGTCGCCGCCGGGCTCCGCGGGCGCCGGGTCAGCGCGGGCGCCGCCGCCGTCACCGCGGGCGCCGGGCGGGGGGCCCAGCACGAGGGGGCTGCTCGAGAGGCTGGTGAGCACCGCGGCCGCCATCACCTCGTCCAGGCCCGCCTGGCCCGAGAGCTTCCTGCGGGGACACGGGGACAGCGTCAGGGCGGCCGTCAACGTCCCCAGTGCCGTCCCCGGGGCAGCCGGGAACCCCCCACCCAGGGCTGCATCCCGAGGAAGAGCCAACGGGGAGGAAGAGCGAAGCAGCCCCTTGTTCCCGCTCCATCTCCCAGCCGAGGCGGAGGGCTCCACGCGCCGGCGCTCCCGGGAAGGGCATTGGGGCGCTCGGGCGTTGGGAAGAGGAGGCGGCGGCGCCCCGAGATGCTGCACGGAGCCGGCGCTGGCTGCAGCGGGCGCCGCGGTGCCGCCGCGGGCACGTGCATCCTGCCGCCAGCACCCGCGCTGCCGCTCGGCGCGGGCCCAGCGACTTCCTCGAGTGGAAAAAAAGCGATAAAATAAACCAAAAACAAGACCAAAGAAAAAGCGAGCGGTGCCAGGGGCCATTTTGCAAGGGCGGCCCAAAGCGCGGGCCTGCGAGCGGCGTCTGCGCCGCTCCAGGAAGGAAGCGCCGCGGCGGGGCCGTCCCGGCGGAGCGCTCCGGCCGGGAGCCCGCGCGGAGCACGGAGCCGGGCTGGACGGCCCCGCGGCCCGAGCCCACGGGCGGCCGAGCCAGGCGGGCGCCGGTGCCCAGTGCGACGGCCACCGTCACGCAGGGACAGAGGCGAGGGGGGTTCTGCACCGCAGGGTGCAGAAAGGGCACAAAAAAGGGGGTGTTTTGGCCTCCTGGTCTCTGCAAGGGAAGTTATTTAAATATATACATATAAAATACATAATAATCAAAAAGAGACCCTAAACACAGCAGACCCTTCCGAGGCACGAGGTCAGAGCTCTGATTTCATCAGCCCAGTCAGGGACAGAGCAAGGGGTTATGGAAATGGGGGTCCCCACAGAGCCGGGACGATGGCAGGTCCCGTCGGAGCCCGTGCCGGGCGGGATGGCGGCCGCGATTTTGCAAGAGCCGGGCAGGAGGCAGGACCGGCCCGGGGGGACGACCCGCTGCGGTTAAGGAAGCGCCGCGGCCGCTCCCCGCCTGGAGACGAATCCCTCCTTAAGCGTCTCCGCTGCGGCCGCTCGCACGGGTTTTCCAGGCAGCATCGGCTCCCGCTGCCCACAGCCCGGGAAGGGCTCCCGGCCGGCAGCTCCGGCGCTCGGCAGCTGCTTCACCGGCTCCAGAGATGCTCCCTGGAGCTCCGGAGATGCTCGTTGGCCATTTACACCCACCCAGCGCCCGCGCAGTAGGGAACACCCCATGGGGTAAGGGAAACCCTCTGGCTTGGGGAAAAAAGCGGATTGGGGGCTTGCACCTCCCAGGCTGGCCAGGAGGGAGGTGGGAGCCGGTGCCGGCCCTGGAGCATCCACTGCTTGTGCCAGCAGCCAGGGCAGCGCCGGCCGGGCCGCTCGCTCGGGACTCCTGCCTGCAGCCGGCGAGCCCGGCGCTCCAGCCCGTTGTCCAAAGTCCTCCTCTTTCACCCAGAAAGGGCGAGGGGGAAAATGCCCTTATCCAGCAGCACGAGCAGGGCGAGGAGCAGGGATGCCGGGCTCCAACAGCGCTGCTGCATACGCGGCTGCGGCACCTGGGCATCCCGGCGAGGCGCTGGGCGCGCAGCCGCCCCCGGACAGGGTTATTTTTATCCCGGGGCTCCCGAGCACGGAGCGCGGCGGGGCCGGGCGGCCCCTGCGCCAGAGCACGCGCCGCGCCGGGCTCGTGTTTCCCGGCGGGAGCAGCTGCCGTGGGCAGGGAGCGCAGCCAGGAGCCGCCGCAGCCCTCGCCGTCCCCGCTCCCCGCGGCTCCGCGCTCCTACCTGTGCCGGGGCACGGGGATGTAGGCGGAGTGCAGCGCCAGGCGCTGCTCCGAGCCGGCGTCCAGCAGCCGCAGCGTCGCCTCGTGCTCCGCGCGCGGCCGCGGCCCCGCGTCGGCCGCCTCCGCCTCGGCCGGGTGCTCGCAGCGGAGAGGGCTCTGCGGAGACACGGAGCCCGCGGCGTGAGCGGACGCGGCCCGAGGGTGCCCAAAGCCACGGGCAGCGTCGCCCGTGTCCCCCGCCGGCGCTGAGCCCCGACGCGGTGCAGCCCAGGCAAGGCTGGGGGAATCGTGCTGGGAGCAAACGGGGATCGCGCGGGGCGATCCGGCGGGAATCTCCCTAACGCTCTGCTAGGGGAGCGACTCGGTGCCATCCTGCAGGGCACCCGGGGGCTCCCTGTGCGGAAGATCCCCCAGGGCAGCACCGGGATCCGGCCTGATCCCCCGGAGCTCGGTGGAGCGGGGAGCAGGGTCGGTGCCGTCCTGCTGGGGCAGCTGCAGGCACCAGCACCCGCTGGATCCTCCTGCAGGCAGATCCCATGTGCTCCCCTCGGGCTGGGATCCAACACGGATCCACCAGGAGATCCGCAGAGCGGGAAGCAGCCAAGCCAGCTGCTCCGGGACAGCAGCACTCCCTGGCCAAGCGGCATCACCAAGCGGATCCCTCTCCAAGGAGATCCGGGGCTGAGCAGCCAGGGCTTGGATCAGGCGGGATCCCTTGGCAAAGCGAGGAGCAGACGGGGATGTTCTCTCGCCTGCGCCTGGACAGTGGTGTCCCTTGGCTGTCAGCACTGCCAGATCCCTCTGCAGGTGGATCCCAAGCAGATCCCTTGGAGCTGGTTTGGAGCAGCAAGGATTCCCAAAGCTTCGCAGGGCAGAAAGCGGACGGAGGTGCCCTGAGACAGCAGCACTCGCTCCCCCCGCAGCAGTTCCATGCGGATCCCCCTCCAGCAGATCCCAAGCGGATCTCCAAGGGCTCTGCAAGGAGCTCCATGACAGCAGTGCTCACTGGCGGGCTGCCAGCATGGAGCAGATCCCAGGCAGATCCTCAAGGGTTGGGATCCCGCAGGGATCCCATGGAGCTCTGCGGAGCAGCAGTGTCCACGGGCTGGCTGCCAGCATGGAGCAGATCCTCAGCGGATCCGCAGGGACTGCCCAAGAGCTCTCTGCGAGCAGCAGGATGCGGGCAGTAATGGAGCGGATCCCTGGAAGGGAAGATCCCCCCGGTGGAGCTGGAATCCTGCAGGGATCGCCCAGGCTTTGCGGATCGGAGAGCAGCCGGGGCCGCTGAGCGCAGAGCCAGCGCCGAGCGGCGCCTCCCGCGGGCAGATCCCGAGCGGATCCCGGGGGAGGATCCCGCACGGATCCCGCCAGCACTTCCCGGGGCGGCTCCACGTGCCGGCTCCCGCGCGCCGGGAGCGGATCCCGGCGGGAACATCCCGATCCCGCGGCGGGGCCGCAGCCCCCGGGCCCGCGCGGGGCCCTCCCCGCCGCCCGCCCCTCCCGGTGCGGCCCCAACCGGGGCGGGGGGGGGGGGGGGTGCGGGAGCCCGGAGGGGGGGGACACCGGGTGTCCCCACCCCCCCGGCCCGGTTCCCGCCCCCGCCGCGCCCCCCGCCGCCGCGTCCCTCCGAAGTTTCGCCCCATGAGGCGCCATCTTAGCGGCGGGGAAACTTTGCGGCGGCCGCGGCCGGTGCCGCTGTCAGCTGAGCTGTCACCGCCCCCCCCGCCGCCGCCGCCGCCGCCGCCCGGTACCTTGGGGGCCTCGCGGGCGCCGCCGGGCTCGGCCGCCGCCGGCTCGTGGCGGCCGCGGCGCCGCCGCCGCCGCGCGTCCTCAACCAGCACCGTGTAGACGGCGTTGGCGCCCGGCTTGCCGGCGGGCAGCACCACGCCGCCGCCCGCCGCCGCCGCCGGGCCGCACTCGGGGCAGCCCGTGAGACCGGGCGGCGGCGAGACCGGGCGGGGCGCGGCGCGCTTGGGCAGCCGCTTGGGCTCCATGCGGCGGCGGCGGCCCGGGCCGGGCCCCGCTCCGGGCTGCGCGGCGCTGCCCGGTGTCGGCGGCGCGGGCCGGGCCGGGCCACGCCCCCCCCGCGCCGCCACCGCCGCCGCCGCCGCCGCCCCCGCGCGCGCGCGGGGAGGGGGGCGGGAGGAGGGGGCGGGGGGCGCGCGAGCCGCCGCCGCTCCCCATTGGCCGCCGCGCGCTATCAACATTCCGAAACGGAGCGCGCCGCCGCCGCCCATTGGCCGAGGCGCGCTGCCAATCAGCGCCCGGCGCCACGCCCCCTGCCTCCCTCCCCGCGCGCGCCGCCACGCGCCACGCCCCCCTCTCCCCCCCCGCCGCGCCCCGGCCTGAGGGACCGGCGCCGCCGCCGCCATCTTCGCGCCGCCGCCCCCTCCCCTCGCACCGGGCCCGCGACCCCCCCTCCCGTCTCCACCGACCGCCACCGGGTGCCGAAAAGTCCCCCGCCCCCTCCCCAAAGTTGCTGCTCCGCCATAAGTTACAGAGGTCCCGAAATGGTGCCCCCCGCGCCCCGCTCCGTTACACGGCTGCCCCCCGCTCCGGAGGCGGTTAAAACGTTCCCCCTAGGTTATAATCCCACCCCCGGCCTTACAAGGGGGGCTGTAACTCCACAGCCCCCAGCAAGAGTCAATACCCCCCCGTAAGTTGTATCCCCGCAGTGTTAGAGGGTCCCCCATATGATTTAGGGCCCCATCAAGTTACATGGCTGCCCCATAAGTTGTAGGAGGGCCCCCAAAGTTGTAGATTTCTCTCAAATGTTACCAGGCTTTCCCCTAACATTATAGGTTTCCTTAGTACTTATATAAAAGCTATAAGAACCCCCAAAATGTTACAGGGCTCCCCTACAGAATGTAGGTTTCCTTCAAACAAGTAGGGCTCCCCAAAAGTTAAAAGGCTCCTCCTAAAGCCATGTGCCTACAAGGCTCCATGAAAGTTATAGGACCCCCTATAAACTATAGGGTCCCCTGAATGTTACGGTGCTCTCCCCAAAGTTACAGAGTCCCTGGAAAAGGCAGAGGTGATGCTGATTCATGTAGGGCTCCCCCAAACGGTATAGGGATTGCCCTCGGGTTATAGCACCCCATAAATTATAGGGCTCTCCCCAAATTGATAAGGCTCCCCCCAAAAGTTATAGGGTGTCTCCTAAATTTATAGGGGTCTCCAATACTGACAGAGCCCTGAATAAGTTATGGAGCCTCTCCAAAAGTTATAGCTCCCCCAAATCTTAGGTATCTCCCCAAAGTTATCAGCCCCCCTAAAGTTATCAACCCCCTTTAAAGGTTATAGATCCCTCCCCAAAGTTAAACCTCTTCCCCTATATGCTATAGGCACTCGTCCATATGTTCCAGCGCTCCTAAAGTTATAAGGCTCCCTGAAAGCTGCAAGACTCCCAGAAACCTATGAGACTGCCCCCAAAGTTACTGTCCCCCCCCCAGCTATAGGGCCCCCCTACTTACAGGTCCCTAAAAAAGTGATAGCCCCCCCCCCCAGCACCTATAGGGCTCCAAAAGCTGCAGCTCCCCCCAAAACCCCCAAAAGTAAAAGCTCCCCCCAAGGGGAGGGAGCATGGAGGACACGGGGGGACATGGGGGGACATGGGGGGACATGGGGGGCTGCCTGGGGGCAGGGAGGGTTCCCCCAGGGCCGCCCCGTCCTGTTCCCGCGGCTGCCCCCGGGCAGCGGTTGGCAGCGCGCGGAGCCCGTTGGGC
This sequence comes from Tinamus guttatus, assembly GCF_059628265.1. NCBI lineage: Eukaryota > Metazoa > Chordata > Aves > Tinamiformes > Tinamidae > Tinamus > Tinamus guttatus. The sequence continues at coordinate 291,011 of NW_028288728.1, forward strand.
TGGCACGGCCGGGCACGTCCCACGGCGGGGACACCCGCGCCAGGGGACGGCCGGGAGTCGCGGATGGCGGCTCCACACGGATGCGGGATGCTGCGGCCGGTCCCGGCGCCGAGGAGGGAGGCAGGGTCCGGACACCGTGTCCTGCACGTGCGGAGCAGCATCCCGGGAGGGCATCCCTGCCACCCCGAGGGCTGCCCTTTCGCAGGGAGCTGGAGACAGGCTGGCCCTTGGAGGTGCCACATTTCCCTCCCATTCCCGCTGCTGGGAAGGTGTTTCCAGCAGCTCCGGGTGCTGGCGGCAGCAGGGCAGCGCGTCCCTGGCGGATGCACCCGGAGGAGTCTCCCAGGCTGTGCAGAGCAGAGCTGCTCAGCCAAATAACCCAGGTGTCCCCTGCCGTCCTCTTCCCCGTGTGGCTGCAGGTGCCACCCCGGTGCTGATGGAACAGCATGGAATGAGCTTGGAGCCCCTGGGAAAAGGGGTCCTGGATCAGCAGGCTGTGCTTGGGAGCGCTGTGGAAGACGCAGGAGGAGGAGGAGTGCGGATGCAGCATCCTTCATCCCTGGCGCCTCCGTCCCAACGGCCATGGGGCTGCTCCAACCCCTCTCCCCATCCCTCCTCCGTTCTCCGTATCCCGCTGCCCCACGGCCCGTGGGGACGCAGAGGAAGGAGGCGGCCACTGAGCCCGGGGACCTTCCACCCTCCCGGGCAGCGTAAGGGGAGCGGGTGCCCGCGGCGCCCTCGTTAGCGCAGCCCCAAAGGAGCTAACGAGGGAGCAGGTCCCCAGCAGCGCCTCTCCGGCCCCCGGAACGCTCCTCACCGGAGCAAGTCCGGGCTCTATCATGGAGGCCCTGCGTGCTGGCTGCCCCCCGGCTCGTTTAATCTTTAACGCCGAAATGCTGAGCTGGCGTCTTTAATCCATTTAAATATTATGCAACTCCCGCGGCCGCCGTCCCGCCGCGTTGCACAACAGCCCCAGGGCCCCGGCCACCGCGCGGGGCTTGGGGCTCCCTCCTGGCTCCTGCATCGCAGCCGGACCCGGTTCCGTCCCACGGGGCGGCCCGGGGCCCACGTTGGAGCACATCCCGGGTCCCGCACTGCAGCATGGCCCAGGTGCCGCATCGCTGCGTGGCCCCGGTGCCGCATTGCTGGGTGGCCCAGGTGCTGTGACAGCGTTGGGTGGCCCAGGTCCCGCACTGCAGCATGGTCCCAGTCCTGCATGGCTGAGTGGCCGAAACGTTGTGACATTGCTGGGTGGCCCAGGTCCTGTGCTGCAGTTGGCCCACGTGTCGTGACATCGCTGGGTGACCCATGTCCCACGCTGCAGGTGGCCATGTCCCATGCTGCAGGTGACCCATGTCCCATGTTGCAGGTGACCCTGGTTCCACACTGCAGGTGGCCCATGTCCCGCACTGCAGGTGACCCTGGTTCCGCGTTGCAGGTGACCTGTGTCCCACGCCGCAGGTGACCCTGGTTCCACACTGCAGGTGGCCCATGTCCCATGTTGCAGATGACCCTGGTTCCGTGTTGCAGGTGGCCCATGTCCCGCGCTGCAGGTGACACTGGTTCCACACTGCAGGTGGCCCATGTTCTGCGCGGCAGGTGACCCAGGTCTGATGTTGCAGGTGACCTTGGTTCCATGCTGCAGGTGACCCGTGTCCCATGCTGCAGGTGACCCTGGTCCTGCACCGGCTCCTGCGCCATGGGCGGCTCTCCCAGCTCCTGCCGCTCACCAGCCGGTGGTCCCCAGGCTGGCACAGGGAGCTGGTGGCCTTGCCCATGGTGCCTGTCCCTGCCGTGTGTCCCCAGGAGGCTTCCTTGGCACCCGTACGGCATGTCTGGCATCGCAGGGACACATCCCGGAGGAGCTCCCTATGGGGACAGCTCCGTGCAGCACACACGTCCCTGCAGCCGGCTGCTCCATGCGGGGTGGGATCCATATGACTGGCACATCCTTACGGCACGCTGGTCCGTATGCAGCCATCCAGCCTGCAGCTCCCCACAGCGTGCAGCTCCATGCAGCATGCTGCTCCATACGGGAACAGCTCCTTGCACGCGCGGCTCCATACGGGAACAGCTCCTTGCACGCACGGCTCCATACGGGAGCAGCTCCGTGCCGGCAGGAGCAGCGTCCCGGTGGGAGCAGGTGCCGGCGGGAGCAGCCGGTGCAGACGTGGACACATCCACACGGTGCCGCTGGGCTCCCACGCGCTCCCCCTTGTGGGAATGGCGACAGGGAGGTGTGGAGGATGCCTGGGCAGAATCCCGGCCTGGGCGGCGGGAAGCAGGAGCCAGGCCATTCCGAGCGCTGCCCATTCCCGCGGCTCCAGCATGACCACCCTGCCCTCCAGCCACACAGCCAGGTGCCAAGGCGATGCCAGGGAGAGGTTTTCCATGCCTCCAGTGTCCCCTCAGCAGGGGCCAGGCTAATTCCCTGATCCATGTGCCGGGAGCATCCGTGCAACAGGAGCATCCGTGTGCTGGAATCATCCATCCACATGAGTTTATTCCATGCCCGGCTCCACATCCCTGGCATAGCTGTGCCACCCGTCCCCGCGGGGGCGATCCCTGCCCACAGGGGGTCAGATCCAGCGGACATGGGAGATCCCCCCCGCACACAGAGCGTTTCCGTGTGTTGGCTCCCCTGGCACCCGAGCGCCCTGACACGGGTGGGTGGGGACGGGCCAAAGCAGCTTGAAAGGAAAAAAAAATAGTATGGAAAAGAAATATATATATATATATATATATATATATATATATATATGGGAAAGGAGAGGTAGGGAGTGTACTACCCCTTCCCTAAATCCCTATGCTCTCCATTCCCGCTGATCCAGCAGACTGCAGGGCTATGGGGATGCAATGCCGCAGGGATGCAGCTCCACGGGGATGCAGCTCCATGGGGATGCACCACTGCAGTGATGCAGCTCCACGGGGATGCAGCTCCATGGGGATGCAGCTCCATGGGGATGCAGCACTCCAGGGATGCAGCTCCATGGGGATGCACCACTGCAGTGATGCAGCTCCATGGGGATGCAGCTCCATGGGGACGCCGCGGCGCGCTGCAGCTAGAGGTTGGTGATGTAGACGTGCAGCCCGTTGGGAGCCGCGCGGGCGCCGCCGCGCGCGGGGCCGACGCTCTCGTACAGGTTCTCGGCGGGCCGGGGCTGCGGCGGCGCCTCCCTGCCCGCGTCGCGGCCTCTCCTCCAGCCCACGTCCACGGCCTCGTAGTGCGGCTCGGCGCCCACGCAGGCGTAGCAGGGCTCCAGCGCGGGCTCTGGCGCGGCCCGCGCGGGCTGCGCGGCCCCCGGCGCCTTCCCCCGGCCGCCCTTGCACACAGTCGAGTACATGTCCTCCACCTGCAAGGGGAGGCAGTGAGCGGCCCCAGCCCGTCACCCACCTCGGGCCACACAGTCACGATCGTCACGGTTGGAAAAGGCCTTTGAGAGCGTCGAGGCCAGCCATGGACTCAACGCCATCCTGCTACACCGCGTCCCTGAGCGCCTCATCCATCCCTGCCGGGGACGGTGACTCCACCACTTCCCCAGGCAGCCTTGACCACTCTTTCCATGCAGAAATTCTCCCTGATATCCAACCCAAACCTCCCCCGGCAACGTGAGGCCATTTCCCCTTGTCCCATCAAGCGTCACGCCGGGCGCTCGCCCCTCACCTTGGCGCGGGGCGCCGGGGCCGGCCCGTCGCGCGGCGCCGCTCTCGGGGCCTTGCGCACGCACGCGTAGTCGGCGTCGGGCGCGGGGGGCGCGGGGCGGCGCGCGGCGCCCGCGGGCAGGTTGTCGTAGGGCTGCTCGGGGGCGCGCGGGGGCCGCGGCAGCTCGCGGTGCGGCAGCTCCGCGCCCGCCGTGCCCGGCGCCCGCAGCACCTCCACGCTGGCCGGCCGCAGACCTGCGGGACAGGGGGTGCTGGGGGTGGCCGCGGCGGTGCCGCGCTCCCGCGGGGATGCACGGGGGCCCGCCGGGATGCGGGGGGTGTCCCGTGACGGTCACTCACTCTGCTCCCGGGGCTGGATGCGGCAGAGCTCGTGCAGCCTCGTGTCGGACTTGCTGAGCGAGCGCAGCTGCGTTTGCCGCAGCAGGGCCTGCGGGCGGCGGGTTGTGGGCGCCGGGCTCCCCACGTGGGTCGTGGGCCCATCCCGGTGCCCCCCAGGGCCCCCCAACCCTCCCCGGTGCCCCCTTACCTTGTCCACCAGCCTCACCGCGTCCCCCGGTGGCTGCTTCTTCCGGGCCTTGCTGCAAGGAGACACAGGATGCTCCATGCCCCCCATAGGGATGCTCCATGCCCCCAGCAGGATACTCCATGCCCCCCATAGGGATGCCCCATGCCTCAGTGGGGTGCTCCATACCCCCCATTGGGATGCTCCTAGAGCCAGTAGGATGCTCCATGCCCCCCCATTGGGATGCTCCGAGCCCCAGCGGGATGTTATGTACCCCAGCAGGATGCTCCATGTCCCCCATAGGGATGCTCTGTTCCCCAGCAGGATACTCCATGCCCCCCATCGGGATGCTCCGAGCCCCAGCGGGTCCCAGCTCTCCCGGTGCAGTGTCCCCCGGGAGCAGAAGCCAAGCAGGGAGCGGGGATGGGGCGCGCGGCGGGACGAGCCGGGCCGCGGGGCCGGGGGGCTCCTACCGTCTGCAGGCAGCGCACAGGGCGCCCAGGTAGAGCAGGGCGCCCAGCAGGGCCAGGGGGGCCGCGGGCGGCAGCCGCGGGGGTCCCGGCCGCCCCTCGCCCCGCGCCGCCGCCATGGCCAGCTGCGTCCGGACCTGCGGACACCGGAGCGAGTCGGGCACCGCTCGAGCCGCTCGTCCCGGCCTCCCGTGCCATTATCCTGCTCAGCCTCGCGGCTCCACCGCGGGAAAGGAGCTGCTGCCTGCGGCCCTGATGCAACCCCCGGGACCGCCGCCTGTCCCCATGGGGTCCCCGTCCCTGAGGGTTTCTTCAAGGAGAGGGAGGGACGCGTGGGGACGCGCCAGCCCCGCAGGCAGAGCCGGGAGGACGTGCGGAGATGGTCGCAACAGCCCGGCCGGCAGCCGCTTCTCCTCGCGCCTCCCTGGGGCTCTGCAGGCCCTGGGGCTTGCGGGAGGAACCAGAGCCCCGCGTGCCACAGGAGCGGGCAGCCGCCCCGGCCCCGTCTCCGTCCTCCTCCCTTGCTCCGCAGCAGAGCCGGGGCCATCTTCCTAATGGGCCTGGCCCTGCTGGCAGGGCGGCAGCTCCGGGTCCTGCCTGCAGCGGAGCGTGCAGCTGCACGGAGCGGGCGCAGGGCTTGCAGATGCATCAAGCTAGCACGGGGGCACTGAACCGGCGCGGGCGCACAGAGCTGGCGTGGGCGCAACCGCTGCGGATGCACCGAGCGAGCACGGGTGCATGCAGCTGCTGCAGATGCACCCCTGCAGCAATGGTGCAGCAAGCCCTTGGCATTGCCACCGTGCAGCTGGGTGCACCGAGCTGTTGTGGTCGCACCGAGCTGCAGTAAATCCAGGGCAAGAGGAGCAGAGGAGCCAAGCAGGGACAACAGCGGCAGCTTCGCCCTGAGCCTTGCAGGCAGCACTCAGTGCTCAGCCCTTAGCCTCCGGAAAAGCTGGGGCATGACTAAACCCCTTGTGCGGAAAATGTCTCAATCCAAAGTTTTCCCCGTGCAGCCAACAGTGAGACAGAGGCAGTTTGCAGCCTGGTGAACACGGGAGCACAACACGGCTCCAGGTAGATGCCGTAACCGCGCCAGACAAGGTGGCCGTGTCCTAATGGCAAATATCCTACGGAACCACAGCAGGAAACCGGCTCTAGCCCCAACCTGCCTCGCGTGGCCCTCGCACGACAACCAGGACCCGTGGGGACAGCGCGGGGACTTCCCTGCCCCAGCTCCGGCTGTTGAACCTCCTCTGCGCGTTGAGAGCGGGTTCCTGCACGGGGGCCCCATGCCCAGATGCGCAGCCCAGCGTCCCCCCAGCCGGGCTCCTGTCCCTCCCGCTGCAGCATCGGGAGCGGGGAAGGACCCCGGGAAGGAGGAGAGTGGGGAGGTGTCATCCACCCCGTGGTGGAGGGAGGGATGGAGGGAGGGATGGAAGGAGGGATAGATCAATCTTGCTCTTCTCCCCTCCGCGTGCCCTCCAGCGCTCTCAGCCCATCGTCACCCAACCCCGGAGCCGCCTTTGCTCACCCGCCGCACTGGTTTACCGGAGAATTTCCCACACCTTTGGGTCCTTCCCTGCTGCCAGAGTCCCCGCAGAGCAATTATTTCAGTGTGGAATCAGAGACGGCTTTAAGGGACTAACCAGGCCGGGCAGACTGGCTTAGATCAGAGATGGCTTCTCCCTTCGAGGGCGCTTTAATTAGCGCCGCTTTTCCGCCTGAGCATTCGCTAATTATCCGGATCACCCCAACGCAGGCGGCTGCTGGAGACCCAAACCCAGCGCGCGGCTGAATTTGCTCCAGATCACTAAAACGGAGCCAGTTCAGCCAAGTCACGCGGTCGAGGCTTGCAAGGTTGAGTTTTAAACAGACTGAAACGTGCAAATGAGCTTCCTGCCCGCGGCGCCGCCGCCCTGGGCGCCTCTCCGGGGCCGGAGGCGCCGGCTCCGCGAGCCGCGACGGCCCCGCGCACGGAGCCGCTTTCATGGGCTCTGCGACTCGGCAGCTTTCGAAAGTCCCTCTAACAACAACAAAAAACCCTAAAACGTCTTCGTTTGAACTTAATTTTTTCAGCTAGGCCCCTGACAATAAGATTGAATTTGATGTAAATTTAAGTTCCACCACTATCAATTCTGCCTGGCCTCCAATTCAGCTAAACGGGCACACAATATCCAGTGCGGAATGACAAGGAAAAACAGGCCACAAAACTGCTAAAACCACCTCGGCAGGGAAGCAGGGCAGACGCTACAGGCCGATTTCCAGCAGAAATTGTGGATGTGGCTGCAGCAGACCCGGCTTGGGCACCCTGGGGAGGTCTGCGAGTAAAGTGGCTCAAGAAGGGGAAACGACCTCTTTTTGGGGCTGGTTTTTTTCAACATTTTCTTTCTTTCTTTCTTTTTTTTTTTTTTTTTAAACAATCACAAAAACCAAAAGCCCTGTTGCAGTTACGTCAGCAAGGTTTAACCTGCCCTAAACACTAGGACGTAACCACTAAATCTTAAAAAATATTTCCAACGTGGAAGAGGAACAAGGTCTCGCTACACCTGCGTTTCGGCAGCAGGAGAAAGCTGTCTCTGAAGGGACCCATTTCGTGCTTAAACTCCGATTGAGTTTAGTTATTTAGTTTATAAAGGACCAAATACCTTTCTGAAGGCCCAAATGTCACAAAACTGGGACACTCAATGCTCGTAATGACAGGCCCCATTGCTACTCGTGCTGGACTGGCTTGTAGAGAAAACTTGCCTTAAGGTTTTGACTCTTCCGTTCCTGCTATGTGGCTTCAGTTGAGGCTGAAATTGTTTCAGCACCTTTTTTCCTTTGTGCCTTTCTGTATTTGCTGAAAACAGACCCACTTTGGCAAAAAAGTGCACATCTAAGCACCAGCAGAGGAACTGCGGGATGGTTTTTTTCGACAGAGATAAGTTGCAGCAGGGTGCAAGCTCTGGTGAGTCCTTAGCGCTGCATTTATAGAGGAACTTATAGAAAGCCGGATTCCGAAACAGGGAGTGAGGGCATTATGGACACAGGTTTCCCCTCCACCCTGAATCACCTCCTGCCACAGCACTTCTCTTGCCACGAAACCAGCAGTTATTCACAATTTCAGGTCTCCAAAAACAATGTTTCAAAGACCATAAAAAGGTATAGTCCTCCGAAATCAGTAGGTTATTTTCCCCTTTTTCTGGTGGGGACAGAAGGGTGTCCCACAAATCCGAGGCCAGCAGCGAGCTCACCAGGAGAGCAAGCAGCTCCCGCTCCACTTCCAGATCAGATCCGTGCGATCCCAGCCAAACCCGAGCGCCTTTTCCTCCTCTCTCAGCCCAGGAACTTTGGGGTGACCAACGAGTAAATCGCTCTGTGCACTGACTGGGAGTTTGGTAAATAATCCAGCGGATACTTGGACACCATGGAGGAATCCTGCCCTTCCAGCCTGACTAGCTGCAACAGCATCTCCGACACTGCTGCAACTCCACAGGGAACCTTTAAGCAGTTTCCAACCCCTAGTTTAGCTGCATATCCCCGCGTTTGCAAGGCAAGAGAACAACCACCACTTACTTAGCAGAAGCTCAAAAGCCGGCGAGCAGGAGGCGCAGCAATCCAACCATCCCCTCTTCCTTGCCGATCCCCCTGGAGAATCCGGCTCCTTTCTCCGGCAGTTTTCCCGGCGCGGGGTCCCGGAGGGTTCCGTGCGCCGCGCGCTCCGGCACCGCGCTCGCTTCCTGGCCGCTGCACCCAGCGCAGGCGGTTCCTCCCCGCCCGGCGCTGCAAACAGGCTGGGCAGGCACCGGGGGCACCTCCGCGCCTCCCCCTCCTGCCAGCGCCGCTCAGGTGCCAGCGGCAGCGCCGGCCGCGCCACGCGGACGCTGCCTCTCTAATGATGGGAGCCTGGGAAACGCAGGGAAAGAAATAAAACAATCGCTTTATTCAGCGGGATGTTCGGTGGCGCAGGCGGGACGCGGCGGCTGTTTCAACGGGGAGTTGGACAAGCAACGCTGTGGATGTTTCCACTGAGCAAAACGCAGCTCAGCCAGGACACGGGGCTCGTACGCCTCGGTGTTACAGAGTAAAAAAAGACTCCCAGTAAGGTGAGAACACAAAGCAAAACTAAAAGTCTTCTCTGCATAACGTGGCTCGCCAGGCACGGGCTGCCTCAGCAAGCGCCCGCGCCGAGTCGGGCACAGCGGGACATCGGTCCTTGTCATCGCTCAACGCCTGGACACGGGAAACAGAGTCGTTTGGAGGGAAGGGCACTCAATGAATGTTGTTAAACCCTTGAGTTCAGCCTGGTGTGTGGAGAACGCGAATGCAGAGCAACAAAACGGGAATGGGCAGTGCAGGCATGGAGCCGATGGCTGCTGCCATGGGACATGTCACCTTTCCCACCTGCCACAGAGCTGGCACGTTGGTGCCCGACGGAGCAGGACCCAAGGGCTCTCCGGCAGCAGAGTCGCTACTACAGATTTCTTGAAGACATTTCTCTTCTTGCTTCATTTTGCTGTTGCTCTGTGGTTTCTGAGCTGTGTCTGCAGTAATGCTAAATCACACATGACAACCCTGATCGTATCTCCTGCAGCCTTAGATTTTCTGATTAGCTTGGCAGTGAATCAGACAGGCTCGGCCCTTGTAAGGAAAGGAAGCCCTGCCCAGATCGACAGCTTTTTAATTTTCTCGAAAATAGATAAAAAAAGAGTAGCATGAAAAACTTTTCATTAGAAAAAAAATGACTCACAGAATAAAAGGAATGAGTTTTTTTTTTTTTTTAAACTTAAGGAAAGAAAATGCATCCTAAAGATACTGGCATGAAATTATTAACAAGTCCCACCAGGAAGAGCCTGCTGGAACCACCATCTCCTCTGGGGCATGGGCAGGCTGCCACCCCCGCAGAGCACGGCCTTCCTGCCCGAGGGCTGCTCCTGCTGCAGGGAAGGGCGCCCTGCTCGCTCGGCCTTCCTCCCGCGGAGCCCCACGCTCCTCCTCAGCGAGGGCTGCACTCACACACCCCTCCTGAGCCCTGCACTCAGCCAAGGCCCAGCCTGACCCAGGACTACATCCCGAGGTTACTATCTTCAATCTAAAGGGAACCTGTGGTCAACAAACCATCTAGGACAGGAAAACTCAAGTAATGATGGTAGAAGCGTTGAGGTTCCCCGCAGAGCTGTTCCTGGCTAGGAGGTTTGAGGCTCTCACACCCTGTCTCCTCAGTTTTGACCTGCTACTTGTGGAATAATGCAACTCTCCAGGCCAAATCAATGGTTTTGGCCATAATATGGTCTAGGGATACTGGTACAGCTGAGATTGAAGAAATATATTGCTTGAGACTGCTGGTGCTCACCTCCAAGCTGCCGTTTTCCCCCTGCTCATTGCAGCAGGGCTGCGAGGAGCTACTCTGAACAGATCCGTGAAGCCCCTCGCAGGCAGCACAGGGAGGGAGCACTCGCAGCACTCGGCTGTTGCCGCTGTCACTGGGCACAGGTACCGCTCTGCCAGAGGGTGCCTGGGACCCTGCCCCCACCTGCAAACGCTCCGTGGCTGCCGCAAGCACAAGCCACAGCTGCTGCAGGATGTGGGGCTTCAAAGCCCCTTCTCGCTGGGGCGCAGCCGGCACCGTTATCACCCCAGGAGCTGCACAATCTGACTGCAGGCACCGCCGCAGCGATAAGAGAGCAGAGAAGGGTGCAGGCGAGCAGGGAGTCACCTTTCTTGCAGCCAGGCCTTACACGACGCTCGAGCTTACGAACGCTTTCAGGGCTGGACAGAGGCTCCTTTTCCCCCCCATCCCAGGAGAGCCAAGCTCAGGAGCATCTAGTTTTGGTAAAACTGCCGCTTTTCAGCCCAGTTTCAAGCTGGACAGACTGCGGCCCAGAGGAGTGGGGTGGCTGGCCCAGGACCTGCCGAGAGGAATGAGCACTGCAGTCCGACGCCCTCCTCGGAGCCTAGAACTCAGTCATCTTCTTGTGGGTGTCTGCTTTCTTCTGCTCCCGCTGCAGACTGGCTTCCTGGGCCTGCAGCTGCCCCAGCTGCTTGTGAGCATTAGCCAGTTTCTCCTCCAGCTGCGCCGCAGCGACGCTGTGCCTGAAAGCAGAAGGTGAGAAAACAACGTCATCCCGAGCGCCAAGAGCAAAGGGCTGCTCTCATCCTGGGAGGGACCCCCTCTCCTACGGGATTGGTGCGAGCGACTGAAAACTGCCTGGTGTTCAGCACAGCCGGAGCTGGAAAACACACAGATCTTCCCAAGACACCCGTCAGCAACACAGGAGATGGGCAGGGAAGGAGTCCAGTCTGCAGAAAGCTCCTCTCCCCACAGCTTGAATTCCACCCAAAGGATCCCAGAAAAATGTGCTCATGACCAAGCTGAGGACCATATTAAAGGCTCTGTCCTCTACCTCCCCTGCCATCTCACCCAAACGTGCTTCATCTCTTGCTGCGACACCTGATTTGAAGCCCATCCCTCTCCAGAAGGGCCAGGCATGACCAGCTCCTCCTGTAGCCCAAAGAGGATTTTTTTTTTCCTACCGTCCAACGTTGCGCGCCAGAGCCTGTTGGATTCCTCTGATATCCTTCTGCGTTTGTTCAATCTTCTCCATGGTTTGGAAGAGCCGGACGCTCAGGGCCTTCTTGGTGCTTTTGCTGGCATGGTAAATCTCTTTGCTGTTCCTCTCTGGCAGCGCTGCCCCTCCAGCCTTCTCTCCGGTGCTCTTTCCCCGCAGTTTCTCATTCAAGAAGTCAAACACGTTGCGGGGAGGCTTGCGGCCGCGCGCACCGGACTGGCCCGCGCTGCTCCCCTTCCCTTGGCATTTCCTGGGTTTCCTGGCGTCCAGCCTGCCCTGCTGCTTCCTCTGGAGCACCTCTGCACACTGGTCAAGGGACTTCCCTCGAGGAAGCACTACGGCCTGCACCGGCTCCACGCGGCCCTCGGAATTCTTCCCTAAACCTGAGGGGGAGAAGCTGTGAGGAGAGGCGAAGGCCCTGACACGAAGCCACCCCCGTCACCACAAACTGCAACTGACGGTCACGAGCTCAGAACAAGCATTTGGCCTTTGAGGTACAAAGTCTTAACTACCATCAGCGTTGTTGAGGGGTGGGGAGCAAGGGCCACAGACATCTGTGATGCTTGCTATGACAAGAGGCTTCTGCAGCAGAAGATAAGTGATAAAAAGCCCAAGGCCGTTCCCTCGGCCAGACCAGTTCGTGTAGGCTCAGCCTCACGTTCTCAGCTTCTACAGCCAGGTTCTCCTTAAAACTGGTTCGGTTCCTCTGCACAAACTAGAGTTTAAAGCAAGGAGCAGACTAGTGTCCTAAAGCTCCGAGGCTTGGTACAATTTGGATAGTGAGCAGCTCGCTCAGCAGGCTTTGCAGTCTGCCTAGAGCCAGACAGTGCTTTAACACAGACATCAGAAGCTTCGTAGATCAGCTCCCTTCTACCTAAAGCCTTTGAACACACAACAGTTCTCACGGCTTTAATCATGAGCTTGACCATGGCTCTAAATGTGGCTATTTTTTGCTATTGCCATACAGGTGCATACATGTGCCTCTATTTAGATGAAATAACCCCTCTCACTTTCTAGCACTTCCACATACGTGTGATTCATCACACAGTCCTGGCCTCATCCAACAGACCCTTCAGCAAAGGACCTTTAGCCTCATGCAAAATCTTGTTCTTTGCAACCAGCCCCTGGGATTGATCATGAAGACTAAGGTTGCAAGGTAGGCAAAGAAATAATAAATAAAATAAATAAACCCTCACACCACCTGGCTCACCTTCTCCCCTTACCTTTTCCAAACTCGTATCCCATCCGAACGAGCAGCTTGGAGCCAATGCCACGAGTATGGGCTTCCCAGCCACCGAAAGAGGAACTGCAAGCTGGAGTCCACTCCCCGTTTTCTGGGACGCTCGAGTCTATCACTGTGGCACAGAGGAGAAAGATCAGCGAAACACAGAGCCGCGGTGTGAAACCTTCAGCTGAGGCAGGGCAGGCCCACACAACAGGAAAACTCCTCACTAGGCAGTGATTTACTGCACATATGATCTTATAGCTCCTGAGAGAAGTATCCAGAGATGTTTCCACCTCCTTCACATACACTACAGTTAAGATTTAGCACTGAATCTATGGGAAATATCATTGCACACCTTTACCCTAGTATGAGGCTCCTCTAGGCCATTATGCTAACTTTGTATTATTAGCATCCAATAATCTCAATTAGGCTAAATTTAAAGAGCTCTAGGACACAGTTTTGTGCCTGTGAAGTAATTGTGGCACTAGCACAGAGAAGGTGTTGCCAGCATAATCTTAAAGGAGGAATTTGGGCTCCCTCTGTGTCAGCTTTCAAGAGTAAAACAGGGCAGGGCTGTTACTCCTACTTCACCAAACACTTCCGATTACTGTCATGGAGTTATACAAACCTGTCAGAGAGCTGAAGACGACTTTTGATTTATTTATTAGCTCAACTCAGTCAGTAAAGGGAAAAAAATAAAGAAAAAAACCACCCAAACACACTCACAGCACGGAAACCTCCGACTTTCATTAGCCCAGCAATGTGCAGAAAACATAGACTGCAGTTAGACACTGTGATATAACAGATACTCAATGTCCTCTGCTATCTTTCAGCGACCTACGAAGAGGCTGCTCTCTCATCAGAGACCAGACACTTGTGATGACAGCTACAGGCCAGGAGAGTAATTCAGCAGCCCCCAGAAAGGAGGCAAACCGAGATCACAGGCTGTTTTTGCTCAGGCTCTTTTTAAGTCTCTACCTTTAGCATAGCCAGAATCATCAACGCTGTCTTCATCAGATTCAGCAGAGGAGGCGCCATCCTCACTTCGCAGTGGGGGAATGATACCATCTCCTTCCACCACAGCTTCCTTTAGCAGCAGGGAATCAAACTTCACAGTGTAGTAGCCACTGTCGATGTCTGCAGAAGGAAACACAAATGCACAAGAGCTCAGTGTGCAACACGCAGCAGGCAGAAGACTCTCTACAGTAGTAGCTGTAGAGCAAGGAGACCCAGGAAACATGTATAAAGGAAAACTAGGGATATTTTTGCTCGAGATTTCTGTCTAGAAGGGAGAAGGATTTGCTGAAGTGAAGAGCTATTTCCACAGTGCTGCTGTTGATACTTAGAGAATTATTTCCAAAAGTAACAAAAGACAGGCTGCAGAGAGAATAAAGAGAAGGCAGACTTGTTCCCTCAGACGTAGTCAAAGGAAGAAAGAAAGTGGGAATACACCCCACTCGGCCCAGGGCACTACTTCTAATTTTCAGTTTAGACCTGTAGCAACCTAATCAACCTTTTTCTATCATCAAACAAAACCGTCGACTTTTTTATTTCACTTAAGCATCCGTGTTCAGCCCGCGGACAGCAGCCTGCTGAAACAGCCTGCGCCACGACTCACCGGTTATTTTGGCCGTGTACCAGATTCCATCGCTGTGCTTCGCCAGGCAGGCCGAGCCCACCTGCAGGGTGCTCAGATCGGGCTCCTGAAACGGCTGCAGCTCTTCCACAGACACCACTTGCCCATGGGAAAACCTGCCAGGGATGGTGGAAGAGGCACTGTATCTATCCCACTTGGAGAGGGGTTAAATAAACATTCCTGCTCTCACTAAAGAAAATATGAGCCAGTTATCAGCACTGATGAATCTTCACTGATAACTAGCCAAGTTTTACCACACGCTATTTCACCTGTACAAGATATCCTTCAGTTTTCCTCTTAAGGCATTATTTATGCCACTCTATGCCAGGGAATTAAGCTCCTCTTACCAGTAGCATGCCCAGTAAAAAAAACAAACACGTCCTTTGATAAACAGGATCACACAGAAACAAAGTTATCCAGTCCAATCTCCTGCCTGAAGCAGGACCAGCTTCACAGACAGATCAGGGCCTCATCAAGCCAAGTTTGAAATCTCCAACAAGGAGACTTCAGGACAGCCTGTGTGCATGCACTATCTAGAGGCTTTTTTTTTTTTTAAACACATCAATTATCAATTTAGCTACTGAATGGAGTAGGTAAAATCTCTGCATTTTCCCATGGAATTTAGCATTTCACCTTGGCATTAGCTGAAAAATGCAGTCAAACTGTTTGATGCCATGTTAAGAGTTTAAAAACAGAAAGAAATACATATTTGGCAAAATTACACCTGATACAAGAGCCAAACATGGCACTTCCTGAGGAATTTTCTTCTCTTAGTGACAAGAGCCTTAGCAAAAGGAGGGCCATAATCTTCCCCCCACCCCGTTTGTTTTTACCGACAGTTCTCCTTAAATCTGCATTTGTCATCCAGGAAGAACGGGCAGGGCTTCAGAGACTTGTGTGTGGGATAGAGATACAGCACTCGGACTCCTGCACTGCCATCCTCCAGGTATTCCGTGCCCACAATCATGGCATTATGGTACTCCAGGGTCCCCCAAGAACTGTAGTATGGGGCTTTAACCTTCATCCCACTCAGTTCCTCCTCCTCCTCCTCCTCTCTGTCAGACTCCTCCTCTTCGCTGCACTTGGAGTCACTTTTCCCATCAGTTTCTTCGCCTCCCTTTGACGGTATCTCCTCATTAGCAGCTGGAGGTTCGTCCTCAGTCCCGAGCTCGGCAATAGCTTCCTTAAAAGCCGCATATTCCTCATCCTGGGCAGAGCTGCCCAGCTCGACCTCCTGCTGCGGGGCACTGGCGGGGCAGGAGGAGGCCGCGCTCGTGTCGAGCGTCGCCAGGAGGTTGCTCTTCTTCACGGACACCAGGCTGGCCTCGGTGAGCTCGATGAGCTGCCGCAGGTCCTGCCGCAGCTGCAGCAGGTCCGTCTGCTGCGCGGGGTCCAGGCCCAGGGCCAGCTCCACCTGCTGCAGCTGGGCGCGGTACGTGCGGATCGCCGCCTCCAGGCTCCCCTCGTCCATGGCGGCGCCACGGGCCGCGTGGCGCTCGCCGGGCTCCCGCGGCACATGCGGCCGCGCCGCTTCCAGCCGGGAAGGGGCCCGCGCCGGCCGCCGCCGCCGCCTACCCCGCCGTTCTGCCGCTCGGCCCCGACGAGGCCCGGCGCGGCGCCTGCAGCGGGGGACATTAAGGGACGCGTTACCGCCGGTGCTCGCAGCCCCCGTTCCCGGCCCGCCCGCCTCACTCACTCACCCCCCAGCCGTCCCCGACCTCCTGCAACGCCGCCATGACACCCCCCAACTTCCGGCCCCTCCAGCCGCCGTCTCCCCCGCTCCTCAGGCGAGTCCCTTACTGCGCCTGCGCAGGCGGCAGACGGGTGCGGAGCGCGAGGCATTCTGGGAGTCGCAGTCCTCCCCAGAGGGCGGCGCCGCTCTACCCGCCGCGCGAGAACTACATTTCCCAGCGTGCCCCGCGGCGGGCGGCCGGTACCGAAGGGGGCAGCGCGGAGGCGGGGAGGGGGGTGAAGGTGTCTCCGGTGCCCGGTGAGAGGCCGCGGGGCGCGGGTTGCGGCCTCGGGGCTCGCGCGGGGGGGACTCGGGCACGTGGCCGCTCCGGCGGCAGCTGCGCGAGGCGCCGCAGGGCCCAGCACCGCGGCGGGGCAGGCCCGGGCCGGGCCGGTGGCGGGGCCGGGAGGGCAGCGGGGCTGGTGGGCTAAAACACCGGAATTGCGGCTGCTAAAGCAGTTGCTGGGGGAGGCGTGAGCAGAGATAAGCCGCCTTTTTGTATATGTCTTTAAAAGTGGTGCACTCCCTGCTCAGCCTGACCGCTGCCGAGCCGTAGGGAAGGGGCTGTCACCCCAATCGCCCCTCGGGGGATTTGTGCGCAGCCGGCGCCGCCCTGGGCGCTCGCCCCGGGCAGACCTGGGGCGACGTTTAGTCCCTTTGAGCCTCAGAACGGCCAGGGGAGCTCCCAAATGAGCAGCAGGTTTGTGCTTGGTGGTGTGCACAAAATTTGGCCATGTGTGTAAACAGAGTCTGTGCAAGACGACCTGCCGCATGCATGCATTGGAAAATCTGCCTTTTTTTTTCTCCTTGTGACATTGGATCTATTATTTGACCCGGGCTTACCTAAATAGGAGGCTTACTGATAAAGGAATACCACTGTTTATTTCTCTGGTTTTGGAAAAACTTTTGGTGTAAAATGAGAGACTTCTGGAAAGGACACGTTTATTAATGATTTCTTGGTGTATGTTGCAGGAGCAGGATGTATACTCTGTTGTCTGGGCTCTATAAATACATGTTCCAGAGGGATGAGTACTGCGTTTTGATCCTTGGTTTGGACAATGCTGGTAAAACAGTAAGTACCCTTAATTACCAGTCATGTGGAGGGCACCTGCAGTTCTGAATATTCTTATTTTCCAAAAACAAAACTTCCAAGAGGCAGGTCTGTCGAGCTCTTAACAGGATATTTTAGTGATATTACCTGCAAGAATCAACTCCCCCCCATATTTAAATTTAGCATAAGCTTTCAGGGATATAGCTGATACTCTGGTAAGCTCATAATCACCTTGGATCCCTTCTTCCTTTGCTGAAGTAGGGAACAAGAGGAATGGTTTGTTCTAAGGTTAGCCAGGGCACTAGCTATTGGAACAGGATCCTGCCATGAGGAAAAAGCAGGTTTTAGTCAGGATTACCCAGGCTGGTACGATGTCTGGGAGTAGTTATTTTTTCCTTTTCCTTTTCAGACCTTCCTTGAACAAACTAAAACTCGATTTACCAAGAACTACAAAGGGATGAGTTTGTCCAAAATCACAACCACTGTAGGTTTAAACAGTAAGTAATTCCTCGTGGAATTTTTTCTACCTCTCCTGCAAAGTTAGACAAATTTCTACCCTGAATATTTAAGAAGAATTAACAAGGGGAAAATGGTTCCTGTAAATAGAGGTCTTTTCTCCTACCTCGGTACATACTTTTTGTAATAGAATAAATTCACTCAGCCTTTGAAGAAGAAAAGAACAAACTCTCAAGAATTGCATCCCATTTCAGTGCTATGCTGAGTAGTTAAGATAAATTTCATTTGAATTTGCTGGCCTGATCCTCATTTATATTGATGTGAGTCCACTTGTTGTTATTTGCCACTATTTTCTAAGGTATTTTTCTTTTGTTAAAAGTAGCACTGAATGTGACTTGCTCCTGTAGAAGGCTGTTCCCTACCTGCTTAGGGGCCTTGTGCATGTGCCATGTTTGGAACACATGGACAATTCTCATTGGATTGGATTTTTCTTCTTTCCCTCCAGTTGGTACTATTGATGTTGGCAAAACTCGGCTGATGTTCTGGGATCTTGGAGGACAGGAGGAGCTACAGTCTCTTTGGGACAAGGTTGGGGAAGTACTTTTTCTTAAAATTCTTTCAGAATGGGAGAAATACAATTATTTAGTACTACAGACTTGCTGGTAACCCAAATATTTAGCATGAACACTTTTCCAGAATTTCAGTTTTATCTGCAGAGTTTGCAAAGATGATGTTTAATGTTTGCATTGTCGTTTACAGAAACTAATTATCAACCTCTGTGTGAGGACTGTGCAAGTATTATCACTTGTAACAAATGAGGTCATATCAGTGGTAATATCCTTACCCAAAGTCACAGAGAGACCTGAAAAGAAATTTTGGATAGTTCATGTAAAAGCTACAGTCTAGTTCTAAATAAAATGAAATATGATTTGAAGTTCTCTAAGCCTGCTGTCTGGACAGCATTTAATGTAGCTAAAAAACAAAGTGTTATTGGAAGTCCTGAGCACGATACACAGCATCCAGATGTCTGGCAAAGAATATTAGAGCAGTACATTTGCAGGCCAAGCAGACATTCCACATGCACCCTTGACTTCAATATTTCATCAAGACTTGCATTCCTGCTGCTACTGTTAACAGTCACTTGAGAATTATTACTCAACTGTACAGTAGATCAGGCTTAAAGAAACAGCAAGTTCTGCCTATAATCCCCTGGGTTAGAAAAGGAGTCTGCAGATAATTTTTTTCAGGTGTTTGGCTCAGCAGGCCTGCAAACAGGACAGGCAATGCTTTTTGAGTGCCATCATTCTTCTGTTCAGACAAATCTTATAGAAATAGTTAGCTCTAGCTGGGTATCCCTTTCATGTATATAAAAACCTGTGAAGAAGAGGTGGACCTAGCTGCTACATGCACCATGTAGCATGTGTGTTACCATTTCAGTATTATGCCGAGTCGCATGGAGTGATCTACGTTATTGACTCCACTGACGAGGAGAGGCTCTCAGAGTCTAAAAAAGCTTTTGGTGAGTACACTGTATTTTAGTACCATGATTTCATGATGTGTTGTGTCACACGTCTCATTATAAATGTGTCTCTCTGTGTCCTTGAAATAAGCTGTGTCCTGCTGATGACATGTCTGTTGTGTTTTTGAACCTTCGTGTAGTACGTGGCTGTGTTTCTGAGGCAAAAGTGGTGAAGTCAGTGAGCTGTTTAAGATTATGGTTGGTCTTCTCCAGACAACAATCCTCAGTTTCATTGTCTAGAATGGCCCTGGGTCTCTTTTTGTGTTTATGTTATTTATTTCAGAACTTAAATTCCTTATTGCATGTTTACCACTTAGTTATTTTTAGTAACTTGCTTGTTGATAAAAATAAAGTTTTGAGTTTGATCTCAAAAAAAATATATAATGTGATGAACATAGTCCTGAAAGTTTGGATCAAGTCAAACTAATAGGGATGTTCCTCTTCCTCTCTATGCCCAGATAATATGTCAAGTATTTGCACAACTTTGACTTGTAGAGTTAGCTAAACCTCTCTTGCTCTCTGTTTCTTTGCTTTATAGAGAAGATGGTTACTAGTGAAGCTCTGGAAGGAGTTCCCATTCTGGTGTTAGCTAACAAGCAGGACGTAGAGGTAAGATCATTTTAGAAAATGTAGTTATTCAGTGAGCAAATGAGATTTGAAAAGGTGGGCTATGTGTAGTCATGTCATATTTATTTCATGTCCCAGGACTGGTGCCCAACAAAATCTTCCTTCTGCTAGAAGTAGTTGTTATGAATTCAGTTTTCCATTTTTGCATTTCTCCTGCAGCTCTCTTCCAATGACACAATTTAGCTTACTGTAGACATATATATCTTAGCTATTTTGAACTATTTACGATAACGTAAGAAACTACGATGGGTTTTCTTTACTGTGACTTGGTATTTTGATATTGTTTTTC